>NC_059278.1:7130575-7158075 GCF_017591435.1 Portunus trituberculatus | reverse complement strand
ACCATCACCACCATTGCCACATGTAAACACCTGCCCATCTTCATCCACACGATCAGTCACCCTCTCCACTTCACTCTGAGTACCTCCGGCCTCCTGAACCTCCTGATATCGCTCTACACATCCTGCTTCACTGTCACAGAGCCTGCCACGTGTAAGGCCTACTGGGTTATTTATGTTGCCAGTCTCTGAATAATAATTAGTGAAGTATAAACAGGTGAGGCAAAAAAAATCACGTATATTGTTTGCTGTTTTTTGTTAAGTGGGATTATCTGTGTTATTGATAATTTTACGCAATAGTGTTTCGTTTTGATGTCTTTTGTCTCTTCCACCCACGATAGTTAGTGTAGTATAAGTAGATAAGCCCCAAAAATTACAGTAGGGTATATTGTGTTCTGTTTTTTGTTTTTAAGTGGGATTATCTGTGTTTGTAAAAATTGAATGTAAAAGTAGTCTATTTGTTGTCCTTTTCCTCTGCCATCCATACTGATCAATGCAGTATAAAAGTAGGCCCAAAATAATCACAGTAGGGTATGTTGTTCGCTGTTTTTGGGTTATCATTAAGTGGGATTACCAGTGTTGCTATAAAATGCATATGAGTATTTTTTTTATCTTGTTTCTGCCATCAATAATAGTTAGTGTAATACAAACAGATAACCCCAAAAAATCACGGTAAAGTATATTGTTTGCTGTTTTTTTGTTATTAAGTGAGATTACCAGTGTTACTAAAAATTCCATGTGAGTATTTTGTTTTTGTTGTCCTTTGTCTCTGCCACACATAATAATTAGGGGAGTACATGTGGGTAGACAAAAAAATCACGGTAGAGTATATTGTTTGCTGTTTTTTTTATTGTCATTAAGTGAGATTACCAGTGTTACTAAAAAATGCATGTAAGAATATTTTTTTGTTATTTTCTCTGTTATTCATAGTAATTAGTGTAATACAAACAGGTAAGCCAACAAAATCACGGTAAGGTATATTGTTTGCTGTTTTTTGTTATCATTAAGTGAGATTACCAGTGTTACTAAAACTTGCATGTAAGAGTATTTTGCCTTGTCATTTGTTTCTGCCACCCATAATAATTAGTGCAGTATAAGCATAAGCCCAAAATAATCACAGTTAGGTATATTGTTTGCTGTTTTTTGTTATCATTAAGTGAGATTACCTGCGTTAGTAAAAATTGTACGTAAGAGTATTTCGTTTTGTTATCCTCTGTCTCTGTCATCCATAGTAATTAGTGTAATATAAGCAGCTAAGCCAAAAAAATCACAGGAAGATATATTGTTTGCTGTTCTATTTTTGTTATCATTAAAGCGGGAATTTTTTTTTTTATACGATGTGGGAATTTCACGAGAATTTATTGGCGATAGGGAATACTTTTTCGGGGCACCTCCTATTTGGAAGCCCACCCGCTAGGAAACCGTTGCCCCAAGTGAGGAAGCCCAACCTTCACTCGGACCGTGGACAGGATTCGAATCCTTGCGCTTGGAGACCTCTCAGACCCCAAAGCACGCATGGTTCCACTGTACACGGCGGTTAATGGATTACCAGTGTTACTAAAATATATATGTAAGAGTATTTTGTTTACTGTTCTTTGTTTCTGCCACACATAACAATTAGTGTAGAATAAGCGTAGGCCCCAAATAATTAGAACATGTTATTTTGTCTATTGTTTTTTGTTATCTTAAGAGAAATGATCTGTGTTATTACAAATTGCACTAAGAGTATTGTGTTTTGTTATCCTTTGTTGCTACTCGGTAAATTTCACGATCACCACCAAAGCATGAAACATATTACAGCACAAAGCACTGCTAAATGTTATCTGCCACTGTTAGAACTGTGGGAGCACGTAATCTAATAAAAAAAAAAACATAGAAGAATTTGCTGTTTTTATCGTTTGTTTTCCACCCGCAAGATTCACCATTACTGTCACAAACGAAGCTTACCATCAGACAATTAACGCCAAATGTTATCCCCATAGTTTAAATCACGTAAGCACTTATATTTTACCCTTTCATTAATGTGCTTCCCTTTAGGTGATATTCAGAAAAAAAACATAATATGGCTTAACGTATTATTTTCTAAGCCACATAAATTGATATGCTCCAGCAAAAAAATGTATCTGAAAAAAATGCGAAAGGATATAGAAAAAATGGATAGCACGAAAAGGGTTAAAAAAAAAAAAAAACGTAAGGATATGTTATTATTACCCTTTGTTTTCCTTCCGTAAGACTCACTATAATACCGACACAAACGAAGCATATCAGAGCACAAACACCACTATATGTTACCTCCCCTCGGCTCCATCACTACTGGGGTCCTCTCCCGCTATCAATTACGCACTACTCTTCGTAAAGCGTTAATGAAATAAAGCAAGTGAATGGCGTTTACTATGGAATGACACGGTGATAATTGAAATCAACTGTTTATGAAGCTGGAAACGTCATCATTATCGTTATCTGAGGCAATCTTGTTTATGGTAATTATACGAATAAATATGAGAGAGAGAGAGAGAGAGAGAGAGAGAGAGAGAGAGAGAGAGAGAGAGAGAGAGAGAGAGAGAGACTCACCTAACCAGCATCCTCTCTCCCTTCCATTTCGCATGTATAATTTCCGTATTAGTGCGTTTGGGATCAGAGTGTGTGTGTGTGTGTGTGTGTGTGTGTGTGTGTGTGTGTGTAATTCACCACCACGGTCGCCTGCTGGTCACCAAGCCAGTCTTCCCCATTACGGAGCGAGCTCAGAGCTCATAGACCGATCTTCAGGTAGGACTGAGACCAAATCAACGCACAACACACCGGGAAAGCGAGGCCACAACCCGTCTAGTTACATCCAGTACCTATTTACTGCTAGGTGAACAGGGGCCACACATTAAGAGGCTTGCCCATTTGCCTCGCCGCCTGCGGGACTCGAAACCGGACCCTCTCGATTGTGAGTCGAGCCTGCTAACCACTACACTACGCGGTGTGTGTGTGTTTCACTGTTTGATCTGCTGCAGTCTCTGACGAGACAGCCAGACGTTACCCTACAGAACAAGCTTAGAGCTCATTATAACCGATCTTCGGATAAGCCTGAGACCAGGCACACACCGCACACCGGGACAACAAGGTCACAACTCCTCGATTTACATCCCGTACCTACTCACTGCTAGGTGAACAGAGGCTACACGTGAAAGGAGACACACCCAAATATCTCCACCCGGCCGGGGAATCGAACCCCGGTCCTCTGGCTTGTGAAGCCAGCGCTCTAACCACTAAGCTACCGGGTGTGTGTGTGTGTGTGTGTGTGTGTGTAGTAGTGTAGTAGTAGTAGTAGTAGTAGTAGTAGTAGTAGTAGTAGTAGTAGTTGTTGTATAATCCGATTACTGCTTATGTATTGATATAATGATAATGATAATAATAATAACAATGATAAAAATTATAATAATAATGATAACAATTAGAATGTTAACAACAACAACAATAATAATAATAATAATAATAAATGATAACAATAATGATAACAACAACAATAATAATAATAATAATAATAATAATAATAATAATAATAATAATAACAATAACAATAATAATTATAATAATAGTATTAATAATAATATGAAAAATAATGACGTAACACAATCACCACCACCACCACCACCAACATCAACAACAACCCTTACTCACTGGCAACACTGCAAGACACTAGAACAACAACATTATGACCCTAAACCAACAGTGTTACAAAGTAATACACGCCCCTTACCTTCCACAGCCCTCTCCACCTCCCGTCTTCCACCATCCCAACTCCTAACACCACCAGAACCACTCCCTCCTGCAAACCCTCCACCAACACCACAACCACCATCACCCAAACGCCCCTCACTGCACTTCTCACAGGGGAACACATCCGCTGCCGTGTCGTGGGGTTAATGCAAGACTGAATTAAATTAGTGTTCCATGTTGGGTATGGATTAAGGACACGTGTTACCTCTGAGCTCTAACAACTTTTTTTTCTTATTATTCCTCAAGTGCTGTTTTACAGTGTGTATATTTTGCTTTTTCTTATATTTTTTGTGTGTGCTTAAGTGATATCTGTCTATTTTCTTTCCTTTTCCATGTTTTTTTTTCACCTTCCTTGTCCAGTGTAAATCTAGGTGTTTCCTTGATTTAATTCTTTATAGAACGATTTTGTGAGTGATGTTCGAGTGTTTTTTTTTTTGTAATACATAAATGATACTTTTATTTAATCCTGCTGTATATTTTATATCTCTCGTGGTGTTGAAAGTGATATTAAAAAAAAAAAACATTTAATTTCTTTTTATGATATTATTTTATTTGGTGGATATATTATTCTGGTGTTTTGTCATATTATTATTTTTTTTTTTTTATCTAAGTATTCATTCCGTTATTTTGTAATTTTTCCTTACTATGCTGAGACTGACCGTATTATTATTATTACTATTATTGTTATTATTATTATTATTATTATTATTATTATTATTATTATTATTATTATTATTATTATCATTATTATTATTATTATTATTATTATTATTATTATTATTATTATTATTATTATTATTATTATTATTATTATTATTATTATTATTATTATTATTATTATTATTATTATTATTATCTTTTCCTTTTTCCATACGGATGAGTATTTTCTACACGTTAAGGTGTTTTGCTAGTGACTGGACCTGTCATTTCATCACTGACCTTGCCTGTAACCTCCTTTCAACTGTTACGGTTTCAAATACCTAACAGTATATTACATCATCTTAATCCTCTGTCATGCTGCATTTTATCACTCTCACTATGCCTTATGTTGCCCAACTCCTCTTTCCTGTTATTGAATTAATTATCACACTTGAAACTTAATCGTCTGTTTCTAACACTACCCTACATATCCTTAATCTTATTATTTCATTGCATTCTACTACTTGTTTCATACTGTCCACACAGTTTTGAATGCTTATTTTTCTAAAGCGCTTTAAGTAGTTATTTCACACTACACCTTTCTCTCAAACCTATTCGCTTATAACTAACACATTTATCCTCTTTTTTCACTGCATTCAATCAATCATTCTGTCTGTCACTTATACCCTCTACAATACACCTCCACCTTCACATTACTGTTTCAATTACCTCATTCTGAAAACTACTCACCTTTCACCTAGTACTACCTTTCACCTTAATCCTATTTCAATGCATTCTAACACCTTGTTCATGCCTTCCCTCTCCTGTTGTTGTTTTAAGTGCTTCCTTCACACTACAACTTACTATGAAATCTTCTTACTTTTACTTAACACTACCTTCAGCCTTCTTAATCCTCCAACACACACCTTACTTTTCTCCTTAAATAAGACAGAGAAACGCACCACCAGGACTTTCTTCCCCTCTCGCCCGCTCACCCTCTTCTCTCTCTCTCTCTCTCTCCCCGCCCACACATAATACTCGGTCTCCTTTGCATGTCCTCACAAAACTTCCAGACTATTTTAAGACCGAGTTAAGCTGAGCCAGTTCTTTTTACTTTTTTATGTCTCGGCTAAATGAAGGTAGCTCTTACTCTAACCTCTTATTTTCTCCGTCTGGCCGTCCGCTTGAGTGTGTGTGTGTCTGAGTCTCTCTCTCTCTCTCTCTCTCTCTCTCTCTCTCTCTCTCTCTCTCTCAAATGAACAAGATTAAATGCAATTTCAACGCCAATAAAAGCAAGAAGAAAGATAATGATGATGATGATGATGATGATGATGATGATGATGATGATGGTACGGCAGAATACTTTTACTAAAGGAGAGATTGAATTACCTCTTTCATTTAAATGTACTTTCATAGCGGAGATGGTAACGATAAACGTGTGTGTGTGTGTGTGTGTGTGTGTGTGTGTGTGTGTGGCAAAATAGAAAACGTTTGGGAAAATAAGTTTAAATGGCAAATAGATGTTAAAAAAAATAGTGAGGCAAAAAAAGGTACAGCTACTTGTTTTCCTTCATCATCAGTGATAAATGGAGTAATACTAGAGGGTTAATCAAAGTAAATATCAATCTCTCTCTCTCTCTCTCTCTCTCTCTCTCTCTCTCTCACCCGAGCAAGGAAATATATTATTTACTAGAGTGTTTGTTGAATTTCACAAGTCTGCCAAAAATGCCTATATAGACAAAACTGACAAATAGTAGATACATGAGAGAGAGAGAGAGAGAGAGAGAGAGAGAGAGAGAGAGAGAGAGAGAGAGAGAGAGAGAGAGAGAGAGAGAGAGAGAGAGAGAGAGAGTCACCTGCTACCTTCTCAGACTTCCCTTTCCCCCTATTGTCTTTTTTTTCCCTTTCTATCACCCCATTTGCACTCCCCAACACCCATACACCCCTGACATCCCCTTACCACCGCTGTCCCTCCTCCTGTGTCCTAAACGGAGGGGTGCATGAAAGGGGAGGTAAAAACCGGGGAGGAGTGACAGGGGTGACAATTAATAGTGTTTACCCTGGTAAGGAGACACCCAGATGTTCTCCTCCACGGCTACGCAGCTGGAGGGAAGGGAAGGAGGGGCGGAGAAACGATGGAGGGACGGAGATGGAGAGAAGGATGGAAAGGAGGGGAGGACAGTGTGCCTAGGGCGTTTGCAGGAAGGGAAAATGAAGAATGGCGAGTGAAAATGTACGACTGGGGGGAGTCAAAATAATTGCGAGGAAAACGGAGTTAATTGTAATCATGACAGTGTGTATATCTCTGTATTAAATGCGTCACTGCACGCCTCGCTCTCTCTCTCTCTCTCTCTCTCTCTCTCTCTCTCTCTCTCTCTCTCTCTCTCTCTCTCTCTCTTCTGCGTAGGAGTGCGTGTGCTGAAGGGATGAAACAGAATCACAGATGGCAAACAGGCAAAGGGATTGTGGCCGCTGAGGCTGGGACGGGAATAAACAAAACTATAAACGAAGTGCATCGAATCATAAACTCGGACGAAAAATTGAAGCAAACATGCACCATAGTATGAAAAATCGCAATCAGATTATCATGAATGTAACAGAAGACCAGCCAGTAAGGGAAACATTAATAATACACGGGTGAACAACAGTGTGTATGAAAGTGAAACCGATGCATTTCTGGTGACCTTTTGCACATGATGACCTGGTCTGCTCTCGTCTGGCTTGCCTTACCTTTGTCAGCACCTGGGATCCACCACCTCGTTCTCTCCACACACGTACCTGAAAGGAAACACACAGGTGAGCACACGCAGTAAGTATTTCATGGTTTTATTGGACACACAACACACACACACACACACACACACACACACACACACACACACACACACACACACACACACATACGACTGGATTCTTTTGTTCTATAATCGTAATATTACTTTACATATAATAATCACACGTAATATTTCCTATTCAGCGAAATTAATCATATTGAGGGTAACGAAAAACTCTCGATTAAAGCCTGGACAAGCTGCATATCTGTTTGAACAAAGCCAATCAGTACAAGCTCTTCACTAAAGCACCCGAAAATAACACTTATCTTTTACGTCCCAATACCTGCGTTTCTTTCTTCATCCATTGGCGAACCTCATTAATCACCCCCCTTCTGTTTTACCTCTGCCAGCTGCCTGTTTCCCTCCCTCCCTACCCCGGGCTCTGGAGGGAAAAGCAAGACTAATCACCCTAGCACTACTTTTGGTCAGCCCTTGAAACTTAATCGCTGCCTCCCGCCTCGATGGTAAATTTCGACCACATCTGCTGCAGCCAATACCGACCCGGCGTGGCGAGTTGGACCAATAGGAGGGCAACCTGAGAGCGTGTGCCCAATGAGGGAGGCTGCAGTAAACGTTCAGCCAATCAACAAGACGAGTAGGGGGTCTTTTTAGGGGTCTTTTTATACCCATCGACCAGACCTTTTTTCTTTCCGTTAATCTCAAATCTCTCTCTCTCTCTCTCTCTCTCTCTCTCTCTCTCTCTCTCTCTCTCTCGCCATCACATTCCTACCACAGTACCGTCCCCCACCCAGTACCCTTCGCATTTTCCCCATACTGGGTCCCTCCCTACACCCATTCATGTGCCCTACCTTCCCTACAGCTGTTCGTGACGTCATTAAACCCCTCCCTTTACTTCCCTTAGCCTCCCTTTGCCCATAGAAAAAGCTTTAACATTCAGCTAAATTTAAGACTTATTCACTCCCTCTCTCTCTCTCTCTCTCTCTCTCTCTCTCTCTCTCTCTCTCTCTCTCTCTCTCTCTCTTTCACGTCTCGGTTCCAGCTCTTCCTGTGTACTGGTGGTGATGGTGGTGGTGGTAGTCGTCGTTTTTTTTTTTAAGGGGAAGTGACTTTGTATGTCGTCATAAGTCGTAAAGTATCGCATTTTGTATCAAGGCAGTGACGTGTTCATTGTCTCGAGTCACGTATCAGAAAGTATCCTTGCTATTGTCTCTCGCCTTTTCTCTGAGATCAAGGAGTTTTTGGTGACTCTTTTTCTCTCTCTCCTCTCCTTCTCTCATGATTCTCTCAAACCTTTATTTTTTTCTAGCAAGGTATACGAGCGGTGTGTATATTCAGATGCAATATATATTAGTCACCATTGAAGCGTTTAGATGTCTAGAAATACTGTTGTAAACTTAGACTGGATGTTGTACAAGAAAAAAAGTAAAAGAGAGAAAGAATATGAAATGAAGAAACCTATCCCACAAAAAGGAGAGAAAAAACTGCAGGGTTATGTAACAGACCGTAATGAATATAAAAAGTGAAAATTAATGAAGTAATGTGAGAAGGAGGAGAAGGAGGATGAAGAGGAGGAGGAGGAGGAGGAGGAGGAGGAGGAGGAGGAGGAGGAGGAGGAGGAGGAGGAGGAGGAAGAAGAGGAAGAGGAGGAGGAAGAGGAGGAGGAGGAGGAGGAGGAGGAGGAGGAGGAGGAGGAGGAGGAGGAGGAGAAGGAGGAGGATCTGATGAAGAGAGAGGAGGAGAATATGAGAATAAACAAATTAAGCCAATAACTGTATGTTAACTTGACGACACGAGCGTCACGCCACTCCTCCTCTTCTTTTCCTTTTTACCTCCTTCACAAGAACCACCACCACCACCACCACCACCACCAAAACCATCACCATCACCATCACCATCACTACCACGACCACAACCACCACCACCACCAAGTATACAAAGGTTTCTATTTTGCGTCCATAGAAATTTCCCGCTCACACTCCCACATTTTCCGCGCAACTACAATACCATTTCAGTGTTCTCTTGCAGTCACACACACACACACACACACACACACACACACACACACACACACACACACACAGACACATACACACACAACTAGGAAATAGAATCGCATCTATATTCATTGACACCAGTACTTTGTTGCAAAAATTCAATACATTACTTGCAAAACCCTCTATTCAGCCTCTCCCAACTCCTAATCCCCCACTTTCTTCCTTCCTCTTCATTCTTCGCTCTTCTTCCTCCTCCACTACAAATTCACAGACCTTATCCACTCGGAAAATCGGATTCGAGACCTTACCTACTCAGGGAGTTCCAAAAATCGACCTCATCCACACACCCACAAACACACCCGACACACACACACACACACACACACACACACACACACACACACACACACACACACACACACACACACACACACACACACACACACACACCCAGAAGGCTTGCCAGATTCCACACAGGTGCCCTCCATCCACGCCTCACACACCTCGTAGCCTCAAGCTCCCTAAACCGTGTGCCGCTGCTCTACACACACCCCTGCCTCACTCACCCCTTGCAACCCCTACCACCGCCCCCCTATTCACCTCTGCGCATCCCCCACCAAGCTCAGTCACTCCCCAAAACACCTGTTACGCTCCCAAGCCTTACAGCTACGCACAACTCCCGCCCCTGCATCTCCCTTGCACATGTTTGTTCTCGTTTACTCAGCTCGCACAGGAAAAAAATTGAGCTGAAAAAGCAAATCCTCAACACTCGTGAAAATCCTCTTACGGGTCTTACTCCTTCACCCTCCCTCCCTCCCTCTCTCTCTCTGTCCCTCTCACTCCCTCTCTCTTTCCCTTGCTGTATAGGTTTCTCTTTCGCCCGCTTACTCTGCCTATAGATTATCTCCTCTCAGATAGTATCCTTTCTTGCTGCCGTCTTGTCGTTCTCCTCGTCTCCTCCCCTGTCCGTGTCTCCTTCCTCACCCTCCACTCCTTTGTGTGCTGGTTCATAATGTCTCCATTTCACCTCCTCACCTTTTTTTCCTCATTTTTTTTACATCGCTATTCTTACATTTTCACTATTGTTATCCCGCCTCCTGCCTTTCCGTGTCAGTTTTTTTTTTTTTTGGGGGTGTTGGGTGAGCATTTATTATTATGTCTTACTCCACGTACTCGTAAGGCGTCACACCTCTCTTGACACAGCACGAGTAATTTCAGTAATGGATGCTACATAACGTAATGATCTCTTTTTCCCCTCCCTTATGAAATGAAGATGAAGACTTTCCAAACTAAAACTCAAAATTTATCACCCTACTCGCGCTAATACACTAGAAAAAAAAAAGCCAGCAAAAACACTTATCATTACTATTATTCATTACTTTTTCTTTTACGTTAAGGCAGACATTTACATCACCTCTACGAACACACACATAACGGCCTACCAAGCCTATCATACAAATTTCCACCACTTTTTCCTCTTCAATCATATGCACCAATAATTCACACAAGTTTTTACGAAGCGCAGTTTATTTCTTTACATTTGGGGATTTATATCATCTCCCTTACTCCCCTCCCCTCCTGCCACCCACCCCCAGTCAGCAGCGTGCGTCGGGTCAATGTTACGATCACGACCCTCCCCCCTTTGTATTTTTTTTCCCCTTTTTTTGTACCGCTAACGCTCCAAACAGTTTTAATAGCGTCTTTCAGATACAATTGACACGCGGGGAAACAGGCTCTCTCTCTCTCTCTCTCTCTCTCTCTCTCTCTCTCTCTCTCTCTCTCTCTCTCTCTCTCTCTCTCTCTCTCTCTCTCTCTCTCTCTCTCTCTCCATTTTTCTTCCGTCAACATTCTCACATTCCCTCAACTCTCCTGAGAATAGAATATCATGTTGAAGAGGAACAGGAAGGAAACATGGATAGGAAACTTCGAAAGAGAGAGAGAGAGAGAGAGAGAGAGAGAGAGAGAGAGAGAGAGAGAGAGAGAGAGAGAGAGAGAGAGAGAGAGAGAGAGAGACTATAACATCTCATTTACGTGTCCCTTAAACGCTTGTAACTTGTATTCGTCATGGGTTTCAGCTTTCCCACCATCCCTCCTCTTACATCACTCCATTTGTGTCCCTTTCATCATCCCCCTCCCTTCCTTTTTGCCTCCCTCTACTCTATGCCGTCCCTCCCTCTCCGCCTCGGACTCTGTAACATTCCCTTTCATCTTCATAGCCAGGCACTGACCTACTCCTCACGAGACACTTTACTCTCTTCCCTTACCTTGCGTTGCTTTGTGTTAAGAAGCGAGGGAATGCATACAACGTCCCTGCTCGAGCGTTCAGGACAGGAAGTGTCAAGCTCGTGTGTGACGCACAGAAAAAATAAATTCTTGGTTTGATTCTGAGATGGAATAGTTCAGATTTTTACGTAATGCTTTCCTTTTTCTTTTGTTTTGTGTGTGTTTAATCTGCTGGAAGTTCAGTGTCTTATTACTAATATTTTTTTTAAGTGGAAGGAATGTTGGTTATGGACTAAAATAAAAAAGCAGAGAAAAGAAACTTAATTGATTTTCTCTTAGAAATATGTAAATAGAGAGACTTTAAACGGATGAACAAATAAATACCGGAAATCTTTTGCCAGTCTTCCCTTGATCCATCACTGCGACACGAAACAACTAACAACATCAAAAACAATGAGTGAAGTCTTTCTGAACACATAGCAAAGAGTTAGCAATGAAAAACAAGATATATTACAACTTCTTCCCAATTTAAAGATTAAGAGTGGCTGAAATGGCTGCAGAACAATTAAAAGGAAATTCTCATAGCGATTAGTAAGTGGGGAAATGTGTACCACGTGCCATCCAAAGAATTAAAACAAAAACACAGAGAAACGTTAGAAAATAATCAGGCAAATCATTCCATAGTTTCTTCCTGCACCACAGTCTCCCTCTCTTCCACCTGGAGCCTCGTGATGAAGGTGACAGGAAACACACAGGCAAAAAACGACATTCTAAGGTAACACGGTGTAAGCCAGTAGACCTGCGGCAGGACACGTGCGCAGGTCTTTATGAGTACGAAAATTATGGTAGTGATGGTGGTGGTAGTGGTGGTAGTGGTGGAAGTAGTAGTGGTAGTGGTAGTAGAAGTAGTAGTAGTAGCAGTAGCAGTAGCTGTGGCAGCAGCAGCAGCAGCAGCAGCAGCAGCAGCAGCAGCAGCAGCAGCAGCAGTAGTAGTAGTAGTAACAAAAAAATATATAGTAGTAGTGGTAGTAGTAGTAGTAGTAACAGAAAAAAATACAGTAATAGTAGAAGTAGTAGTAGTAGTAGTAGTAGTAGTAGTAGTAGTAGTAGTAGTAGTAGTAGTAGTAGTAGTTGTTGTTGTAGTAATAGTAGTAGTAAAACAGAAAAAAAATAATGACAATAATGATGGTAATAATAATAAATGATAGTAATAATAGTAATAATAATAATAATAATAATAATAATAATAATAATAATAATAATAATAATAATGACGGGAGGGGAGGAGGTGGTCCTGTCCCGCGGGCCTTCTGCACGAGGAATGGCTGGGAGGGCGGCATATCATTAACATAATCTCTTTCATTCTGGGGATACAATCATCTTTAATCCCTCTCTCATATCGCGATCCATCACCACCTTCGCCATTCACCTTTACATCCCTCGATATACCGCGACTAATGATGTCAAAATCCATCATCTACAGAATGTGTCATAATTTTTTCCCCCTCTTCCACCACCACCACCACCACCACCACCACCACCACTGCCGCCACTGCCGCCATCACCGCTGCTCAGATCTTCAATTGGAAGCGTGACAAATCCATTACTATTGCCGCGGGAGGTCCGTGCGAGGGTATAGGCGCGGAGAGAGAGGGAGAGGGAGAGACGAGAGAAGACCGAGGGATAGAAGAAAGAAGAGGAATGAGAGGGGAAGCGAGAGAAAGGGAAAGGAAGGGAGAATGAAAAGTAGAAAGAGAGGAAGGGTGTGAATAGCGAATATAAAGTACTAAGCTGCTGTGATCCCTTGTATGATTTCCATGAAGGGTGTGTGTATGGGTGTGTGTGTGTGTGTGTGTGTGTGTGTGTGTGTGTGTGTGTGTGTGTGTGTGCGTGTGTGTGTATGTGTGTGAGAGTACGTGCCTCGAGATCTGCATAGCGTCAAGTAAATTCCTGTACACATGCAATTTTCTTTTTCCTTTCCTGAGCCACGTGTGTGCGTATAAGATATCAGTCCTGTGTGTGTGTGTGTGTGTGTGTGTGTGTGTGTGTGTGTGTGTGTGTGTGTGTGTGTGCCTGCATGCGTACTCTTGTATTGTTAATGTGAATGTGTGTGTGCAAGGATGTTATGTGAGCGTGTTTATGTCTGTCTGTATGTCCGAATTGGTAGTAATGTTTTTCATCTTTTATTTACAGGACTCGCCTTTGCAGTATGTGTGTGTGTGTGTGTGTGTGTGTGTGTGTGTGTGTGTGTGTGTGTGTGTGTGTGTGTGTGCATTGTTTATTAACATGTACTATATAGTATCATATTTCCATGCTGGAACAGTATACTCATATTTTTCTTTAATTTGCATCAGAATAATGTATATTGTGTGTGTTCGTGCGTGCATGTATGTGTGTGTGTGTGTGTGTGTGTGTGTGTGTGTGTGTGTGTGTGTGCTCATATTACACCTTGAGCTCTCAGGTAACGCAAAAATAACAAAAGACCACACACACACATACACACACACACACACACACACACACACACACACACACACACACACACACACAAAGCCCTTAAATATATGAAAATGTTTAATAAAGGAACATAAGAAAGCTTCATAAAACAGGGGCGCCTCCCTCATCCACATTCACTCCACCCACCGTCAGGCCCACCACTGCCTCTCCCAAACGACCCTTGAAATATAAACCACAAGAAAAAGGGAGTGATAAAAAATAGATTAAAAAAAAAAATTGTATAATTTTGAGGAAAGAACAACAAATTTCCATATTTAAGGTAAGCAGTAAATAAAAGACAATTACTCGTTAAAAATTGAAGAGAGAGGGAGAGAGAGAGAGAGAGAGAGAGAGAGAGAGAGAGAGAGAGAGAGAGAGAGAGAGAGAGAGAACGTGTGGGTGTTACCAAGAGGAGGTATAATGAGCTTTGGGGATAATATTAATAACTCAAACGTGGCAGAGGTCAGTGAGAGAGAGAGAGAGAGAGAGAGAGAGAGAGAGAGAGAGAGAGAGAGAGAGAGAGAGAGAGAGAGAGAGAGAGAGAGAGAGAGAGAGAGAGAGAGAGAGAGAGAGAGAGAGAGAGAGAGAGAGAGAGTATAGAGTCTTGTATTAGATAAAGAACGGGTCACAAGGGAATGGAGGAAAAGCAGGTCAGCATGAAATAGGTAAAACGAAGGGTTGAAGGTGAGAAGGGCGAGGAGAGAGGGGGAGAGGGGCAGAGGAGACCGGAAGAGAGATCAGAGTGGGATCAAATTAAGGGTCAGATTAGGAAGGTGGTTCAGGTGAAAGGTTGACCCTGGTTGGGAGAGTGCTAGATGAGAGGAGAGAGAGAGAGAGAGAGAGAGAGAGAGAGAGAGAGAGAGAGAGAGAGAGAGAGAGAGAGAGAGAGAGAGAGAGAGAGAGAGAGAGAGAGAGAGAGCAAGGGCTGAGTGAGAGGTAAGAGTAGTGTATGCGAGGGGAGAGTCTGACTAAGGACGTGTCAAGGAAGGGGAGAGGAAGGAAGAGTCCCGTGACAGGTCAGTAAGAGTGAAGGGGCGTGTCAGGATGATGGGGAGCAGCGCCTGAGCCCGGGGACTGCAGGTGAGTGGTGGGCGGCGGGGCGGCAGCACGTTATGGGCGGGACGTGGTGGCGGCGAGGGCCCCAAGTCAGTCTGATAGTGGGAGGCCTCCGGGACCTGCCCTGCCCGACCCAGACGAGGCTGCCCCATAACAGTAACTTCCACCACGTCACGCAGGGAAACGAGCCACTACTTCATGCCGCCTCTTGGCCTCACCTCCGGCGCAGACACGTTCCTGCCAGTAATATACAGTGAGCGTCATCTAATCGTATCGTACTCAGCATTTCTCGGGGTGCCTTTTGCAGGACGGAGTGTTGCAAGTGTGAGGAAGTGCGTGGTACTAGCTGCACTGCGGGTCATTTTGGTATACGCAATGGTAATGATGGTAGTGACAAGGTTTGTTTTTGTATGTAATGAGGCTGGGTAATGTGGTGTAATTTATCTAATTCAGTTTAATCACCTGGTGCTCTCATCATCACCGACACGTCAGCACGTAATGGAGGAATCAAAGGGAGAGAAAAAAAGAAAAACGAATATATCAACAAATGTAATCACATATATTTTCTAATTTCCTCAAAAAATGTTTAATGGCTTTGTTTGATTAGCAACGCGGCAATGCATGAGAGAGAGAGAGAGAGAGAGAGAGAGAGAGAGAGAGAGAGAGAGAGAGAGAGAGAGAGAGAGAGAGAGAGAGAGAGTGTATCCTTCCATCTTTGATCTACCATAACCGGTTCCACATAGACAAATTATTCCCAACCACAACCACAACCGCCTACATTTGGTATCCCCTTCTTCTCCTACTTTTCCACTAGCCTCCCTTCCTCCCTTCTTCCCTCACACTCTTCTGGAGGTGACGTAAGGAGGGTCTTGGCGTGGCGAGGTATTGGACACACAAGGCAGGGAGGGAGCAGTGTGATTAGTGGCTGTAGCTTAGCCTTCGTTCTTCCCAGGTAAGTGTCCATTTATCTATATATCTACATTAAACACACACGGACTCTCTCTCTCTCTCTCTCTCTCTCTCTCTCTCTCTCTCCACTTCTTATTGACTTCCGTAATTTTTTCCTTTGAAGTCCCCGAGTCTATATTTCATCCCGATCTATTTTCTTCCTTCCATGCATTATTTCCTCTACATTTCTCCATTCTTTCGTTCCATTCCCTCCATGCATTTCTTCTCTTTCATTCAGCGGCCTCCTTCACCCTCCCTTTCCCTCTCTCCAATTCACCCCTGTCTCTCTCTCTCTCTCTCTTGAAGTGGATTCGAATGAGGCACCACTCAGACACACCTCACACACTTCACAACTCACCTTCACCACTACCTAAGTTTAAGAGCGATACAAGGTCCCTTCCCTATGCACTTGTCTCCTCAGCCTTCCCTTCCACCTGCGTCAGTATTTGCGAGGTTCTTTCACACGGGCGTTCTCTATTACATGTCCCCCCAACACACACAGGCACAGACAGACAGCGACGTGTTATGTTCTATGGATCAAACAAAAGTGTATATTTCAGCATCATGACATAACGTAACCTTTACCATGCGTTCAGTGTTATTGATCAGAGAGAGAGAGAGAGAGAGAGAGAGAGAGAGAGAGAGAGAGAGAGAGAGAGAGAGAGAGAGAGAAAGACAGAGAGACAGAGAGGGTTTGCAGGTTCTCGCGGTCCACAGCTTCCTTGATATTCTCATTGGTTTCCGATATTCTAAGTTTGCCTGCTTGGGGGGAAGAAGAGTGAGGGGGCAGCGTGAGAGGGCAGAGTGAGAGGGAAAGAGAGGGGAAAGAGTGTCAGGGGGAAGAGTGTGGGAGGGAGTGAGATGGGGGAAGAGAAGTGTGAGGGAGTAAGAAGGGAGAAGAGTGTGTGTTTTGGGATGCGAGGGAAAGAAGGCAAGGAGGAAGGAAGGTGCCGCGTGAAAAATGAGGTGGGGCAGGTAGGAGGTGAGAAGTGAAGTGAGAGAGAGAGAGAGAGAGAGAGAGAGAGAGAGAGAGAGAGAGAGAGAGAGAGAGAGAGAGAGAGAGAGAGAGAGACGAAAACATTACCAATAATAAAACAAAAATTGAGTACACACTAATATCTGAACCTAAAAAAAAAAAAAAAACGACACAAAGAAAAAAAATCGATAAAAATAGAAAACTTGGCGATGGATTTTCAACACCACCTTTTAATTTTGACGAGCCTTTTAACATTCCACCTCACATTATTCTATTTTTCTACTTTTATTCGTCTTCTCCCTCTTCCACTCCACGCAATCTTTCCCATCACTAATTAGCTCCGATACGCCACCAAACAAAACACTGATAAAAATGTTACTATTTTCACTCCTCTTCCTTCAAACTTTTATATGTTCCTGTGTTAGAACCTTCCTTCCTTCCCTGGCTTAGTGTGTGACCTACTTATTACGAAAAGGAGGAGGAGGAGAAGGAGGTGGAAGAGGAGGAGGAGGAGGTGGTAATGTGAATAAAGGTGGAAGCAGAGGTAAAAGAGGAGGAGGAGGAGGAGGAGGAGGAGGACAAATAGATTAAAAAAAATGGTTCATTAGGTACAAGAAAAAAGACAATTTTCTGTTCAAACATGTAAAATAAAACTGTAATGAAAGCTTCACTACCTTGACTCTTGGGGGCCGATGATAATGACAACAACAACAACAACAACAATGATAATAATAATAATAATAATAATAATAATAATAATAATAATAATAATAATAATAATAATAATGATAATGATAATAATAATAATGATAATAATAATCCAACGAAATTAATGACACCACAGGCTTCATCCTCTCAAGGTACTTTGATAGGTCAAGAGGCTTCCTGACGGCCCGGAGGGGAAGAAGGAGGAGGAAGAGATGAAGGATGGGAGGTGAAAGAGGAGGAGGAGGAGGAGGAGGAGGAGGAGGAGGAGGAGGAGGAGGAGGAGGAGGAGGAGGAGGAGGAGGAGGAGGAGGAGGAGGAGGAGGAAGAGGAGGAGGAGAAGAAACATTAAAAAAAGTAAGAAAAAAAATTATATAAACAACAGAGAAGGAAGAGAGAGAGAGAGAGAGAGAGAGAGAGAGAGAGAGAGAGAGAGAGAGAGAGAGAGAGAGAGAGAGAGAGAGAAATGTCAAACACGTCAGCCAAAAACTGTTGAAAAATTAAAACCACTTCATTTATTTACAGGTTCGTTCGGTGTGGCATCTCAGCCACCATGGCTGGAACATAGCACTGGACCTGGATCTCTCTCTCTCTCTCTCTCTCTCTCTCTCTCTCTCTCTCTCTCTCTCTCTCTCTCTCTCTCTCTCTCTCTCTCTCTCTCTCTCTCTCTCATTCACTTTTTTCATGCATTTGGCAGATTTGTACACAAACACGATCTACTTTCCAAATTTCCAGCACCATGAATGCACTCAACATTTTCATTTTCTTGAAGTCCACTTCCCTCTTTCCTGTCTTTCTTCTCCTCCTCCTCCTCCTCCTCCTCCTCCTCCTCCTCCTCCTCCTCCTTCTCTCCTTTCCCTTCCGTCTCGCTCTACTTGTCACCATCTCATTCATCCATGCTCCTCCTCTCCGTCACACTTCCCACTAATAAGGTGATTCAAAACTTATACAGATATTCACCTCCATCACTTCAGAAACTCCAGAATACTTTACATAAATCAACATCGTGTCTCTTGAGCTATGTACTTGTATATTTATGATCAGTCAGTATTTATTTTTTCCTTAAACTCTTCAGTAACATGACGCGTTTATATATTATTTATTCTTACAATTTGGTGATTTTACACAGCTTCAGAAACTTATGTGGGGGATTAAAATAGTGATGACTGTGGCCATTAATCTTCTGCCCTCCATAGATTTTTCCTAATGTCAATAAAATGGTCTTATCGTACAGAAAACTTGAGGTAAAACATGCGTCCCAGTAGTAAAGGGGTTATTATTTTTTTTTTACCTAGGTATGTAAAGAGTAATGGCATTCGTCACTGTTTTGGTTTGCTATAGTGTCTCTCTCTCTCTCTCTCTCTCTCTCTCTCTCTCTCTCTCTCTCTCTCTCTCCGACCTTCACCAACCAGCTCCTCGTGACTTGGTGTGCAGAGCTGATCTTACTGTACCTTGCGTGGGTGAGAGTGTCTGGAGTCAGCACTCGTTCTTTCACTCTCTCGTATCTCAAAGGAAGTGTTTGAGTGTGACTTTTTTTTTGTTTGAGGACAGAAGATGAGAGGATAGCAGTGAGGCGAGACGTGCATGAGGAACAATGAAGAGATGAGGAGAAGAAAAGGAGAGGATAGTAACGAGAAAGAGTCAGGAGAGAATGGATTTAGAAATGTTTGTAAAGTGATAAGACTTTCTCTACATTACGAGAGAGAGAGAGAGAGAGAGAGAGAGAGAGAGAGAGAGAGAGAGAGAGAGAGAGAGAGAGAGAGAGAGAGAGAGAGAGAGAGAGAGAGAGAGAGAGAGAGAGAGAGAGAGAGAGAGAGAGAGAGAAATGCAGTATCACTTATAATAAAGAACTATGACAAGGCAAATAGATCGGTCAATAATTTTTATCTGTGTCATCAATCGCCAGAAAACCAGTGAGTCACAAGAAAGAAAAATCATTATCGAGTCAGAGTACAGTCAAGAAATACCAGAGAAAGAATGTGTCACCTCGTATCGGAAATGTATCAAATAGAGTCTCCAGAACAAACAAGTCACAAGGCAAAATATTTACAGGCAACATTACTTCTGCCAAAGAAAAATATACCTAAGCAGGAATGAAACCCGCAGTCTACAGAAAAGAAATCGAACGTTGTACTAAAGCGCCATTGTATCGTGAATGTGTGAAGATGGATTGACTGGTATGACGTACAACAAGGGCGAGACGTCATATGGAGCAACATCAAGATAGTTCTATATTTTGGAAAAAGGCAAGTTTAAAATCCTGAAAACATAATAAAAATGCTAAAAGGAAACATTACGACATGAGAATATACGAAAAAATGACAAAAAAAAAAGAGAAAATAAAATATGTGACAGAAAAAAATGGAAAACGGTTTAGCTTTTAAAATAAAAACCAATGTTAAAAATAAAGTACATATTGCGACATAAAATAAGAGACACCAGAGACAAAAATGAAAAAAAAATAATTAAAACATGAAAATAGGTAAAATAAAAATCTAGCAGTTTTGGATTCTAATCAGAAAATGTCGGGACAATAGAGAGTAGGGAGTCAAGCACTGGGAACAGAGAGGAGTTCCCACGAAAGGCGTCAAATACAGTGTAACAATGAGGAAAGGTGAAGTAGTGAAGGGTTAAGGAGATTATTGCATTACCTGACGTAGGGTGAGATAATTTGGTACTGCACGGGAAACACACAGTACAGAAGGACTTGTAAATGAAGCACTGGGATGAAAATAAAGTACATATGCAGGATAAAAAAAGAGATAAAAAAAAAGAAGAATTGAGAACTCCTGTGAATTCAGTGCAGATTCAAGGAAAGAAAGCTGCAAAGGCAAAGGAAAAAAATAACGCATCAGAAACTAAAATTCCACAGTGAGAGGGAAAAAAATCAAGAGCCAGCCAAAAGAAACACATGTTGACAAAAAAAAAGTAGGAAAAATAGAGGAGCAATGAAAGCAAAATTCTTGGAAGGAAAGAAACGACACACACACAAAAAAAAAAAAGAAACGGACATGATGACGTGAGCGGACGGAGAAGGGGAAAAAAAGACAAAATGATAAAAGTGGAACAATGATAAAAAGACGAATAATGGATATAATGAAACACGAAAAAGAGGACACAGGGGAGGAAGTAAAGAGGAAATGTAGTGGATTGAAAGAGAAGAAAATACGAGGAGGAAGAAGATGAGGAATACAAAAGCAGGAAAAGAAATGAAGAACAAAAAACACAAAATAAGACACACACACACACACACACACACACACACAGAGAGAGAGAGAGAGAGAGAGAGAGAGAGAGAGAGAGAGAGAGAGAGAGAGAGAGAGAGAGAGAGAGAGAGAGAGAGAGAGAGAGAGAGAGAGAGAGAGAGAGAGAGAGAGAGAGAGACTAAATGACATATTCGTACATAAATACAAGTACATACACACTACATAGTAAATGCATACATACACACATGCATACACACAGACAAACAAAGAGACAGACAGATAGACAGACAGACAGACAGACAGACAGACAGACAGACGCCAGGACAGCAAATCACACAAAGCCACAAATTCAAGGAACAAGGCAATTTCCGGCCTGTTTTGGGTTAAAGACGCAGCCTCATTATGCCTAAATACCCAGCCCGCTCCCTGATGATGACGTCATTATATCTATTAGGCCCCGCGTCACCTTCAAGGGGCGGGATGATAATGATGGTGAGGCGGGGCAGGGCGGGGCGGGGTGAGGGCAAGAACGCAGTGGTGGCGGTGGTTGTGGTGGTGATGGTGATGAAGCTACAAGACAGAGAGAAGAAAAGAATGAAAGTATTTGACGTTTGTGGAGTTCCAGGTTCGTTTTTCTTCCTCTCTCTCTCTCTCTCTCTCTCTCTCTCTCTCTCTCTCTCTCTCTCTCTCTTCAGTGCATCCTATTTGTAAGACTCTTTCAAATCCCTTATCTATCTCCTTCGCCTCCTTCAGTCCCTCCCTTCCTTCTTCCCTCCTCCCCATGACGTCTTCCCTCGTGTCGTTCTTCTATTCCATACCCCCTTCCTTCCCTCCCTTCCTTCCTGTCACATCCAATACATGTTGGGTTTGTTGAATTTTCCAGGTAACTCTTTGCTCTCTGGCGACCTCCTCTCAGCCCTTCCAGGTCACCCTTTGGCGCCTTGTAGTCCTCCTCCAGACAGGTTTGAGGTACACGCTCCTCTCCGTTCCTCTCTCCTTCCCACTCACCACCAGAACCCTTAACTCTTACACTCTTTCCTCTTTCCTCGACTCTCACCAGCTTCTCTACCGATGTCTCTTGTAAGTTGGTCGCCACTTCTCTCTCTCTCTCTCTCTCTCTCTCTCTCTCTCTCTCTCTCTCTCTCTCTCTCTTGTGTGTGTGTATGTTTATCTTTCCATCCTCTTCTTTTCTCTTCTTTTCAATGTGTTTTTGTGGTTTAACTTTTTTGGGGACGGCATGTGTGTGTTTAGTCTCTCTCTCTCTCTCTCTCTCTCTCTCTCTCTCTCTCTCTCTCTCTCTCTCTCTCTCTCTTTTTCTCTCTCTGTCAAAAGGAGTATAGGAAATGTTGCCAGGGGAAAAACGTGATAAATAAGACTAGCAGGAAATGGGCAGAACTTTTCAAACTAATTTCTGGAGATACAGAGAAGTCGCTTATTGCTGCTGTGATTCTTTGTTTCTTTTTCTCCACATTACAGTTTTCTTTCCTGATGGGAGTAGTTTTGTGGTGTGTGTGTGTGTGTGTGTGTGTGTGTGTGTGTGTGTGTGTGTGTGTGTGTGTGTAGAGAGAGAGAGAGAGAGAGAGAGAGAGAGAGAGAGAGAGAGAGAGAGAGAGAGAGAGAGAGAGAGAGAGAGAGAGAGAGAGAGAAATATATGAAAAAAAAAACACATTTAATCTTCTTACTTCTTTGAAAACTACTTAAGCTCATTACATTTCCTTCGAGTCTCTCACTCTCACTCCTATTCTCTCTCTCTCTCTCTCTCTCTCTCTCTCTCTCTCTCTCTCTCTCTCTCTCTCTGACACGTACTTTTTATCTATGCTGAAGAAGGGAACATTTTCATACACGTGCTTCCCTTCTGATCACTTCACCTTCACCAAACAAGCAGTGGGGAGGACAAAGGGAAGGTCATACAGTGAAAACGTGGCTACTCCTTGACAAACGCTAAAGGAATATTGAACACAAAGAAACACAAGTGAAGAACGTATACAACAAAATAATGCACTTTTAGATCTTTCGTGAGGCTTACTACAGGAGGAGGAAGAGTACGAGGAAGAGGAAGATTATGCAAAGGAATATACATAGGGAGACTAAGGGCCATATTAAGAAACGCTTTTTTTCTCTCACTTCGACAATTTTCCAAGGCCTCAGAGACAAATAGCCGGGTTTTTAAGACATGTGTTCCTTAAGAAAAACTGGAAATATTGCCAGTCCACCACTAGAACCATAAAAATACCTTAAAAAACAGGAACATCTTCAAATAAAGTCTTTGGAAAGTAGTGATAGGTGAGAGAGCAAAGCGTTTCTGAGTACCAGTGAAAATAGCATCAGACCTTGAAGTCCTTACTCAGCAGTTTGGCTAAACATTCTACACGGTAACTGAGAGAGACATTCTTGTACAATAGTAGGAGGAGGAGGAGGAGGAGGAGGAGGAGTAGGAGGATAAGAAGAAGTAGGAGGAGGAGAAGAAGTGGAGAGACAGTCCTAAACAAGCGGACGAGGAAGAGGAGGAGGAGGAGGAGGAGGAGGAGGAGGAGGAGGAGGAGGAGGAGGAGGAAAAGTAGTAGTAGTAGTAGTAGTAGTAGTAGTAGTAGTAGTAGTAGTAGTAGTAGTAGTAGGAGGAGGAGGAGGAGGAGGAGGAGGAGGAGGAGGAGGAGGAGGAGGAGGAGGAGGAGGAGGAGGAGGAAGGAGAAGGAGAAGGAGAAGGAGAAGGAGAAGGAGAAGGAGAAGGAGAAGGAGAAGGAGAAGGAGGAGGAGAAGTAGGAGGAGGAGGAAGAGAGGAAGGAGGAGAAGTAGGAGGAGGAGAAGATGGAGTAAGAGGACGAAAAGTAGGAAGAGGACTAGAAGAAGAACCACAAAGAACCACAAGAAGAACAAGCGGCAGTAGTTACATTAATCCTTACAGTGACATTTGACGTAAAATATAATCTAACATGCAGAAGGAGGAAGAGGAGGCGTAGCTCTTGAAGAAGGAGGAGGAGGAGGAGAAGATTGAAAGAACGCAGCTGTTTCATGCGTGTTCCAGCAGCGTGCAGGGAACGTAACAGCTCTGCTCCCTACCCTGCGTTATGGTGGTGATGGGGAAGGGGGGAAAGGGGGAATGGGAAGATGAAGGAAAGGCCTAGGAGGGAAGAATGGGGGGGGGTCGGATTATATTTATCTAATGGAAGTCTTCGTACCAGTGCTACAAAATACTAGCTAGGGAAAGGGGAAAAAAAAGTGATTACACACACACACACACACACACACACACACACACACACACACACACACACACACACACACACACACACACACACACCATATTATACGGCTAGAAGCTAATTTTATTTTATTTTTTTTATTTCCTTAACGTTTTCCATATTATTTTAGCCTTAAGGAACTGATATTTCTTTCTAGAATTGCTACGTACTTAACTGTGGAATGTATGACAGCAGTATATGAAACGAGGGAAGGGGGAGAGAAAAAGAGAGGGAGGAGAGAGATAGAGAGAGAGTGGGGAAATAGAATGGAGAAGGAGAGGAGGAGAGGCGCTGGACTGGGAGGGAAGGCTGAAGATTCCAAAAAGGAGGTAGGCATGGAGGAAGTAGGAGGAGGAGAAAAAAGAGGAGGAATGCCAGGGGAGGGAGAATAAGAGATCCAAAGGAGAGGGTCATGGAAAAGGAGGAGGAGAAGGAGGAGAAGGAGGAGGAGGAGGAGGAGGGCTTAAGACTTAGGCGGTACAGAGGGGGTGGAGGGAGGAGGGATATCAGAAGGAGGAGGAAGGAAGAGGGCTAAAGATACGGGTGGTCGAGGAGGTGGAGGAGGAGGAGGAGGAGGAGGAGAGCTGTGGGTGGCAGTGTCGGGAGAGGGGAGGATGGTCAATGTTGAGAAAGTGAGGGGAGGGAAGAGGAGGGGAGGGGTATGGACGGCAGGAGGTGAAGCCCGGCCTGAGGGGAAGAAATAGGCGGGGCTGACGCGGAGAATTGGTGTGACTGTAAGCCTTCGGAAGCGTATTAGGATCAACTTAAGGCGGTTTGGATGGAAGAAAGGGGAGGAAAAAGAGGAGAGGGAAAGAGAAAGATACAGGGAAATATACAGAGATAAGAGGATACTAGAGCTTGGTAAAATTAACCCCCCACACACAGACATAACCTCTCTCATCTCTCTCTTTGCCTTTCTATATCTCCCTCTGCCTTCCCTCCCTATCTCCTCGTGCACTTCCTTCATCCCTTTCACACTCTCCCTCGCTCCTTCATCCATGGATAGATACAAGCAATCAATATGCGAGACACAGATTTGGATATACAATGAAGGGATGAAGGGAGAACGAAAAGCCCGGAAAAGGGGGAAGGGGAAGAAATGGAAAAGAGAAAAGGGGGAGGATTGGGGAATGGGGGGCGTAGGGATTGCCAAGAGGGAGAGAAGAAAAAGCAGGAGAGAAGGGAGGAGCATTTCTACACTTTATTGAGTTCTCCCCTCTTATTATTGAAGGCTGTCTGAGCTTATACACTATGTGGTTTGCCTCAGTAATTGATGGAAGGAGGAAAGGAGGGGAGGGAGGAAAAGAAATAAGGCAAGGGAGGGAAGAGACGTGCGAGGGGAACGGAGGAAGAGGAGGAAGAGGAGCAGGAGGAGCAGGAGGAGGAAGGATGAATAATCGAGGAGTTGGTATATGATGCATAATTCTTGGAGGAAAAAGTGATGGGTGAAAGATGTGAGGAGGATGGAAAATACTGACGGAAAAGAAAAGAGAAAATGACGCAGTGATGGTGAGAAGGAAGAAGACTTGGCCCCACTGCAGCAGAGAAAATAAACACCGCAAAAGTGCACAACTGGGAGAGGGAAAAATTCAAAAACAAGTGACGCAAGAAATGTGAAAGAAAAAGTTGCACGACGAAGAAAAAAATTACAAAACAGCACAAACACCAAAAAGTAGGACACGGACAGTGAAAATATTTGAATCGGTGGAAGAAGGAAAAGAAAAAAAAATCATTACCCTCACTAATTGAAAAAAAAAAAAAAAAAATTAGAGATGGAAGATAACATGATAACATATATACAAAAAAAAAAATATAAGACAACAAAAACACAAAAACAAAAGTCCCATTTACGAAACACCTATTATACAATAAAAAGAAAACGAGATTCATTACAAACACACTAAAAACACTCTTAATATATCCTTTTCCTCTTCCTCATTATAATATCAAGGAAGGAAAACGGGAAACAAGAGAAAAGAATACTCGAATTTACTAGACCAGATAAAATGTGAGAGATAAAGGGAAATTAATCCATATATATTCCTAGAGGACAGAAAACGAAGGGATGACACGAGGCTGGTATTATAATGAAAACGGGTAAACAACTATTTTGTGGGGGAATGAAAAACGGAGACAGACACGCCAAGCGGCAAGTAGAATAACAAGGGGAGACTGTGTAAAAACAAGGCCATAGAGCAGGGGTGAAGGGCGCCGCGTGGTGGCAAACATAGAGAGAGAGAGAGAGAGAGAGAGAGAGAGAGAGAGAGAGTAAAAGAAAACTGGAATAAAGGTATTAATATATAAATGCTTACTTCATAAAAAAAAACGATGGAAAGAATTGTAAAGAAAACAAAATAGCAAAGACGAAAGAAAATGAGACAAAGGAATGAAAAGAAAAATTAGACGTTAAAATGAATATACTCAATAAATTACAAGGTAAAAAATAAAAGAAAATGAACGAGCAATACATATCCGCCATTAAATCCTTCCCCAGTGACACAAATAAATTATGAGAAAGAAAGGAAAAAAAAGCTCATCTAATAAAAATATGTAAGGAAGGAAAACTTATGAAAATAAAATGAAGAAAATTTGAAAAAAAAAATTTAAAAACTTCTAAATGACAAAACAGAAGTTAAATAAAACAAAAATAAGGAAATCAAACACAATACTCAAAGAAAAAGGAAAGAAACAGAAAAAAAGAAGTATATAAAAAGACTTAGAGTAAAAAAAAATATCTTAAAGCATAATAAAGACGAAAACCAAAAATAAACAACAAAAATATCCAGTAAAACAAAATTAAAAACGAAAAAAAAAAAAAAAAAACGACACCACCACCACCACCACCACTATACCATTAAATCTTTCCCTACCACACCACCACACTCCCCAGCTCCCCGACCTCCCCTGTTCCCCCCTCTCCCCTGCTCCGCCACCTCCCCCTCACCTAGGCACCCTCCATTTCAACCACCACCCTCCCTCAACTCCCCACGCGTCTCTCAATCAAACCTCCGCGGGGAATCATTTTGCGTGACGGGGGAAGAAGAGCAGAAGGAATAAGGTATGTTTGATGGGACAGAGAAGGAGGAGGAGGAGGAGGAGGAGGAGGAGGAAGAGGAGGAGGAGGAGGAGGAGGAGGAGGAATACGAAGGAAATAACAGACAAGAACAACTCTACTGGGCTAACGAGGCTGTCTGTGTGCCTATTCTCCCACTACAGATTCTAGAAGTTAGAAGTTGACAGGAGGAGGAGGAGAAGGAAAAGGAGGAGGAGGAAGAGGAGGAGGAGGAGGAGGAGGAGGAGGAGGAGGAGGAGGAGGAGGAAGGTAGTTTGGGAAAAGGTAAAAGGAAAGGGGATCTGGTATAATCAATCAAGATACACGTTATCTTTGCCACTTCCATCTCTCTCTCTCTCTCTCTCTCTCTCTCTCTCTCTCTCTCCCTCTCTGAGCAAGGATGGTTGGA
>NC_059278.1:7120575-7128075 GCF_017591435.1 Portunus trituberculatus | reverse complement strand
TAACTTCATCGACGCTTGAATGTAAAACTCTGGTTGGGAATTATGCGTCAGGAAAGTGCGCCAAAAGTTATAATTAAGGGGAAGAAGCGTTCGTGTCGAGGCAGAAGAATAGGAGGAAAAAATATACCGAAATACACACATACTAGTAATAACATAGCAAAATGATGGATAGGCCTGTATTGTGAAATGCCTCTGCTCTCTCACCATGATTATTTTCAAACGCTACAGTGATTAGAAGCGTTCTTAAGAGTGTTTATAAGCATACATACACATGGTATTAAGCTATGATGAACTGTACAACGAGACGCTTTTCCATCTCACTATGTCTATTCTGTCTATTTGAAAAGACCACATTCATTATTAGACGCGTATGTAAGTGTTCCTAATTGCATACACACTCATACACGTGGTAATAAAAAAGAAATAACAGGTAATGATTTATTGTGGTAAGAGACGCTATGTTCCCTCACCAAGACTATTTTTTAAGGTCACAGAGATCACAGATTGCGTTCTCGAGGGTGTTTCTCTGATTATAATGCAGAAATGTCGTTAATCTGTCAGTAGAACGATAAAAACATCCTTCAAACTCCGTCACTTCAACAACAGGCTTGCGAATGTAGCTGAGGTGAGGTGGAGAAATGTTTTAGGATACAGTACGTGGTCGTTAGGGTGGGGGGAGTGGGGGGAAGAAAGCGCGGCACGTGGAGAAGAGAGACAAAGTTTTCGTGTTTTTATCGTCAAGACGTGTTCTCATTACCTATTCAGAATTTTCATTAATTATTCTTTTTTTTTGGTATCATTTCACATTCCAAGAAACTCGATAATGGTCTTTTTGTCTCTCTTTTCAACTCTTTTCCACATATTTTCTGATGCATCTTCATTGTATTATCTTCCATTCTGTGTAATTCAATGAAGGCAATTTTCTTTTTTTTTCTCTCTTTTTTTTCTAATTCTTTTTTTTTACTTTCTTTAATCCCACGTGCGTGTCGTGCTGATGAAGTAATTACCTTCCCTGGCTGCCTGGTTAGTAGTGTGTGCGAGGGGAGAGATTCGAATCCCGCCAAGCATGTATGAAATGGAGATAATTCTGTTGTCCCGTGTGTGTGTGTGTGTGTGTGTGTGTGTGTGTGTGTGTGTGTGTGTGTGTGTGTGTGTGTGTGTGTGTGTGTGTGTGTGTGTGTGTGCATTTTTATCTTTCAATATGTGCACGCGTTTTTCCTAAATTTCTCGGGCAATATTCCATCCTTCACCATTTTAAATTTCCTCTAAACAGCCTTTTTATTGTCAGCCTTTGTAATATGTTTCTGAGAGATTAAAATTTCAAGCTCTCTCTCTCTCTCTCTCTCTCTCTCTCTCTCTCTCTCTCTCCCGCCTGACAAAAGCCGGATGTATCATGTATCTTTTCCTTATTTTGAACTTTTTTCCGAGGCGGCGTGACAGGTTGACACGGACGCTCGAACTGTGAAACACCGATAAGCACTTCTTTCGCCGAGACGGGAAGAGAAGGAGGAGGAAAAGGAGAAAGAGGAGGAGGAGGAGGAGGAGGAGGAGGAGGAGGAGGAGGAGGAGGAAGAGGAAGAGGAAGAGGAAGAGGAAGAGGAAGAGGAGGAGGAAGAAGAAGAGGAGGAGGAGGAGGAGGAAGAGGAGGAGGAGGAAGAAGAAGAGGAGGAGGAGGAGGAGGAGGAGGAGGAGGAGGAGGAGGAGGAGGAAGAGGAATACAAAGGAATACAAAGGAAAGCCAAACAGCAACAGACCTGTTGGTCCTTTCGAGGCTGTTTGGTAACTACTTCTAACTGGCTACAGATAAGAGAGACAGGACAGTACAGGAGAAGGCTCCTCCCCACCCACCACTCCCTCCAGCTTTCGCTGGCATGGAAAATAGCTTGGAAAAGTACCATGCAGTATGGAAAAACTGACATGGAATTTTCACAGGAAAGGATGAAAGGAGATTCTATTATTCACCCTACGGTGAACTCTACATATCTATCTATAAGAAAGTTAATATAGTATCATGTTTAATTATTCAGACAAGAAGAGAGCTTGTTGGGGTTATTCTTTAAATATTTATCAATTTTGTTTTTGAATGATGCAATGGAAGTACTGTTTACTATTTCTGAAGGAAGCTTATTCCAAATGTTAACTATTCTATTAAAGAAAAAGTGCTTTGCCTCGTGGGTTTTAAAGCGTTTTGGTGTAATTTTAAATCCATTATTCCTTGTTATGGTGGAATGATCAATAGTAAAATATTTATTGACATCAAGGTTGTTGTATCCCTGAAAAATTTTGAAAACTTCGATTAGGTCTCCTCTTATCCTGCGCTTTGTTAAGCTGAATAAATTTAATGCTTCCAGTCGTTCCTCATACGGCTTGTTTCTCAATCTCGGAATCATCTTGGTCACTCTACGCTGGATCCTTTCCAGTTTTTCAATGTCTTTTCTGTAATATGGTGACCAGAACTGCACACAGTATTCAAGCTGAGGACGCACCAATGAGTTATATAAAGTAAGGATAACTTTTTCTGATTTAAATTCAAAGGTTCTTCCAATGAACCCAACTAATTTATTTGCATTCTTTACTGCTTCTGTGCAGTGTTTGCTCGGCTTGAGATCTTTAGACACCACAACACCAAGATCTTTTTCATTCTCAGCACTTTCCAGAGGTACATTACTCATTACGTATTTTGCTTGTACATTGTTACTTCCAATGTGTAAGACTTTACACTTTTCTATATTGAATTTCATTTGCCATTTTTCTGCCCAGCGTGTCAGTTTATTTAAGTCACACTGTAGTTCTTGCCATTGTGACGTTGATGTAACTTTGCTCATTATTTTGGTGTCGTCCGCGAATTTGCTTATTTTACAAGTGATTCCTTCATCAATATCATTAATATAAACAATGAAAAGAACTGGTCCTAATACAGAGCCTTGAGGAACACCACTTTTCACATTGTGCCACTCTGATTCTTTTCCATTTATAACAACTCGTTGCTTTCTGTCAGAGAGCCAGTCTTCCAGCCATTTCAGGGTATTTCCAGCTATGCCGTGAGCTTTTACTTTGCTGATTAGCCTCTTGTGAGGGACAGTGTCGAAAGCTTTCTGGAAATCAAGATAAATAACATCCACTGCTTTTGTCTCGTCATACGAGTTAAAAACTTCATAAAAGAAGTCTAGTAGGTTTGTTAAGCAGGATCTCTTGTTTCTGAAACCATGTTGTGAATCCTTCATGATCTTATTTTCTTCTAAAAATTTGACAATCTTATCTCTGATTATCGTTTCCATCAGCTTGCACACTACTGAAGTAAGGCTGATTGGTCTGTAATTAGCTGGGAGTGATTTATTTCCTTTCTTGAAAATGGGCGTGACATTTGCTAGCTTCCACTCCTGGGGACTTTCCTGCTTGTAAAGTTTTATTGAATATAATCGTGAGTGGTTTCACGAGCTCATTTTTCGCTTCTTTGAGAAGCCTGGGTGATATCTTGTCTGGTCCAGGCGTTTTGTTTACGTTCATGCTGTTCATGACTGTGAGGATTTCATTTTCTGTAACTATGAAGTCAGGCAGTGTTTTGCCTTGTGCCTGAGGCTCTGGCATGGGCAGACTATTTTGGACATCTTCAGTCGTGAAGACTGTTGAGAAGAATCTATTTAGGACGTTTGCCATTTCAGCTTCGTTATCTATTTGGTTTCCGTTTTCTGTTATGAGTGGACCAATTGTTGAGGCTAAGACTCTTTTGGATTTTACATAACTGTGAAATTCCTTTGGGTTGGTTTTACAGGAGTTTGCGATCTGAGCTTCTACAGATTTTTTGCTGCTTTTTATCAACTTTTTTGCTTTTCTACGCAATCTGTCATGCTCTAATTTATCATTATTATGCTGTGTTAATTTGTATTTGTTGTATGCTTCTTTCTTTGCTAGAAGACAGCTTTTAATTTCATTATTCCACCATTTCGGTTTGGTGTTTAGTATTTTCCTTCTGTTTCTTAGTGGTATACACATCTTAGCTGTATCATTTATCTTTTCAGCAAACACCTCCCATGTCTTATCTACATCTGGTGTTTCCAGCAGTATATTCCAGTCAATGGATGCAAGCTGCATACGGAGTCTTGTGTAGTTTGCACGCCGATAGTCTGGCACTTTTTCTTTACTTTCATTCACTTTTCCTTTGTCAAAATTTATGGTGAATTTTAAGGTGCGATGATCGCTGGAACTGAATTCTGGTCCAATTTCCACATTTTCAATAGTATTCTCATCATTTGTTAGAACGATATCAAGGATATTGTTTCCTCTTGTCGGATGCTTGATGTGTTGGTGGAGGGAGCTTTCAAGCATGCTATTATACAGCTGCTGGCCAGCGTGAGCTGTCAGTGGTTCGCCCCACCTTGTGACTGGAAGGTTAAAATCTCCCATAATTATGCAATTGTTTACGCAGCAAATGTCCGCGATTTGTTCATACAATTGTTCGTCTGTGGCGGGTGACTGGGCTGGAGGACGATAGACGAGACCTAATGATATTCTTCGGGATTTATTTTCTATATGAATGAAATTGACATCTATGTTTGCAATGGTTGAAGTTGGCATCACACGAGCACGAAGATTACTTTTAACGTAAAACATTACACCGCCCCCTGTACGGTGAGATCTTTCGCTACTAAAAATGTTATAGCCATCAAGTGAGTATTCTGCGAGGTAATCTCTGTGTGTTGTATTAATCCAAGTTTCTGTGATGCCGATGATGTCATAGTTTTCTTGATGTATAAGAGCTTGGAGCTCATTAAATTTATTTCGTAAACTACGGGCATTGAAATAGCAAGCTCTGATCTTGCCTGAATCTGAAGATGAACTTACGACGCTGAAGTTCCTTCTGCCACCTGCACGTTTTTGATCTGTGGAGACAAACTTTATCATGAATTAATCTCCCATCCTGGCTGCTCCCACTGCATTTAGGTGGAGACCGTCTCTGTGAAATAATTTGTGTTCATTATAGAAGTCATTCCACATGTTAAGAAACTCGACGTTTTCCTGTTGGCAAAGAGTCTTCAATCTGTTATTAGTACTGAAAGCAAGGTTATAGAAACGTGCGTCCGCGTTGATCCTCGGGAGAATACCTGAAATTACAATATTTCTTGATTTAGTCTTGTATTTCTTGATCATCTCCTTGTACTTCTCCATCAGTTCTTCTGAGCGGGAGCGGTGGACGTCATTTGTACCTGCGTGGATGACATAAAGTGTATCATTAGTGGCGTCCTTTGTCACGTCCTCAACACAGTCCGTGATGTCACGGAGTGTGGCTCCTGGAAGGCAGTAGCGTCGTCTACGAGATGGCACGAGGAGGAGGAGGAGGAGGAGGAGGAGGAGGAGGAGGAGGAGGAGGAGGAAGAGGAGAGAATGCAAGGATAAGAAGGTGAGAAAATAATAAGAGAATGCTGACAAAGACAGGAGCGGAGAGGATAAAGGAATAAAATAGGGAGGAGGAGGGGAAGGATAGAACGCAAGGATAAGAAGGCGATAAAAGAATAAGGGAATGCTGACGGAGACATGAACTAGGAGGATAACCAAAGAAAATACGAAGGGAAAGGAGGCAAAGGAGGAGCAAGAGGAGGATAAGAACACAGAAAGAATAAAAGCTAGGAAAGAACAAGGAAACGCTGACGAAGACATGGACGAAGAGGATTACGACGGAAAACAAAACGAAAATAAGAGAATCTCCCTCCTTTCTTGTCTTACCCTCAGCTCTCTCCCTTTACCCGTCGAGGTCAAGAGGGGGTTTCGAAGGCCGTCTTTCAAGATAGAGGTCACGGCTTGACCGCCTCCACAAGCCAGAGAACCAATCAGCTGATGAGAAATCAATACCGATGACTCAAGGGAACAAGAGGTCATCCTGGCAAGAACAGGTCACAGGGAAAAGAGGGAAGAAGAAGGACACGAAATAGAAACGGAAGGGACGAAAGAGAGAGGAGAGGAAGAAAATTAGATAGAGAAGAACGTACAGGGAAGAGAAGGGGACGACAGAAAATGAGGAAGTTTACAGTGAGGAACATGTATGGACGAGAGGAGAAAAGGAGAGAAGATACAAATGAGAAAAGGAGAGAAGGGAGAAAGAAATGGAGGGTTTCAGGAAATAAAAGAACAAAGGGTATTCCACAAAGAAAAGAAAAAAAATATAGAGTAAAGATGAGGGCAAAGCAGGAAGAGAAGGGGAGGAGGAAAGGAATATAGTTGAAAGAAAGAAAAAAAAGGAAAACAAAGAACAGGAAGAACAAAGGACGAGGCAATGTTGGATAAAGATTGATTACTGCTTATGACAAAATCAATAACCAGGCAGTCTTGGAGTCGAGAAGCTCATAAAATAAGAAAAAAAACCCAGCTTTCAGTTAAATTTATACTTCAATAAACTACCTTGTTTTATTTAATCTGCTACCCTTTTATCAAATCACCGACATATTTCCATGTTATATTTCAGCTCTTTCCTAATTCATGTTGTCTTATTTATCACTTCATGTTTTATTCTTATACCTTTCATATTTCTACAAATAATTAAAGGTTTTTAGCTGACGATTAATACTTAGGAAAGCGAAATCTCTCTCCCCCCCTTTCTCTCTCTCTCTCTCTCTCTCTCTCTCTCTCTCTCTGGCATCTCTGCTCTCTTCATCTTCATTCCTTCCCCCCCAGCACACCTCCCCTTCATGGCCAATAACATCTCCCCTCATGATCTACAACACCCAGCCCATTCAACTCCCTCCAGCCCCTCATATTTCTTACCCTCTGCCCATACTGCGCCGCGGCTTCCCCTCACCTTCCCTCACAGGCCGGGGTAACTGTCACCTCAGCTGCACAACAGAATCTACTTGGCGTGGCATCAAAAAGAAAGTGTGCAAAACAAAGAAAAAAACGATGATATTAAAGCAACATGGACGAAGAGAGAGAGAGAGAGAGAGAGAGAGAGAGAGAGAGAGAGAGAGAGAGAGAGAGAGAGAGAGAGAGAGAGAGAGAGAGAGAGAGAGAGAGAGAGAGAGAAGTTCGTACCCTTCTCTCACTTTAAATGCAAAAAAAAAAAAAAAAACAAGATACAAATAAATAACTCACGTATTTCAATATTCTCCAAAGACACACAAAAAGGACACACATCAAAACACACAAAAAAAAAAAAAAAAAAAACACAAGGGAGCGGAGAAAAAAATAAATTAAAGACGAAAGTAACAACAGAAACAGACACGCCGACAGAATACAGTTAATAATGTTATTGATTTGCCAGCAGCCTTCAAAACTTCAATCGCCAATTAGAAGCGAGAGAAAACTCAGCAATATAGATCGTTTAATTCTGCAGTTCAACCTGAAGCTATTTTTTTTTTTTTATGTGCCTTGGAGACTTTTCAGGCAGACGCAGAAGGAGAGAAGGAAGAGGAGGAGGAGGAGGAGGAGGAGGAGGAGGAGGAGGAGGAGGAGGAGGAGGAGGAGGAAGAGCAGGAGCAGGAGGAGGAAGAGGAAAGAGGAGGAGGAGGAGGA
>NC_059278.1:7105575-7115575 GCF_017591435.1 Portunus trituberculatus | reverse complement strand
GGACATGTGAAAAATAACTGCTAACTCCGTGGTCTTTAATCTTTCTCAAGCCGCAAGGTATATTAATATCAAGACTACAATACTTTCCCTGCAACTTTTAGAAAAAAAATTAATATAGATTTAATATTCACGACAAACACAGGACGAGGATATTTACCGCGAGAACCGAGAGTTTGTGGCAACAGAAGACCTTAAAATGTGCAGCAAAGGTTTACTGCAGGCTTTCCCCTCGGCGAGCGCGCGCACACATACATACACACACACACACACACACACACACACACACACACATACACACACACAACCATCAGTTAATACATGTTAGTTTAGTCTACATATATTTTAGCAGTGTGTGTGTGTTTCACTGTTTGATCTGCTGCAGTCTCTGACGAGACAGCCAGACGTTACCCTACGGAACGAGCTCAGAGCTCATTATTTCCGATCTTCGGATAGGCCTGAGACCAGGCACACACCACACACCGGGACAAGGTCACAACTCCTCGATTTACATCCCGTATCTACTCACTGCTAGGTGAACAGGGACTACACGTGAAAGGAGACACACCCAAATATCTCCACCCGGCCGGGAAATCGAACTCCGGTCTTCTGGCTTGTGAAGCCAGCGCTCTAACCACTGAGCTACCGAGCGTGTGTGTGTGTGTGTGTGTGTGTGTGTGTGTGTGTGTGTGTGTGTGTGTGTGTGTGTGTTTGGCCGGTCTTGTTTCTACCTTCTTTTCTTGAATGGTCCTTCCATCCCTTATCCACGATATTCATATCGATATTGAATCTCATAACGTGCCTACACACACACTCGAACACACACAAACAGTGGTACAGTGGAACCATGCGTGCTTTGGGGTCCTAGAGGTCTCCAAGCGCACGGGTTCGAATCCTGTCCACGGTCTGAGTGTAGGTTGGGCTTCCTCACTCGGGGCAACGGTTTCCTAGCAGGTGGGCTTTAAGATAGGACGTAGCCTAAAAAGTATCCTCTTTAGCCCATAAATTCCCGTGAAAAGCCCACATGGTATAAAAAAAAAAAAAAACACGCGCGCACACACACACACACACTCAAACAAACATCACGCCCCAGCTGCATTATTTCTATTACAGCTGAAGAATGGGCGGCCACACATGGATGAAAAAAAAAAAAAGCTCTTGGATGGACGAGCACAACAATTCGATATCCGATAAACAGATGGCGCTGTTTCTGTCCCTCTTCATCCTGCGTTATTTAGAGTCTGTACAGTATTTGCATATAGCGTGTTTAACGTATGAGCAACCTCCCTCTATCTGTGTGCTTTATGTGTACGAGCATCACCTCTAAATCATAGAGGAGTACAAAAGAGCAGCATCCATACTGAGAAACACATATTTCTCTTACCGCGACTATTTTTCAAAGGCCACAGAGACAATTAGCTGATTTTTCAAGACAATTTCACTTTTAAATAATGTAGGAAATTTATCAATAAGAAGTTAAAAGTGTGAAATAACGAAAGCAGCAAGAATACATCAATCCAACACGTGGCAGTAATTATGATTAATCTGTCACTAGAATCAAAACCCCATGAAACTTAAAATGGAGCCTTTGAAAGTAGTGAAGATGAGGCGTGGAAGTGTTTGAGAACCCATGGTAAGCTCGTCAACTCGTGAACAAAAGGGCGGTGCTTTGCTCTGTGGCGATTGCTGCAGTTTTGATCGTGTCAGTATGGAGTTAGTGTCGCGGATGTGTTTACGCTAGGAACACTTCGCTCTATGATTGGTTTCATTAAGTGATTTGGTTCTGTATGGGAACACGACAAGGTATTAAATTGGCAGCGACATGCACGCTCGCACAAACACACAAACACACACACACACACACACACACACACACACACACACACACACACTCTCTCTCTCTCTCTCTCTCTCTCTCGCAGTCATATTATGTTGACTAACTTTTATGATTTTAAAAGAAAAAAAGTCATACTATACAGACGCATGAAACACACTAATTATGATAAGTATACTTGGTAGGCGAGTTGTGTTGTAATAATGCAATTAATTACGCGGTGTTATGGCTTTTTTCCTCTTAAATAGTTTGGCAATATTCTGCACGCGAGTCATGTTAGCGTGTGGCGAAAGCCTAGCCAACAAAATGTTTCAATAATAGATCACCGAATACACTTTTGTACCAAGCTTGTATCGTTATTATTGCTATCACTACTATCGTGTTTAGTGTTGTACAACCTATGTAAGGCTCTTGTGTGGCTCTTGCATCGTTCCTGTACAGTTGCGTCATTCTCTTTGTGACGTTTGCTGTTCTTGTGTTGTTGATTCTCTGCTTTTCAATCGCTTCCACTTAATATCTGCATTTGGCACTCTCATCATGAATGTTTTATATATAATACCACAACCAAAATCCTTTGTTAGGAGGCGCCATCCTAGCAATAAAAGTCTAGGGAAACCGGATATGAGAGAGAGAGAGAGAGAGAGAGAGAGAGAGAGAGAGAGAGAGAGAGAGAGAGAGAGAGAGAGAGAGAGAGAGAATAGGGAATGTTTTTATTTTAAAGGTTTTATTCTTTTATCGCTAATCTACTTCCGTACACCACCATGAACAGCAGCAAACATCAAACATAAAAGTGTCTCGTAAATATTCTCCTCTAGATAACCATCAGTGATATGATCAAACTGCAAACATTATAAATATCCATTAAGGATATCTGCTTGAGCTATGACGCTGTGATTAATTATACTGTATGGAGGTTTCATTAAAGGAATAATTTAAGGCGTAATAATCAGGACTTATATACGTCATGTCAATGTTTTGTGTGTTTTTTTTTTTTTATCTATATGTCACAGTGGTGGCTTTACAGTGGTTCTCATACTACGTAAGTTCACGTTACGAAACACTTCCACACCTCGCCTATATTACATACAAAGAATCTAGTTGAAGTGGTAGATTTTTAAGGATGTTTTTATTGATTATAGTGGCAGGCAAACAATTTTTTTTTATAGTTTGAACAGAATAAGTACTCTAGACAACCCGTTTAGCTATCTTTGTGTCTTTTGAACATAGCAGTAATGGTGAGGAATTCAGCTTTTCAGAATATGGCCTAAAAACGACTAGTGATGTACATGGTGACGAGACACGTGAGAAATATAAAGAAATTCCACACAAAAAATATGAACTGTTGTTAGAAATATAAAATAGAAGTAAGCGCCACAGATTGAATCATTAAATGAACCTGAAAATTATATGTGTCAGAAAAGACGTGAATATCAAAGACAAGTAAAAAGAGGTTCCAGTGACAAGAAGCGCTAAAAAGATGAAAATAATTAGAAAGATGAGACAAAACTAATAAAAATATGAAACTAATATATGAGAGAGAGAGAGAGAGAGAGAGAGAGAGAGAGAGAGAGAGAGAGAGAGAGAGAGAGAGAGAGAGAGAGAGAGAGATTCTTGACTAGGTTCAGCAAATTAAAAAAATCTCATAATAACAGTAAAAATGGGAGAAAAAAAACTGCGCCAAGACAAACATACAAGAATTCAAAGAAAAAGAAGGCAATGTAGGGATGTCGTTATAACAAAGAGATACCTTACAAACACAATAAAAAAAAAAAAAACCTGTAAAAGAAAAAAAAAGTGGAAATAATTAAGACGCAAGAGGAAACGACAAATATTTAAATTCAACCATGTGTACAAAACAAAAATTACGCGCAAATATAAAAAAACATATATAAATAAATGAAACTTACACAAAGACGTTGAAGGAAATAAGAAAAGATAAAAATGAAACACTCTAAAAACTTGAAGAGAGGAAAAAAGGTGATTGATGAAGCAGGGAGCAAGTCAACAAAGATGAGAGAGAGAGAGAGAGAGAGAGAGAGAGAGAGAGAGAGAGAGAGAGAGAGAGAGAGAGAGAGAGAGAGAGAGAGAGAGAGAGAGAGAGAGAGGTCTGAAGGAAAGACAGACAGACATACATTAGAGAAATGATAAGAGGAAAGCAGTAAACTAGAGAGTTAATAAATGTCTTTGGACTTCCAGTGGCAACCATCTTGGAAGTGTCAAAAAGGAGGAGGAGGAGGAGGAGGAGGAGGAGGAGGAGGAGGAGGAGGAGGAGGAGGAGGAGGAGGAGGAGGAGGAGGAGGAGGAGGAGAAGGAGGAGGAGGAGGAGGAGGAGGAGAAGGAGGAAGAGGAGGAGAATGAAAAGGAGAAGGAGAAGGAGATGGAAGAAGAAGAGGAGGAGGAGGAGGAGGAGGAGGAGGAGGAGGAGGAGGAGGAGGAGGAGGAGGAGGAGGAGGAGGAGGAGGAGGAAAGGGAGGAAGGAAAAGGAGAAGGAGAGAGAAAAGGAAAAGAAGGAAAGGAGGAGAAGGAACACAAGAGGGTAGGTTAAGCAGGTGACAAATATGGAAACAAATGCCAGAAGAATACGCGTATCAAAACCTTTCCTTCTGGTGCCTTTCAGATCACATTTGAAATTTATGACTCGCACCAAAACGCAGGATGGAAGTAGACACAAGAAGAAAAAAATTAGATTACATTCCTCACTCGAAACAAGAATGTATAGTTTTATTTCTTAGAGAGAGAGAGAGAGAGAGAGAGAGAGAGAGAGAGAGAGAGAGAGAGAGAGAGAGAGAGAGAGAGAGAGAGAGAGAGAGAGAGAGAGAGAGCCAACCAATTCGTTTACCCTACAGCGGTGGGGGAACAATACTGCTACGGGTACGCAGTCTCAGGATAACAAGACGACAACGACGACGACAAATACCACGCAACCAAACGCACCAAGACGCCTAGGGAACGAAGAGGCGGGGCAGCAGCGGGAGAACGACGAGGCCCTGGGGAGCTGGGTGCGGTGAGGAAGAACTGACGAGGAACGAAGGTGGGGAAGATGACTGGTGAGGGAGTGAGGAAGGCGTCAGTCCTGCTGTGATGTGCCTGACTTACCCTTGTTATATTACGTCTCTCGCTGCTGCTGCTATATTACTTTCGTGGCCGCCGCACATGTGTGGGGAGAGTGGTGTGTGTGTGTGTGTGTGTGTGTGTGTGTGTGTGTGTGTGTGTGTGTGTGTGTGTGTGTGTGTGTGTGTGTGTGTGTGTGTTGATGCCACTGGGTGCGTTCTATTACATTTGTCTTCATATCTACTCCTCGTCCTACTCTCATCACCAGGGCTAACTGTGCATCTTCCTTGTACAGTTCTGGTTATTGAGGTTCTTCTGTTAGCCTACACTATTTCATGTATTTTTTTTTTTTTCTTCGTTCGCCAAGGTTTTTTTTCTATATATAGTTTATCTTCTCATTTTGGTTACTTGTACGTCTTCTGTCACTTTCATTAATGTTTGTTTTTCTGTTTTCTAATAATTACATTCTTCTATCTCTCTTTCGTTCGGCTGTCTTTGTTGTTGTTTTGTCACAGTAGTCTATATTTCCCTCATTCTTTCTTATTTGTGTTATCTTAGGTACTACCGTTCTTCTCATCCTATTTGTGGCTCTTTTACCTTCATTTCTACTACGTCGTATTTTTTTTCGGTGGCTCTTGACAGCACTGTTACCGCAGCTACTCTTTTACCATTCATTGTACCCATTTCTCAAACTTCACTGCATAATTAACTGACCCTGATCTTTCTTTCCTGCTGTTATTACCCCATCAGTCACTCAAACTCCTATATTTTTTGTATCTTAACCCTACTGTTTTCATAACATCCATCACTCAAACTGCTTAAATCAATCAAGTAATTTTTCTTCTTTGCCTTTATTTCACCATTTACTCAAACTGACATTCTATCTATTTCACTTATTCATTTTCCCTTTCTCTGTAGTTTTCGAATGAGTTGATATGGTACTAATCTATTCGCCTCGCGTCGCATTCTGTCTTCCCTCGCCTCTGTATCTCTAGTGTCTCGTGCTTTAAATGTCAATACATACAGGGTTTCATTATTAATATCGCCCTTTGACTGGGATCTCTGGACTCTCCTTTGATGCTTATTTGCCTTCTTTTAATCTCTTCAGTATTGAGGCAACGCTATTCATCGTCACGGATTTCCATTGTCGACGCTTCACCCGAGCTCGTCAAGCGCTGAATATTGTACACTTGCAGATTTGTTAGTATTTTCTAGTTTTTTTTTTCTTTCTTTGTAACGAGTGTTCCTTTGTAAATATTCCCCTAGTAACAGTAAAACAAAGGTTCTACTTAAGTGTATACAACCACCATTGTCACTGAACTAAGTGAAGACAAAAACAAAAAGATAATAGTAACAATAATGACAAAAATAAAGAAAAATAATAAGAAAACTAACAAGAATGAAAACCTAATTTCCTCATGCACTCGATGTGGCAGTTCTCTCGCATTTCGTTGGAAGAAGAAGAAGAAGAAGAAGAAGAAGAAGGGGAGAAGGAAGAAGAGGAGGAAGAGGAGGAGGAGGAAGCGAGAGAAGTAGGAAGTGGGAGGAGGAGAAAATGGGAGGAGAGCCATGCAAGTCGCTAATCACCACCCTGACTGGCAGCAAGGGATTAAAAGGAGGGAGGAGGAAGAAAGGGAGAAAAGAGGAGGAAAAGAAGAAATGAAGAGAGGAGAGGGAATGGATAGTATTTTTTACCAAAGGAGGGGAAAGAAAGCAAGAGAAGGAGAGCAAGGGGGGGAAGAGGGAAGAGGAGAAGGAGGAAGAGGAGGGGGAAGGGGCGTCATTACCTCTCTGCCACCACCAGCACCACCACCAGCACCGCCACAAAGTCTTTAAGTTTAAAACGCTTCTCTTGTCAGTGACTCAGCTCGGTTGGTGGTTCCTCGCCAGCCGAATCTGGCTGGCGCGGAGTGTGTAGTAAGTCTTCTCTCCTCTGTTATTATTCTATTATTATCATAACCTTGTGCCTTGTCCTTTGGAGTACTTTGCTTTCCTTACTTGCTTCGCCTCTCTCACCTTCGTTGTTATTCTGTTTGTAATTCTATTTGCAATTTCCATCTCTCTCTCTCTCTCTCTCTCTCTCTCTCTCTCTCTCTCTCTCTCTCTCTCTCTCTCTCTGGCACTGTCTTTCTTCATAGTGTAATAATTGTGCTTTTTTCTTAGATTATATGCATTTCTGTCAGTCATTTCTCATTTCTTTGTTTTATTCTGTACTCTCTCTCTCTCTCTCTCTCTCTCTCTCTCTTTAATCCCTACCTTCGTCTTTGTCCTCTCCTCTCTTTTTTTGCGAGTGTTTCCTTTCTGCATGCTCCCTTTATCATCCTTGGTCTCCATTACATCTCGTCCTTCCCTCACTTCCTCTCTCTCTTTCCCCTCCCTTCACTGGTCCCAGCACCGCCACATCCTTCCTTCCCTCGTCCCTTGACACACTTGCCTTGCCCACTCACCTCGCGCAGGTAACACTCACCCTGGAGACTTCACCTGCCCCTTGCAATCTGCCAGAAGGCTCTCCGCTGCCGTGTTCTTCCCAGGAACTCAACTTACCTGGGGAGGAAAGAAATTTTTTTTTATTAAATTTGGGTAAAGCATGGAAGAGAAAATTAAAGGACGCCTTCCCTCTATAAATTTCAGGGACCTGTGGCACTGAAAAAAACACTACCAGTTTATAATTTAACAATTTGCCAAGCATTCCATTCTCATTCATGAAAACTGCATTTTTAATCTACATCTCATCCACTCAGAATACAGGCCATGAGAGAGAGAGAGAGAGAGAGAGAGAGAGAGAGAGAGAGAGAGAGAGAGAGAGAGAGAGAGAGAGAGAGAGAGAGAGAGAGAGAGAGAGAGAGAGAGAGAGAGAGAGAGAAACACCAGTACGATTCTCCCCCAAAGCTACTTTTCCCTTTCACTTGCAACATGTCCTTTTCCCTCCCAAGACAGCATGAGCTCACCACAGCAGCTCCCCAACCCTGCACCAACTGCTTCTCGAAACTAAGAGTGTACCATCGTATAACAAATTCCGAAGAGAGAGAGAGAGAGAGAGAGAGAGAGAGAGAGAGAGAGAGAGAGAGAGAGAGAGAGAGAGATAGCATGGTGACACAAGAGGAGTGAGTAACTTTTTTTCTCTCTCACTTATATCTCTACAGTGACCTAAAGGGGGGGGAAGAAATGAGGTTAATATTCATTCCACAGGCAAAAAGTGGAGGCGAGGCTGATTAAAAAGCAAAATACATGATCAGAGAGACAACACGGAGGTAAATTTACACTCCTCTTCACTTAGCCACGCGAAGACTTTTTCTCAATCTCCCGGAGGCGTGGTGGAAGGGCTTGTGGTGGTGACGGGGGTGGTGGAGAAAGACTTTGAGTGGTAGCAGGGCGCTAATAGCCAAAGGGCGTCTCTCTGCCATTTCGTTATGACCTCGCCAGAAAAAGAACACGACGAGATGAGAGGAAGGGAAAAAAAGTTAAATGCAATGTATTATGCAGATGTAGAAGTATTCGGCTTTATCTGTTTGAGTTTTCGACGTATTTTCTCATTTTTTAGGTCAGTTTTGAAAGTCCTGACTCAGCGAGGATATCACAAAAAAATCCTCTCTCTAAATGATGATGCAAAGCCGAACGAACGATTTTTTTTTCTTTTTTGTTAGTTTTGCTACATTTTACCTTCTTTTTTTCTTTGTGTTCGGAATTCCAGCGTCAGATCCCTTCGTCAGCGTTATCAGAATCACCGTCTGGTTCTCCCAATGTCATTCAGTGACGCCAAATCCCCTTATTTCCAGCCCCGCGAGACCAGTGTTACCAAATGACTGGGTTGCAGCTTCCACCACTTTCCGGTATTGTCTCTCCCCAGCCAGACATCGCCGCCACACCCGCCGCCAGGTGAACGCCACGTCTTAAGAGTTCCCCATCACAGGGCTGTTTTAGGATTTCAGCGGCAGATCAATGTCCAATTCCCGCCACAAATCTCGAAAAAACACTCGTCATCGTTGCCAATTCAGCATAACCCGGCAGTGTGTGAGCAGCGTTGCCAGACGGAGATAGCTAAAGTTACTAGTATCTTCCCTTCCTCCTCTTCTTCCATATTCTTCCTCCACCGTCCCCCGCCACTCCTCCCTCCTCCTTACTTCTCTACTCACAATCCTTATTTCCCGATAGCAGGATCGCAAGAGACTCCCTTTTGCCCTACTATTCCCTACTATCACCTCTTATCCCCCTTCCTGTCACTCCCCTCACCTTCCCATTCACAGTCCGCCCCACGCCCTCGCCGCCAGCCCTCGGGAGTGGCAGTGAGATCAGACGCTGGATTGGCACATCTGTTATCAGCTGGAGACATGCGAGGCTTCCAGGGAGGACGAGCCAGGCGCCAGGCAACACCACCACCACCACCACCAACACCACTACCATCGCTACCACAGTCTCTACCACCACCATCACCACCATCGCCACAATAGTCTCACCCACCACTATCACCACCACCTCAGCCTCTTCGCCATCTTCCGCCAAGCTCCACACCGCTGATCATCCTGGGAATAAATATTTGTTCTCTTCTTTCATCATCTGAATTTTCTTCCTCCCCCACCACGACCAGGTTACATTTCCATTTTGTCTTTGTATTTCTTCTATTTTTTTCTTGGAACCATGCAAAGAATGTAGTCTCAAAAAGAAGGTATTTTGATTATCTTTCTTGTTTTTTTACACAGGTACAAAACAAGTAGCGTTAATTTTCTTACCTATAAATAAGGCACATTTATGTACACAATTATACACATACACAACTTTTATTTTACAACTAATGATATTTACGTTTATTTTCTCTCAGCATCTCAAAGGTTACCAGGAATAATAAGCAATTTTCTTAGACGTAAACCGTTATTTGTGTATCTGCTGAACACACTGTATTTCGTTACTATACCTTCAAGGCAGGACGGACAAAGACACACAAGAGCAGTCAATTCATGAAGAAAGTTTGAGTGAATAATTCTAGAGTAAAAAATATATTGAAAGCCGGAAATGTTAGACACACACACACACACACACACACACACACACACACACACACACACACACACACACACACACACACACACACACACACACACACACACACACACAGAGAGACAC
>NC_059278.1:7085575-7103075 GCF_017591435.1 Portunus trituberculatus | reverse complement strand
AGATTATAAGGATAAGAAAGAAGGAAGGTAAAATAAGAAATGTCGGAGAATCAAAGGAAGAAGGAAGGAAAGGAATAGAGCAGTGTCATGGAAAGGAGACATGCGGAGCGCAGTGAGTGAGGGGGAGGAAGTGAACCTTAAATAAAGAAAAATATACAGCCAAGGAAGGGGAGACAGAGAGAGAGAGAGAGAGAGAGAGAGAGAGAGAGAGAGAGAGAGAGAGAGAGAGAGAGAGAGAGAGAGAGAGAGAGAAAGGACACACAACCAAAGACGAAAGGAAAAGAGAAGATAGAGAAACTAAAGGAAAGCCACATAGCCATACAGACACGTCAAAATATAGTCTCTCTCTCTCTCTCTCTCTCTCTCTCTCTCTCTCTCTCTCTCTCTCACGTCCACAAAAGTTTTCGGCCTCACGAGAGACACGAACGAGCCAGGTAAGTACGGGACCGCGGCGTCCTCAGGTACTTTTGGGGGGAGAGAGGCGGCAGGTGCGTGACGGGAGGGGGTTAGGAGGGAGGAACGACAAGGAGAGACAGAGAGACAGGACAAGAAAACAGGAGAGCGATGTAACGGAGTACTGAGCGGCGAGGAGTACGGGAAGTAGACCGCTGGGTTGAGCAGAGTGAAGAGTGAAAAGAATGAAAAGAGTGAGAAGTGTGTGAGTGACAGAACCGAGAGGGAGTGAGAGAGTTTGTCAAAGGGGTAAACAAAACAAGAGAGCATCAGGAAAGAAGTCCTGGAAACTAAGGAGGAGACGCAAGTAGTATAAAACAGGGACGTGAGGAAACAAGGAGGAGGAAAGCAGGTGAATTACTCGTACATGTAAAGAAGGAACTGTTTCTAAGGTGAGGGGAAAACAAAGTAAGAACAAAGGAATGGAGGACTCAGAAAATAAAATAAAATAAAGGAATACATTGCAAGTGGAGGTTATTCAGGTATCGTGGAAATGTTATCTAAAAATTATGGCCGAAATGATTAATTGTATATATACTTTAAATATGTTAAGTTTTGCAATGATGATAACCTGGTGATACTTATAACTAAGACAGTCCATCGCTTTCTCGACTTTGAAGCTGTACTGTATATCGCCCGATAGAAGAGTGTATCCCGAAGTTTAATGCCTTCAACCTTACCAGTCACACAAGTAAAGGAAAAATATTCATAAGCAACATCAAAGAATAAAGTATGAAAATAACTCAACCCCATTACGAAAATCACCCATCATTAAAGATAAGTACAAGCATTTCTAACACCACCACCACCATCACCACCCCCACCACCACCACAGCCACTACAGCTAGTCCTCGCAAAAATCTTATCTCCAGTAATGCCACAGCTCCACATAAACCTACCGCAAATCCCACCACAACAACCACCACCACCGCCATCCACTACGCCACTACAATCCAGCCACGTAAATTAAGGCGATTCACCACCACAACTACCACCACCATCGCCACCTGGACACCACCTGCAGACACACACACACCATATGTCTGCCTCACCATCCAATTCACCATGTGGAGGTAATTTTTCCCCTTCTTTTCACCGGACTAAAGAGGAAGAAGAGGAAAAAAAGGGGGAGAGGAGGAGAGAGACGAGGCAGAGAACTCATTCGTGGCGAGAGAAAAGGGAGATAAATGGAGAGAGAGAGAGAGAGAGAGAGAGAGAGAGAGAGAGAGAGAGAGAGAGAGAGAGAGGAGTGACGAAGAGAAATGATGACGTAGATCCACTGAGACCGACAGAGATGCGAGTGGATGACAGGCGAGTGATGGATGAGTGGATGCGGAGGTGGATGGGAAGAAGCATGAACAGATATGGAGAGACGCAAAAAGTTTAAAAGATACAGTGGAACAAGGAAACACGAATTTACTACCGCCACACAACTTTCATACCCAACATGCAATAAATAAATACTAAGTAGAGAGTATTTAAGGAAAAGATACAGCTGAAAATGAAATACTCACACAAGTTAATACATACATACATATTCTCGCACAAAGCTGCTAACACACAGGCAATGAAGGCCGCCATGAGCATAACCAATTACAGACAATTATACCACATTAAAAACTACAATTATCCTCCAACTCACTCACCTCTCAGGAATGCATTACGAAAATCACCTCAACAATATAATTACCCCAATACTTTTATTTTTCCACCTAAAGTTGTGTGTGGATTCACTAACATCACCATTTCCTGTACTCACCACATCACCATTCCTTCGCCAAATTACCACAGCAATCTAATCATTTAATAGTTTCATTTTTTCCTCATAAACTTGCACGTGGATTCATGACAACCATCTTTCCACTATTCCTATGAACCCATTCACCTATCTATCTATTCTCAAAATTTATATATCCACCAAATCACTTTAACGACGAAAAGAAAAAAATACACAAGTAATCCCATATATCTCCTAAAGTCGCATGTACATTCACTACTATACACCATCATCCTTCCCTCTACCTACCCTATCCACCTTTCCTTCTATCCACTTATCCACCTGAGAAGGAATAGGAGAAAGAGATTAGGCTTCACGCATCAAAGGAAAACCATGGAATTCTCTCCCCCTCGCGCGCTGTTCCTCACAAAACCTTGCTAATATCCTCTCCTGCGAGCTAAATCTTCAAACTTTTACTATAATGCCTGAGTTGGGATTTTTGGGTGAGCGGAGAGGGCCCGATGGTGTCTGGGTGGGTAGTTTTCACTCTTAATGGACAGACAAGGAAAACAAGGAAGATCGCAATGTTTTAGTCACGAACAGAGAGAGAGAGAGAGAGAGAGAGAGAGAGAGAGAGAGAGAGAGAGAGAGAGAGAGAGAGAGAGAGAGAGAGAGAGAGAGTATTAAATGTATAGATAGAAAAGAAGATACAGACCACCGTTAATAAAAGGAGGCAGGCAATCTACACACCGAAAAGATGAAAGAAAGAGAAGAAAAAGAAAAGAAAAACTCAGAATAGAAATAAAAGGACGAGAGAGAGAGAGAGAGAGAGAGAGAGAGAGAGAGAGAGAGAGAGAGAGAGAGAGAGAGAGAGAGAGAGAGAGAGAGAGAGAACTACTCCACTTAACAGGATAAAAGGCATCAGAACAACAATAAACAAATGCACCTGAAGTCCTGTGCTCGTACAACTTTTCAAACGAGGAATTTCACAAAACATTTTTTCAAACAGCTAGTATACATTTTTTTTTTACTTTATTTACTTTTTTTTACTTCGAAAAGCTTCAATCCTAAACCACCTATATTAGTTTAAATGGCGCATTCTATCAACATTCATATTGTTTCCGTGGTTTTCGATTATTCTCTCTCTCTCTCTCTCTCTCTCTCTCTCTCTCTCTCTCTCTCTCTCTCTCTGATGTTTGCGTCATATATAAACAACATGTGTCTATGCAAATATTTATATCCATTGTCTTAATCTCCAATAAATAACAAAACTACATAAACACATTTTCTCTCTCTCTCTCTCTCTCTCTCTCTCTCTCTCTCTCTCTCTCTCTCTTCACGGCATCTCGCATTCCTCACTCGCGTCAATTTCCACCATCCACACGGCGAGCAGACCCGATATCCACTTTGTAGCGAATCGTTCAGACACGCTCCCCCAACCTTTCCTATTTGAATTCACACCACAGCAATAGCTACGTGCGTGCTGGAGCCGCCGCCACTCGCCACCTCCACTGCTTCCAACCCTCCGCAGCGTTTCTATTCTCTACTCAAAGCTGTCACCGTACTCTACCTATACGTCAGCCCGTAATCGATGCCAACACTATACGCTGAACCATACTACTCAAGCCACTCCGCTCTCCTTTCGACAACACAGCCATCATCACCTCCCGATAAATGTGAAGGAAGATTTCTACTCCTGCATCTTCCCCGTTTTCTTTTTCCTTATTTTTTTTTCTCGCAAATGCATGACGTCAATGTTTCCAGTAGTCTTACTTTGCATCTGCTGTTGGATGATTTTGGTGATTACCTTGTTATATGACTTAGATAAATTCTTTTTATTCTTTTTTCTTCTTCCACTTCCTCTTTAAAAATTTCCTCTACTTCCGTCGACAAACTTTTAGATACGATACTCCGCGATCTTTACAGAACTCTACGTTTACTCGACACACATACACACATACACACCTACACTATCCCAGATTCCACTGCTGCACCGCCACACCAGTAACAGACTCTCATCTCCCAACCCTCACCCCACACGGGCCCTACGCAACCCTCCCCGGCAAACATGGCCGCTCAGCAACCTCTCATACTCATCAGCATGTAATCAACAGATGTGGTGTTAAATGGGTTCAAATTTCGGATCGAACGTGCTCTTCCGAGATTCTGAATCACTTTTATGGGAGGACGCTCTCTCTTAGTTTGCACAGAGGAAGGGAGGGAAGGGAAGGGAGGACTTGGGAAGATGCGTGTTACTAGCTAGGATATCAGTTTATATATTGGAGACAGGTATTATTCATGTAACTAGTTTAACAGGATGAATTAGCATTAATTCAATCCAATTCTCAGTTTTCCTCCGCTGTCGAGACCAGTGTATGAAATTTCTTTGCTAATGGATGCGAGGCGGAGCCATTTGTTGGGAGCCGCGGTGATAATTCAGGCACTAATGGGCTGTGGAGATCACTGCTCGCAATGGATTGGATTCTGATTGTGTGTGTGTGTGTGTGTGTGTGTGTGTGTGTGTGTGTGTGTGTGTGTGTGTGTGTGTGTGTGCGTGCGCACTTGTCCACACATGTCGACTTGTCCCCAGAGGCCGGTCACACTTGTCGCTGTCACACTGGACATGAAATACTTCGTGACGTGAGCCATGTCATGTTATCTCCTTCCCTTTTCCTGAGAGCAGCGTGTGACAGGCCGGTGGGGTGTCGGAGCCAGGAATAGACAGCAAATTAATGACGAGATGTCATCTGAATGTCACATCTGCATCCCAATACATAAAATACAATATCGTAATAGTTTCATATTATTGCTGTAAGCGTGCCTTTTATAATCTAAAACTGCAAGAAAATTTAAATAAATGACTATTGTTTCAAAATACAGACATGGATGACATTTAAAAAACATAAAGGAAATCTCCCCCTCCGCCTTCAGAAAACGCTTTTATGTTTGATATTACAATACTGAAACAATTTCCATAAAGAGAATAGAGGAATTTCAAACAAAAATGCATTCAGTATATTCAGTATATTCATTACACAAGCACAAGGTGAAGGTCGAGGGAAAAAACACAACAGGATTTTTTCTCAAATTATCAATTTCTAGAGGACATTTTTTAAGTAAAGAGGGAGAGAGAGAGAGAGAGAGAGAGAGAGAGAGAGAGAGAGAGAGAGAGAGAGAGAGAGAGGGAGAAACAGCAACGACAATTCAAACCAATGATCACTCTTATAGACTAAGCCTCCAAAACAAACAATAAGAAAAATATCCACTAGGTTAACCTTCTCACCATATTCAACACATAATCGCTCACTTGCAGCATCTCATCACCATCTTATTCTTTCCTCAAGCTGTTAACTATAGCTCTCTCTGGAAACTATATTCTGTTCTCTTAGAGTGCTGATGTGCGTAAGAGAAGCAAAAGAGAAAGGTATAAAAAAAATCAGGAAAGAGAAGAGGGGAAGGTGTGAAAAAGAAAGACAAAAAAAAAAGTTGATGGTAGTTAAAATGGGTTTGCTAGGTAATGGAGGAAAGAAAATAGAGTGGAAAAATGAGAAACTAAAGGCGTAATGGCCGTGCGAAAAACAGTGACAACATGGGAGGAAATGTGAAAGGAAGGCGAGAGTAAATGGACGGAACACACACACACAGAGAGAGAGAGAGAGAGAGAGAGAGAGAGAGAGAGAGAGAGAGAGAGAGAGAGAGAGAGAGAGAGAGAGAGAGAGAGAGAGAGAGAGAGAGAGAGAGAGAGAGAGAGACGACACACAGACAGACAAGAAACAAGGAGAAGACACAAAAAAAAAACGAATAGAATGGAAGGAGAAGAGAACGAGGGGCGAAAAGAACTGCGGATGTAAAAAAAAGAGGGAGAAACAGAAACAAAGTAACAATCGCCCTTTCCCCCTGTAGCAAAACCCCACAGGAGAGATAACACAAGGGCATCAGATACCATGTAATGGATCCATAGAGCGAAATCCTATAATGAACCTGATCCTCCCCTATAACGAAGTCCTTTAATTAGCTGAGATTCCAGATAATAACGTGGCCCCTCAAATCCTTAATGACCCTCGCTTCACTAATAAACACGAGAGTTGCTAATTACGTGCAGATCGGGCCATGGTTTTAGGCATAATTGTAAAGTTTTCTCAAGTTATTGTACTCGAGATCACAGGATAGCGTGGTGTTCTTGCAGGTGTCACACTTTTATGAGTCAGTTCATCACTCTTGCGTTTCATTATCAGTGTGCGTTAGGTGGATGCCGCTCCGTAACGTCACGCCAGATTGTTCATGTCGCTACTGCTTCTGTTGTTTTGTTTCATCATTAATTTTTACATTGCTAAGTTTCTTTTATTTTTTAGAACCTTATCTTCTCCCTATTTCTTAAAACTTCAATTAGTATCTACTCCTTTCTTCGTGATTTGGGTTTTCCATTTCCTCCATGTCTATTTGTTGTCTTTATTTTATACATCTTTTCATTCTGCCTTACTTTATCTTCCATATACTTTACTTCTTTATCTTTCCTACTGTTTTATCTGTATACTTTTACTGACAAAGAGGCGATAGTTGTCTGGAAGATTGTGCTGAGTTGATAGATAGAGAAAGTGAGTTTTTTGAGGCATTAAACTCTAATAAATTTTATCTACCCCAATCAGAAATCTTAGAGACGTCATAAGGCAGGCGTTCTGTGGCATCCCTGCGGGATCTATTAACTCTGAAAAGACGTGGAAAAGCGTAGGGTGATATCACCAGCGAAGGAATTTGTTTGTTTCAGATTATCTATTGTCAGATTATCTATTGTCAACCTCCCTTCATTTATCTATCTACCATCTTGTTTACCCAAACACCTTAATTTCACACAATTTTTTCATCTACCTCGAGCTACCTTGATCTACAACAGTCTTTGACACTATTTTGTTTAATTTTACCTGACTCCGGTTTATCATTCATTTCTACTTTTTCTCCTCAATTTCTCTTCTACTGTCTCCTCCTCCATTTAAACATTTTTCACCTGGCATTACATTCTCGTCCATCTCGTCTCAACCTCTTCATCTTCCACTACCTCTTATATCGTCCACATCCAAAGCAACCCTCCACCTCCTCCTCTTCCTCCTCCTTCTCCTCTTTCTCCTCCTCCACCTCCTCCTGGTTTTCGTTACCCCCGCGCCGTCCATTCTTCAGCAAAATACTCGTAATATCGTCCATCCTGGTATTAATGTGTTTGGTCGCAGGTGGTGTGAGGCGGATCGTCCTATTACACCAGAATTTAGCTGTGTTGTTTTTCTTATTTATTTTTTTCCCCGTTCCTTCGCATCCCGTGAATCGAAGGCAAGGGATGCGGCTTGATCCCTTTCTCTTCATCTTGTGTGTGTGTGTGTGTGTGTGTGTGTGTGTGTGTGTGTGTGTGTGTGTGTGTGTGTGTGTGTGTGTGTGTGTGTGGGGTTATAGTAATCTCTGCCGTCTATGGTTGTTGATCTGTAGTAAATTGACGATAATCTCCATTACGGCCACAGGTGCTTCCATTAAAACTTGCTCTCATTTCATCGATGGACTTTAGGCAGTTAACGAGTAACAGGTGGTGTTAATGAAGAATTAAAGGGACAGTCTCAAGGGGGGATACAACACACACACACACACACACACACACACACACACACACACACACACACACACACACACACACACACACTGAAGCACACCTTGGAACACTACTAATCTTTAAGTATCTTCACGGCATAAATTTCCTCAAGTGATCGTTCCACCTACAAAATCTCCCCAATAATCGTTCCATCTGTCATAAATCACGGTAGGTCAGGAGGAATTTATCATTGGGAGGTAATAATTATTTTCCAGGATATTTTCATGAATCAATATTTAGGGGTGGAAATTAAAGGGAAGCCACCTATAACTCTAATCATCCATGTACCAACCCAGCCTCACACACACACACACACACACACACACACACACACACACACACACACACACACACACACACACACACACACACACACACACACACACACACACACACACACACACACAGTGTGTGGTTAGAGCGCTGGCTTCACAAGCCAGAGGACCGGGGTTCGATTCCCCGGCCGGGTGGAGATATTTGGGTGTGTCTCCTTTCACGTGTAGCCCCTGTTCACCTAGCAGTGAGTAGGTACGGGATGTAAATCGAGGAGTTGTGACCTTGTTGTCCCGGTGTGTGGTGTGTGCCTGGTCTCAAGCCTATCCGAAGATCGGAAATAATGAGCTCTGAGCTCGTTCCGTAGGGTAACGTCTGGCTGTCTCGTCAGAGACTGCAGCAGATCAAACAGTGAAACACACACACACACACACAGTATTAGACAAGAAAGAAACAAAAAGCATGAGACTAACTTTTCAGACAAATGTTACAAATATTCTCCTAAAAAAATAAACAAATGATTAAGTAGAATAGAAAATTTTCAGTGCCCTACATTCTCTGTGGCTTGGTCTCCCTCTTCAGGCTCAGGTGCGCAGCAGGTAATGTGCGGCAATTAGCTCCTTGTAACCCCTTGTGTCCAGCCATCATCCTTCGCTAATTAAGTCAAAGGGTCGGGCAGGGTAACTAAAGGTACAGTCCGGATTGTTAGAGTCCGGTTTGCTGGAGTCCAGTTTGAGTTCACTTCGAGCCGGAAGAAAGAACAAAGCAGAAACGACAGGAAAAGGAGCACATATATTCTCTCTCCCTAAAGGCTAATACGAGGGAGTAGCAGTTCCACGCACGTTTTTCTTCCTTAATTATTTTCGGAACGCTTGTAATTACTGGAAGTCATAAGTTTAATAGATTTTTACCCTCAAAGTCGAAGAAAACAAGCAGGGGTTTGGAAAATAAAAATGGTTAATGCAATAAAAGTCAGTGTTCGCAGTTTTCTTAGTCTTACTTTCCTCCAACAAAAAAAGTAACGTCAATGTGTAATTTTGGGAATGGGTGGAGACAAAGTTTGTTTCTCCACGGAAAACAAATGACAATACTGATATTTTCTAAGAGAGTTTTTTCTTTTCTATTTTGTTTCCTGTTGGGCGACTGAGACTCTTGTTGCGCTCCGTCTCAATATTCTTACACACACACACACACACACACACACACACACACACACACACACACACACACACACACACACACACAATCACATCCCTTCACATTTCCATTCAGCATCACACCAGAACCAACACCCCCGCACTCCACCACGGCCCACGCCCACTCCTCACAACATCCTTCACGCCAATCCACACTTGCCACTCTCACACGCTGCTCTCACTCAACTCGTGTTCCTTCCAATAGCTCCCATCCCTCCTACTGTTCAGATAACACGCCTCCCCCTCCCCCAATACTCACCACGCCCGTCCCTCCTCTTCCCATCACTCCACCTCGCTAATCCATCAGCCCTCCTACTCCACCCCTGCCACTCCTCTGCTCTCCAGCCACTTCTTGACGGCCGAGAGCAAAATCTCCGGCAAATGGAAAAGTTAAGGGCCAGAGATAACCTCCATCTGGAAATCTGGACCATGTTCGCTAGGCAGAAAATGATGCCTTCAAAAAGAAAATATTTTGGATAGGTAAACAAGGAATATACACAAGGGCTGGAAGGTAAACACATACCGGATTATATGCAGGGCAGGATAAATAATGAAAGTATTCGGGGGAGTTAGAATATGACCATTTAAGAGGAATGAAATGCTTCTATCAGATGTTCAAGCGAAATGTTCCACAAATAGAAAGACAGAGAAAATATTTGTATAGTTGTCTAAAGGTAAAGAAAACAGGAAAAAATACATTTACAATACAATATATATAGAATTAAATAAAAAGCACCCATATATAGAAAGAAGGTAAAAAAAGAGTATATACGTATAAACGTCTAGAGACAAAATAAAAAAAAGAGAAAACAAAACAAAACGGAGCTTACAAAGAATGCATAGAAAAAATAGTGTTCTTACAGACAAAAGAACACAATTCCCTCACACAAAAACGCCAACTTTCTACCCATTGCTCGACACTCTCTCCAGGTGAAGGTGCAGGCGAAGCAGCGACTCCTGGCCCCAACCCACTTGTTCGCGCACACCTGATTACAAAATGACGGAGCGAAAGAAAAAAAAAAAAAAAAAAACATGAATATCTGCTATTACGTGGGAATGGCGGGCGTTTAAAGTTAATAATAGCAAAGGGAAAAAAAAGACCCCGGGAAGGTAAAACGTAAATACAAGCTCAAGGGAAGCCACTACCTGCAGGAAGAATATGGCGGAGGGATACAAGACGCTATACAAAAACTAAACAAAAATTTGGGGAGGAAAACGAAAAAAAAAAGAAAAAAAATAGACAAAAGTGAAGTTTCTTACAGACAATGCGTGGATATTTTATGAGTTGTGGAAATCTTGGTCTCTCCTTTTATTCTTTTTTTGCTCTCTCTCTCTCTCTCTCTCTCTCTCTCTCTCTCTCTCTCTCTCGCGTTTATTAACTTAGCTTTAAATTAGATTAAAAACTATTGGAGAGAGAGAGAGAGAGAGAGAGAGAGAGAGAGAGAGAGAGAGAGAGAGAGAGAAAGGTGCGTGAAGATGTCGGTGGGAAGTATCGGAAAGAAATTAGCACATTGTTGTAGCAGCACTCTTGGGAATCTCAGACGCTCCCTTCCACCTCCTTAAGACAACCCGGAACTTACAGAAATGTGTATACGTATATTCCCTTGCAACACCCACAGGCGCTCCTAGTCCTGATCTGAGTGCGGAGAAAAGAACACAAAATTTTGAAAAAACATAATATATCCCATTGCGCTGCTTTTCCTGGTTGAAAAGAAAGAAAACATTCAAAGTTCGTGAAAAGAAATTCCCTTGCAAACCTAACACAATTGCTTTTCCTGATCAAAATAGGAAGAAAAGTATAAAGAAACGTATTTGTTTGCAATAACTACAGTAAAGTGTAAAAAATAGTAAAAAAGAAACAAATTCCTTTACAAAACTTACCCTTAGCTGCTATCATTGGCTAAAATGTAAAGAAAAGTATCAAAAATTTTGGGAAAACATTTTCTTGCAAAACCTGTATTCGTTGCTATTCCTGAGCAAACTGTGAAGAAAACTCAATGGTACGTGGGGAAAAAACCTATTTGCAACATCCACAGTAAACTCTGGTCTACCTTCAATCAAAATATGAGGAAAAATGGACAAAATTGGGACGAAAAATTGGTTAAAGAAACATATGATTATGAAAAGAACACATTCTCTTCCTACGCTCCTAGACTCACTCCCCACTCCTAATCAAAATGTGAGGAAAAGAGCTCAGCGTTGGGAGGAAAAGAACCACGTTGAAGCTCCCTTTCTACACGTGCAATTTCAGGAGGCACTGAAACTAGGTGATATGAAAGGACACCTGCCCGGCAAGAGAATTTCATTTTTATTGAAGACTCTCGCTAGTTTGATATTACGATGTGCTATGATCCGGTAGAGACGAGCGGTGCGAGGCGTCCTGCAGAGCGTCAGTGTCATGGAGAATAAGACGGCAACAGCAAAATACACGGAAAATATAACGGCTGGGGAAAAAAGGGGAAAATTTATACGGGAACTAAGATACGAGAACAGGTTTCCCAAAGGAGGCGCGGAGTGAAAGAAGAGGGAAATTTTCACCGGGGGAAAAATCATAAGGAATAACAGGAAAGAAACTAAAAACTTGTAGATTGTGCAAAACAAAATATGATACTGGAATTTTTAAGGTATTGAGAGAGAGAGAGAGAGAGAGAGAGAGAGAGAGAGAGAGAGAGAGAGAGAGAGAGAGAGAGAGAGAGAGAGAGAGAGAATCAAACATACAGAAATAGAAAGACGTAGATAGATACACAGATAAACAAACCTACAAGCAGATAAACAAGGACAGTCAAATAGCCAGAAAGACAGACAAACAGACACACAAAGCTAGGAATAACAAGACACAAAGAAATAAAACCAGCCAAAAATTAGAAACAGACAATAAAAGCAAGAAACAGCCAAACACAGACACACACACACACACACACACACACACACACACACACACACACACACACACACACACACACACACACTTAATAAAAAAAGGAGAGAGAGGAAAAACGATAGACACCCCCACCCCCTCCCATAAAGAAAAAACGGTGTGAGGAAGAATAACAAGAAAGAAAACGACGAACACAAGTGGAGATGAGAAAGAGTGTAGTTGTGAGGGAGTTATTTTCCACAAAAGAGGTAATGAGGTGCACTGCTGTTAGAGGGCGCTGCTGTCCACTGGGGCTGGAGACGCTAAGGGATTCGGAATTACAGGCACTTACCTAATTATTTCCAAGGAGAAGACGCAACGCCACTTAAGGAGAGAGGGACAGGGAGGAAATGCATAAAGAATGAGGGAGAAAAGCGTTAAAATAAATGGATGGAAAGACTAAGAAACACAGAAGTGCATGAAAAAGAGAGAAAAGTAAAGTAAAACCTGATCATAAAAAGAACGAAAGAGGAAAATGTAAGATGATTGACAAAACCCCAGCAAAAAAAAAAAAAAAAAGAAGTAAAAAAAATAAGAAACGAAGAAAAAGGAAGGAATAAATAAAAAGGTGAGAAAAAAGATGACTCATTAAAATCGAGTAAGAGCAAAAGGTAAAAAGGAGTGAGAGAAAAAATATATGCTGATTGACAAAAGCCCAGAGGAAGAGATAAAAAAAAAAGGAAATGGATGAAAGGTGGAGAAAGCAAAATCATTACAAAACTATAAAAAAAATGAAGTAAAGAGGAAGAAAAAATAATAGATGATAATTAAGAAACGTTCAGAGGAAAGTGACAAAGAAAATATTACACAGAAGGAAAAGAAAGTAAATAAACGCATGAACAAAAGGAAGTTAAATAAGAAAACCTAAAAAGAAAGGAAGTGGAAAAACAAGAAATGTATAACGAATGAAAGAAAATAAGAAAGATGTGCAGGAAAGTAACAAAGAAAATTTTAAACAGAAGAAAAAGAAAGTAAATAAATGCATGAACAACAGAAAATAAAGTAAGAAAACCTAAAAGGAAAGGAACTGGGAAAGCAAGAACGAAACGAACGAAAGAAAATAAGAAGAATATGGAAAAATGAAGAACACACAAACAAAAAAATGGAAAAATGAATAGAAAGGATGAAATATATTTACGATAAGAAATATGGTGTAGAGTGAAAATGAATGAAGACAAGGAAAAATGTGAAAACAAGGAAGGAAGTTGATTTATGTATATATAAGAAAGAGAAAAAAGAAGACAAGGGCGGGAATATACAAAAGAAGAAAGATGCAGATACATGGAGAACACAGGAAGATGAGAACATGGGAGAAATATATGAAAGGAGGGGAAAGAGTGATATGAATCAGAAACATGGAGAAAGGAAGAATATTAATAATAAAAAATAAGAAGGAAAGAAAAAAACGGATATGAAAGAGAGAGAGAGAGAGAGAGAGAGAGAGAGAGAGAGAGAGAGAGAGAGAGAGAGAGAGAGAGAGAGAGAGAGAGAGAGAGAGAGAGAGAGAGAGAGAGAGAGAGAGAGAGAGAGAGAGAAAGGAAATGCAGAAAATGTTGAGAACTAAAGTGAAGTATAAAACATAATGAAGAAAAAATATATAAAAAAAAAGAATGAGAAAACACAAGGAAGTATGAATGTGTTTGAAAAAAGAGAGGAACTGGAAGAAAACACTGAAAAAAAGGAGAATGAAAAGATGGTGCAGCAAAATAACAGAAAGAAAAGAGAACGATGAAGCAACAGATAATGCTGGATTTACACGATGCAAATTGTAAGAAAGAAAAAAAAAAAAACAACGATATAAACACCAAAATAAACACCAACCGAAAAAAAAAAAAAAAAATGAAGATTAAACAAACTTAACATTTTTTATTTTTTGTTTTTACTTTAATGATACTAATGTACACAAAGGAGATAAAAGTGAGCAAAAACAAACACTGAAAATAGGGGTTATTACACGATATCGTCTCTCAAACACACACACACACACACACACACACACACACACACACACACACACACACACACACACACACACACACACTATAATTTAACTGGTATCAAAACACGAAACATAAAATGAAGCTTAAAAATAGATAGCAGTTTGAGGGTTGTGTAAACTGCGACTGAAAAAGCACAGACATTTAGGGAGATATATAGGGTGAAAGAGATAAAGAAATGAAAGAAATAGAAGATAGAGAGAAAAAAAGAAGGTAAAAACCGGGAAGACTTGAAAAGAGGGAAAAGGAGAGCCAGAATGAAGGCGGAAGGTAGAAAAAAAGTAAGAAAAAAATAAAGGAAGTCAGAGCAGAAAGGGAATAAAAATTTTGGTGGGATAGACAAGAGAATTAAAAATAAAGAAAAAAAATATGGGAGAAGAGAAGTGAAAATGCCAGAGAGAGAGAGAGAGAGAGAGAGAGAGAGAGAGAGAGAGAGAGAGAGAGAGAGAGAGAGAGAGAGAGAGAGAAAAGGCAGGATAATAAAACTCTGTAATGCACTTATCTGCACGCCTCATCAAAACACTGCAGCCGCCCACGAGCCTTTCAAAACACCGCCATGAAAGCTACCGAGTTTGTTGTCTGTGTTGTGTTTGCTGCAGCTATAGTGGTGAGGGGCTTAGAACTCCACCACCACCACCACCACCACCACCACCGCCGCCGCCGCCTCAGCCACCATCAATCTAACAACACTGCAGGGTATACAAAGTGGAGTGTGGTGTGGTATGTTGTGGTGAGGTTTGGTGAGACTTGGTGAGGCTTGGTTCGTTTCCCCCCTCTCTCTCTCTCTCTCTCTCTCTCTCTCTCTCTCTCTCTCTCTCTCTCTCTCTCTCTCTGGTGTCAACTCGGTGTCAGGTATTTAACGCCACCAGGAAGCGAGATAGACAGGAGAGGCGCAGTACCGTTCTTCTTGCTTTATCTCCTCCAAGTCCCGTTTTTCATTTTTCTCCCCGTTTTCCACTCCACACACGCCCGCTTTGCCTCTCTTTATTATTCTTATTTTCCTTTTTTCCCCTCTTATTTTTTTTCCCTGGCGTCACTTAGTCCTTTGTCGCTGCGCTATGTGGCTCCCTCGACGGTAAAGCGGACCTCCCCCCTTCGGAATTAGTCATTTACACCTACATAGGCCTCCAGGCAAACACATTTTTGTTTCCCCCTGCGACGTATAAAAAGAAAATGAGGGCGAAGAACATCGGAGTGAGGCTATTCTGTGGCAGGGCTGGCTGAGGAGAAGAGGAGGAGGAGTGGGGGGGGGTAGGAGGAGTGTTAGGATGTCTGAGAGAATATGAGAATAAGAAAGGATGAGATGAGGAGCCAAGAGGAAAGTCAAATAATGAGGCTGGTGAAGAGGAAGGAGAATTAGAGTGCGTCATGTTTGTCTGAAGAGGTTAGGAGGGTGAAAATACAGGCAGGGATCAGTGAGGCTACCGAGTGGCGGACAGCAGGCAAGGAAATGGCGAGTGAATCCAGCTTCAGAAAAGTAAAACGTGTGGTGGTTATGAACACTGTTGCGGGGAATGGCGCTCGGAGTTCAGTGATGCAAGAGTGGTCACAAAATTTTTAGTCTAGACACTTCACTTTCACGTCTAATGCTCTTGTTATTATACTCTCACTTGGTACTTACTTAGGCTCATCTCAAGAAAACAATCATCTCATTCTCTTTCTTTTCCTCCTCATTCTTTCCCTCTCCTACTATTGATATCGCTGCGGAAGAAGACAAAATCTACAATATTACTGCTGGCTCAGATTTGTGTCTCCTCCGTTCTCCTTACTGAGCGTTTTCTTTGTTATTTTTTTCCTATTCTTTCTTCATGTAACCTTCGCCTCCACGCTCGGCTTGCAGCGCTCGAGGTAAGCTGTCTCCACCTCCACGTGCCTCGCTGCGGAAATGACTGCTGATCCCTGTGATAATCTGCAATAATCATGCCCTTGTCCTTGGCGCAGCTTTCTCTCCTATTCCAGCTACTTTTCCATCTTGCGTCATGACTGTTTGCACCTCCTCCACCACCACCACCACCACCACAGCCATCAGAACTATCACTGACACCTTCACAACCACACCACACGCGCTTTATTCTTTTTCCTTTAGCATTGTAAGTGATTTCATAGCCTCGACTACCAGCACAACCACCACCATCACCACCAGAGCCACAATCATCACACAACCCACACATTGCAAACTCTTTTTTCCCTAACATTTTGAGAGATTTTACCACCTCCACTACCACCACCACCCCTAACACAATCACCACAGCTATAACAGCAAATATCACTTCACGAACACACAGTACCACCACCACCACCACCACCATTGTCGCACTATGTCACCCTCTCCTGCCTTATCCCCAGCCTCGCCCTGCCTCGGCCTGCAGTATCACCCTATCGGTCCCTCTATCACCCCTCCAGGGAAGCATTGATCTGCCGCTAATGTCTGATAATAAGCCTATAATTGCGCGGTGCTAAGGCGAGGGAGATAGAGGGAGATAGGGACGGGAGGTGGTTATAGGGGCAATCAAGAGAGTGAGAGTGGATAAACATGTATTATTTAAACCTCGTCCCCTCAGTATACTCTCCATTTTTATATCCGTATTTTCCCCTCACCCCTACCCCATTATTTTTCTATCTACAGCGTTAGTACTTCTTTTTTTCATCTCCCTCACTTTTTCTCTCCCCTTTACGCTCAGTTTCCTATTCGCACGCTTACAGTTTTACATTAAATCTTCCTCTCTTTGCTTGTAAATAATGAACCATGCAGTCTTTGAGCGTAGGTTGTGTTGCAGAGGTGGTACAGTGGTAATGCTACACAAGGACACAGACACAAGTAGGTAATAGTGAGGCAACTGGAGGTACATAGCAAGGCAGTTCATATACAACGTAACTAGAATGTCACGTCTCCTTAGGCAGTTATTTGTGACGCTACTTCCCCTACCTTGGTTTTATATTCTATTCCATATCTACGTATGTAAAAAAATACATATACAGAAGGTAAGAGTAACCTAGATTTCTCTCTCTCTCTCTCTCTCTCTCTCTCTCTCTCTCTCTCTCTCTCTCTCTCTCTCTCTCTCTCTCTCTAGTTGTAGATATTCACCATTTAATGCAAAGTTTAATGCAGAAAACAACCACATTTTCTTTGTTTACTTTCTTTCCTTTCTTTATTCTATCTTTTATTCTTTTCTTTTATAAATGCTAGGTTTCACAACACTGGCACTACTCGTGGTGGCAGTGGCGGTGGTGGTGGTGGTAGCGATGGGTTGTGGAGGTAGTGCAGGTTGCGGGAAAAGGAAGCGATGGTGCTGGTGGTGGAAAATATCACAGAGGATC
>NC_059278.1:7070575-7083075 GCF_017591435.1 Portunus trituberculatus | reverse complement strand
GTTATGGTGACTGTCAAGTTTCCTTCTCTGTCCACATTATGATTGGCGTGGGGGTGTTGGGGGGTTGGGGATGGTGGGCGGGACTGAGGAGAACACTAGCTCTTCACTGGTCGAGGCTAGTTCGTGATGACCACATAGCGGCCAATCACACAGCAGAACGACCAGGAAGCGAGGAGACCGACACTGGAGTTATAAATGTAGCATAAAAAATAAGAATAAATAAATAAATAAATAAAAAAAAGTGGACTTACCGCAAACAATACCAAGAAAACAAATAAGTTAAAAAAGATAAAAACATGATCTTTCCACAAACAATGACAAAAAAACTAAAGAAAAAAGTTGTTGCAGTACTTACCAAGACAATTATGGTTATTCAAGGGACGGGCAGGTGCAGTGAGGTCTCGTCAAGCCTTGTCTTCAGCTTCCAGGCAATGAGAGGAAGCTTATGAAGGTAAAAGCAACCTCAAGCACGCGGAAAAGTGCTGAGTCCCCCACGTGACCGCCACCACAGCCAGACACCCGTGAAGTAATCAACTCAGGTGTACTACTGCAACATAATTCCTGCACCCTCCTTCCCTCATGCTCTCCTTCCCTCTCCCCTTCTCTCACCTCTCCTCACTCCTTAGTTCCCTACTCATACTTATACTCTGCCCTTCTCCACCAATCTCTCTCTCTCTCTCTCTCTCTCTCTCTCTCTCTCTCTCTCTCTCTCTCTCTCTCTCTCTCTCTCTCTCTCTCTCTCTCTCTCTCTCTCGTCCTTGTTGTCTCGTTGTTCTAATCTTCTTCTCATTATTATTATTAGTTTTTATTATAAAAATTACAAGCAGCAACAGTATTAGTAGCTCTAGTAGTATCCATCCTAATCCTCTACTTTTATTCTTCTCCTCCTTCTTTCCCCCAAGGAAATTCTCGTCCTTTTCCTTCTTTTTTCCAAGTCATTTCTTTTCTTACTAAAAGCTACCTCTTCTGAGTACCTTTAACCTCTTCAGTACCATGATACGTCTTTATATTTATTCTCTTTACTGTATAGCGATTTTACTCAGCTTTAGAACCTTTTGTGGAGATTGAAATAGTGAGAACTCTGGCCATTAATCTTTTGACCTCCATAGACCCTTCCTAATGCAGAAAAAATGGTCTAATTATACCCAAAACTCATGGTAAAAATGCGCCCTAGTACTGAAGGGGTTAAGCCAGGGGAAGCCAAGCGAGTGGTGGGTGGGGAAGAGCCTTCTTCTGTTTAATCCTGTATTTTAAGCTTAGTTTCTTATGATTAATCTTCAAATACCCATGGAAAAATATAGGGAGCCGTTACTTTTTGGATATCACGTACACTTATGGGGGGCACCTCTTCTTCCTCCGCCTCCTCTTCCTCCACCTCCTCTTCCTCCGTCTCCTCTTTCTCTGCCTCTGCTTCTTCCTCAGTGTTTATTTTTAACTCAATATGTTCCGTAATGTTTACTCTACACGCATCACACCTTCCCATCCTTCGCTTCGCCTTTGCTTTATTCTCCCCTACTCCTTCTCCCCCCTCACACTCTCCGTCACTTTGCTCTCTCCTCCCTCCTTTCCTACCTTTGCTTTCTTCTCCCCATCTCCATCCCTCCCCTTGCATTAATAAAAACTAGCAAATAAGAGAGACTGCAATAAGCCACCAGGCTTACACGTGGCAGCCCCTGAATGAAGTATATCTATTTCCTCAAATCATTGTTATCTATAAATTTTTCTAATCTTCTTTCAAATTTCTATAATAACTCAGCATTAAGGGTGTCATTACTGAGACTATTCCATTCTTCTATCACTATTTCACTACTAATTTCATCCAATATCCTTCTTAACGATTGTCTTTTTAAGTTTGGATTAGTCTTCCCATATCTCTCCCCTACCTCAGTTTTTTCTTTATTTTTTTTTCTCTTCAACTTCCTATCCCGACAAGAAAAAAAACGTCCTATATCACGTTAAAATGACAAGCCCTAACAAAAAACACGAGACAGGTATATAAAACTCTCCAAAACAGCAAACCTGATACGCTCCGCCGCGCACCTAATGGCCACGCACGCGCCAATGACAACGCTCAGCCACACCAACGAACGAGTTTAACAAGAAATTCCTGCGGCGTGAGTTGGCGAGGAAGAGTGTCAAGATGGCCGCCAATCCCGCTTCAGCTGCACGTGAAGCCAAGTCGTTGGTTCCATCATGGTGGATAGTGAGTCGTCTTCCTACAATTTTCAAAAACCTCAACTCCACTTTCTTTGAGGTGCCGTAAGTGAGCACGTGAGGGGAACAGGCGGAGGGAAGAAGGAGAGGGAGGGAGAGGGAAGGAAGGAGGGAAGGAAAGGAAGGGATGGAGGGAGAGAAAGAGGGAGGGTGAAAACGGGATTGGACGTGGAAGAGTATAAAACAAAATACATGTAAAGAAGAAAAGAGACAACCGGAAAGGAGAGAAGAGAAGACAAGGTAAGAAGAGAAAATACGAGAAGAAAGGATGAAGGAGTGAGATGTGACTGAAGGAGGAAGAAGTGAAATATTTTTTTCTATAAATCTCGTTCAACAGGAATATACCATCATACAAATGGACATACATTCCATTGCACACATACCTACACACACACACACACACACACACACACACACACACACACACACACATATACACACACACAGTGAGCTAATAATCCATAACATTTCAACCAAACTTTGTCATATTCATTCTTGTTGAAAGGGTCACTCTGTGTGTGTGTGTGTGTGTGTGTGTGTGTGTGTGTGTGTGTGTGTGTGTGTGTGTGTGTGTGTGTGTGTGTGTGAGTAGGAGCGTGCGCGTGCTCAAACATCAATATTCTAGTGGGAGTTTTATTGAACTGAATCGCACATTTCATTATTCATGGAGTGAAGTTTACATATTTGTGTTCAACTAGTATATTTTTTGAAGGGGGGGTGAGGTAGGCTATGTGTGTGTGTGTGTGTGTGTGTGTGTGTGTGTGTGTGTGTGTGTGTGTGTGTGTGTGTGTGTGTGTGTGTGTGTGTGTTCCAATATACCAACCCTCATGTGAGTACATCAGTAACTTTATGTGTGTATATTTGGATGATGTGTTAATCGTGTGTGTGTGTGTGTGTGTGTGTGTGTGTGTGTGTGTGTGTGTGTGTGTGTGTGTGTGTGTGTGTGTGTGTGTGTGTGTGTGTGTGTGTGTGTGTGTGTGTGTGTGTGTGTGTGAGTGTGTCTGCAGTATGCACCCCATAAAACCATGCATGCTGCCCGCCAGAGGTCAGACGTGTCCTTTGCATTATATAGACGGAGCAAGTCTCTGTGACCACTTGACCTTTTCACCCACCCTCCCTTAACCTCTTATCGCCCCTCCTTCCCCAAACCTTCCCCTCCTTGTGGCCTTCATCACACGTCCTTTAATTATTGTTTTATCTCCTGCTTCCTGTCTTTAACTTTACATTCCTTATCTTTACTTGGCTTACATATCTTACTTGTTTCCCCATCTTTTTCTATTTTGTGTAATTTTCCACTTTTCATCCACCTCGTCCTTTCAACACTTATTATTCTCAATTGTCTACTTCTTTCTCCCTCATTTACCTTATTCATATTTCCTACATTCTAATCTATCCTCTTTCATTGCATTCATTTTTATTCAGTCTCCTTTCTACCATGTATCTTTATTCTCGTTCCTCTCTTCTCTCTTCCCTTTACTACTGCCCTACCCATTCTCTCGTGGCACATTTATTACCTTTCATCACTTGTACATCTATATTCTCTACTTTTTCACTACTTTTCCCCTGCCAGATTCCTGCGTTGCTAAATCTAAATGGCGCATCATATATTTCCCTCACACTTCGTCCTCCTATTCCTCTTTCTGCTATTCCTCCCACTCACCCGCAAATTATTTCACAAAAGGTAAAATATTTCAGGTAAAACAGAAACTGGACATAGATTTTCTCCTCTTATGGATTTTTAAGCTTTAAGAGAACTCCAGTGTAACGTATATCTGTCTGCAAATCCCCTAAAGAAATCATGCTCTCTCTCTCTCTCTCTCTCTCTCTCTCTCTCTCTCTCTCTCTCTCTCTCTCTGTGTGTGTGTGTGTGTGTGTGTGTGTGTGTGTGTGTGTGTGTGTGTGTGTGTGTGTGTGAAACGTTTCATAATAAAGTACCTACGTTTGGAAATTATTCTGCCCTGAGACATTTTCCGGCAGTAATGTTTTCACTTGCTACCTTTATCTGACTACAAAAACGACGGTCCGTCCCACTGTTCTTCCTTACGTCATATTTTTGAAAGGCATTTTCACTCTGATATTGGCAGAGTTTTTGTTACGACTTAAGGTCCTCGTTTGGAAGGAAAGAAGGAAGGAAGAAAGGAAGGAAGGAAGGAACGTAGAATGGTGGAAGGACGAACAAATGGTGGGAAGGGAAGAGAGAGGGTACAGTGGGAAGGTTACAAAAGGGGAAGATTTGAAGGAGGACAAGACAGAGACTCTTTCCTGCACTGTCCCCTCTGAACCTCTCCTCTCCGTACAGACTCCCATGAAGCGTCCCAACTGCATTATTTGTGTTCCATCTTCCTGGGCGAGACACAAGGAGAGTCCGACGTTCCACTTGAATTCGGACGAGACGAAAAACAAACTACCCTCACCGCCGCCGCCTTGTGTTTGGGATTCAGACGTACACACAGCCCCGCCACGCACACGCCCGCATAAAACACCTCAAGACGGACGGCCGCATCCCGCCCCTCCTGCAGGACACATGTTGGCCTCTCAGGCGTACTAGCGGGGGCCATATTGCCTCTCCTACCCGCACACTGAAGCCCTGCCTAGGAGAGCCATTTATGTTGTAAAATAGCCTATTCAAGTGGAGTTGCTCGCGACTAGAAAAAAAAAAGCGTGGAGTGGATGCGTGAGGCGGAAGGTAGCGGGACAAGATAAACACGGCGGATCCTGAGGCAGGTATGAGCACCAGTGACGATGAATACTGCAGGAGAAACAACCCTGAGTGCTTGTACACCTCCTTTGTGCGTGGTTCCTGCCTGGCTGTGGCGTTAAGGCGCTGCGGGAAGGTGCACCTACCACCCACAAACACCCAGCACGCGCGTAACACACACAGGAGCAGGTCGAACAGGGGTGAAAATGCAGCCTTATCATGGAAAATAAGGTGTTTATCGTCATTCAGAACTTTCCACTTCTGTTCAGGGCGGAAATTCTTGAGGGTAAACTTTCAAACGGCAGCGAGTGATATCAAGGAAACCTGGACTCAAGGGGAGAGTTCGGCAAGGGTTCAAGGAAGGGAAGTCCGCGGGGTAGACTTTATGGAGGGAGATGCCGGGCAGGGAGGAAGAGTTCAGGGAGAAATACTTCATGGATTAATAGTCCGGGAAGGAGAGGAAATGATTCTAAAGTGGAGAGAGAGAGAGAGAGAGAGAGAGAGAGAGAGAGAGAGAGAGAGAGAGAGAGAGAGAGGGGTACAACACACAAAAAGAACACAAACAGTCAGTGGTAAAGACAGAAAGACAGACATCACAGGTGGAGCGTCAGAGGCCACAGGTTGATTATCTCTAAAATTGTACCTTTCACCTGCTATCAGAGAGAGAGAGAGAGAGAGAGAGAGAGAGAGAGAGAGAGAGAGAGAGAGAGAGAGAGAGCACCACCCCAACACTGCTACAGGAAACGACACGAAAAAAAAGAGTGAACAAAAAACTTTATCTGTTCTTCACCACCTGCTCGTGTCATGTCGTTTTACTTATTTATTTTTCCTCTTTTTTTCAGCTCTTACTCGTCGCTTCAGGTGTACACTTCAGGGGATTTAAGGCACGGTGGTGAAAGCTACGTACACCGTGTACCTCATGAAAATCTCCTCATGTAATAAAACGTGAAGAGCAATTAATGTGAACTGAATGAATTACAAGAAGCGAATGAACACGAAACTAAGGTTAAGATGCATTCAAGCTAAAAACTTTTCTCTTCTATACACCTGCCTCTCCCTCCCCCCCACACACACACAAACATGCTACGAACATAAAACAGTTAAAGGGAAATGGCTTCGAAACCCGTCCAATAAAAAAAATACAAAGAGGAGCGTGTCGGTTTTGAGAAGAGAGATAGCTAGGTGAAGAAACACGAATAAAAGAAGAAGAGGAAGAGGAGGAGGGGGAGGACAAGGAGGAGGAGGAGGGGGAGGACGAGGAGGAGGAGGAGTAGAAGGAGGGGGAGGAGGAGGAGGAAGAAGAGGAAAAGAACGGACTCACTCTTGTCCCAGTCATTTGGCTAATTCTATTTTAATCTTAAGGGAACTGGCATTCCAAATAGATTTTTTTTTTTTTTTATCTTTTGTTGCCTTGGCCAGCTTTCTCTCTTGCATAAAAAAAAAAATAGATATTCTTACAGGAATCGAAGAATGGATGTAAAAGTGAAAATTTAGAAAAGCGATGCAGTAACGTCACAATTGGGGTGTTCGCAATGGTCTGGAAAACTGTCAAATTCACTAGCCGTTTGAAAGAAAAAATAAAAAATAATAAAATAGGGAAAATAAATCCTTCCCGTCATTTGATGTTGGGAAACCAATTGACAAAGCACAAGAACATGTTTAGCCACCATTATCAAGTAGAAGACAGGATGTGTGACATGATATGTTAAACATACATGAACCCTTCCACTGTGATAGACAATAATTCACAACACTTAAAGTATGGTATGGAATCTTTATAAATATCTACGAGAGAAAAAAAAAGAAAACAATATGGCCAGCATAGTTTGAAATTGGATGTACAAGTAGAAAAAAATAATAATATTGAGTGGTTAAGAGTGAAGGAAATATATGCCGAGTAGCAATGGAGTAAAAATAGCTGGCACTCATCGGCAACTCAGACCATTTTGAAAGCCACAATTGAGTCGAGTCGTGTAGAAGGACTCTCCGAAACGGCAGACTGATGGACCTGGCGACTGAATCATGGCCTCGCTGACTGACTGATGGACTCAACTGACCGACTGTTAGAGGGCATGGCTGGATTTATTAAGATGTAACTAGTTTTCTGGAGAACTAAATACATAATCTTGCCTCTCTCCATCCCTTACCTTTCCATCCCCACCTCCTCTCTCTCTCTCTCTCTCTCTCTCTCTCTCTCTCTCTCTCTCGTCTTGTCTCGAGTTTTGCATGTTGGATGCTGAATGCAAAACAGGAAATACGGAGATGTATGATTAATTCCAAGCATACATTAGCTTATCTTGTCCACAACAACAATCAAAATAATAATAAAAATAATAATAATAATAATAATAATAATAATAATAATAATAATAATAATAATAATAATAATAAAATAATAATAATAATAGTAATGATAATAAACAATAATAATCATAATAATAATAATAATAATAATAATAATAATAATAATAATAATAATAATAATAGTAATAATAATAATAATAATATAATAATAATAATGATTAAATTGATAAATGATAATTTATAGAAAAAATAATAATGATAAAAACAACAGTAACAAAACAAAACCAATAACAAAACTGATAATAAGAATAATAATAATAATGATAATAGTAATAATTATAATAATAATAATAATAATAATAATAATAATAATAATAATAATAATAATAATAATAATAATGATGATGATGATGATGATGATGATAATAATAATAACAATAATAATAATAATAATAATAATAATAATAATAATAATAATAATAATAATAATAATAATAATAATAATAATAATAATAATAATAATAATAATAATAATAAAAATAGTAATAATAATAACAATAAGAAGAGCAATAATAACAACAAAGAATTTCACAATTCATTCACAATATCATTCTTTGTCTTCTCTCCCTCCCTTATCTTCCTCTTCCTTTTCTACGTCTTCCTCCTCCTATCCTCCTCTTCCTCCTCCACGTCTTCCTCCTCCTCCTCCTCCTCTTTCCTTACCACCACCTCCACCATCATTCTTCTTCCTCCTCATCCACCTCACATCCATCTTTTACCTATTCCATTTTAATTTTCAGGTGCAATCCTCCCTCCCTTCCTTTCCTTTCTCCTTTTCCTTCCTCTTACTTTCTCTCTTCCCAAGCAAATCTATAAAATTCATGCACAGCTCTCAGTTTCTAGAAGTTTAAGTATTCCAACCACACTCACTTTCCTCCTCCTCTTCCTCTTTCTCCTCCTCCTCCTGCTCTTCCTCCATCTCATCGTTTCTCTTCCTTCCTCTTCCTTTCTATACACTTCCCTTTCTCCTTCGCGTTTCACTTTTGCTTTTAATATTCTTTGTCTTTCCTTCTCGTATATGTTTTCTCTTTTGTTTTCTTGTTTTGTGTTTAATTCCCCCTTACGCTTCTTGTATTTTGCCTCTCTTGTTGCTTTATCGATTTGTGTTAATATGCCTCTCTTTCATTTTTTTTCTAGATCATGTACTAGGATTTATTTTCCAATCACCAAATTCTCTACTTTCTTCTCCCTTCTCTTCTCTTCTCTTATCTTCTCTCCATCTCTCTCTCTCTCTCTCTCTCTCTCTCTCTCTCTCTCTCAAAACATTGCTCAAAGGAAAGGGGCTCAGACAGCAAAGAGAAAGCGAAAAGGGAGAAGAGCTGGATAAAGGAAGAGAGAAGAGGAGGGAGTAAAGAATATTGTCATGAAATAGCTGAGAGTAGAATGTATACGGTGCCTCAAAATCTCTCTCTCTCTCTCTCTCTCTCTCTCTCTCTCTCTCTCTCTCTCTCTCTCTCTCTCTCTCTCACTTCCTGTAGTCTATTTATTTTTTTTTACATGATTTTTCTTTTATTTTCTATTTTTCTTCACTAACAGTCTTACATTTCTTCTTTATTCCTTCCTTCTTCACGTGGCGCGCTCTCCTTATTCCATCCCCTCTATTCACCTTTCACCATCCTCCTCTTCTTACCCATCCTTTTACTTACTTCATCTTTTCTACGCTCCTTTCCATCACTTTATAAGTTTACAAGTTCCATATACTTATCTTCTTCATTCATTACCTATTTATTCATTTTTCATCTTCTATACACCTTCCATAACCTCACATCCTCCTATCACGATCTAAATTTTCATCCTCTTCATCCTTTTCTTATTTCAGTTTTTCTTTTTTTTTCTATTTATACCATGCGGGCTCTTCACGGAAATTTATGAGCTAAAGGGGATACTTTTTTGGGGCACCTCCTATCTCAAAGCCCACCCGCTAGGAAACCGTTGCCGCGAGTGAGGAAGCCCAACCTACACTCGGACCGTGGACAGGATTCAAACCCGTGCGCTTGGAGACCCCTCGGACCCCAAAGCACGCATGGTTCCACTGTACCAATAGTAGTTACTTCTGCCCCCTGACATCTTATTAGAATCCTGTTACTCATCCATCGTTGTAATTATCTCTCTTCATGTGTTAGTCTCTTCTTCTTACTTCTCTATTCATCCATCTCTTCCTCATCCACGGTTGTAAGATTTCCTATTATTCCCAGCAAGAAAGAGAGAATAGAAAAAAAAAAAAACGGGAAAAAGAATAAGTCAAGAGGGAGGGAGGAGGGGGGGAAACTCGACTTAAGAAACTTTAATCATAACTTTGTGTTCGATTTATGGATTCTGTCAATTTCCAGTCTGTCTCTGTCGGGTGGAAGATTATTTTTTTCTTAAAGTTCTCTCTCTCTCTCTCTCTCTTTCTCTCTCTCTCTCTCTCTCTCTCTGTCAGGCACTGAGAGACTCTCTCTTCTCTCTCTCTCTCTCTCTCTCTCTCTCTCTCTCTCTCTCTCTCTCTCTCTCTCTCTCTCTCTCTCTCTCTCTCTCTCTCTCTCTCTCTCTCTCTCTCTCTCTCTCTCTCTCTCCGCAAGGCTGTGGGAATACGTGCCTTGGTTTGCAACTGAGATCTGTTTTGGGTGTAGAATGAGAGAGAGAGAGAGAGAGAGAGAGAGAGAGAGAGAGAGAGAGAGAGAGAGAGAGAGAGAGAGAGAGATGCTAAAAGTGTCTCGTTCCACCAAAGGAGGCGTGTTATTACTCAACACCTGAACGACGACGATGATGACGAGGAGGAGGAGGAGAAGGAGGAGGAGGAGGAGGAGGAGGAGGAGGAGGAGGAGTAAGAGAAGGAGGGAAACGAGAAGGAAGACGAGTAAAGAAACAAGTGCGGCAGGGAAGAAGTTTTTCGCAACCGGAGATAAAAATGTAAATGCAAAACAGCGAAGGAAATATAAATGAGTGAGAAAAAAGAAAAGAAAAGAAAGAGAAAATGAGGAGTAAACGATTGTAAAAGAGATGAGAGAGTGGAGAGAGGGAGAGAGAGGAGGAAAGCTCATAGAAAATGCAGGACAAAAGACAAGAAAGACACGAAGAGACAAAAAGAGAGAAAAAAAAGATCACGATGAGATAATGTGGAGGAAAATAAGAGAGAGAAACGAGAAGGAGATAGAGTGAAACACAGACATTCGAGTAAACAAGCACAAAGCAGGAAAGAAAACGAAGCAAAGGAAGAATGGAAGAAAGAGCTAGCGTGGACAAAACGGGAACCGAACACAGGAAGTGGAAGGAGTGAGAAAGGAGAGGAGAGTCGGTAAAGAAAGAGCGAGAGAGGGAGAGGGAGAGAGAGTGAAGGGAAGAGGGAGAGATGGAGCGAGGGGATGAGATATGGATGTCTTGGGAGGTAAACATTGGGATGAAAGACGAACACATGATAAAGGGAAAGGGAATAACGCTTGTAAATAAACTAGAGTAGACAAACAAACAGGTAAAATACAGATGTAGACAAACAGATAGCCAGAGAGAGAGAGAGAGAGAGAGAGAGAGACTGAGAGACTGAGAGACTGACAGACAGACAGACAGACAGACAGACAGACACAGACGGACAGACAGACAAATAGAAAGACAAACAGAGACACAATGATAGATGAAAAGATGAATAATAGATATACATCGATGGATAACGGAAAAATACAGACATATTTGAGATAGATAATATGAAGATATATGGACAAATAGAACAGACATATGTGGATGGATGGATATTAGATAAAAAGGATAGATAAATATTTGGAAAAGTAGGTAGATATAATGATAGAGAGATGGAGATACATAAAGATAGATAGACAGATAGATAGATAGATCGACGCAAGGATTAACAGCTACGGATTGAGAAATATAGTCATATAGAGATTTATTCACTCTAAAAAAAAAAAAAACAGAAAATTGCATATCACGAGTAGAAGCTGCGAGATAGTCAACAAAAATCCACTCACACACAAAAAAGGTATATAAAAATAACTCTTATGAATAAAAAAACAATAACATATCGAGTTGCGCATGTAGGAGAGACAACTGGTGACAAAAATACAAAGAACGACGAAATGAATGTGCGACAAATAGCAATTTCCAATAACAAGAAAGAAATCGCCTTGGGAACAAAAAATAGGGAAAGTAAAATATAATGAAAAAAATGTTGACAATATGAAATAATAACTAATAAAAATAAGATCAAACGTGCTTTCCTTTTATGATGACTCACTTTTCTAATTTTCACCTCATTCCTCGCGACCTCGGTGAGCTTAAAATGACACAGAAGGTCACAAGATCACCCGCGTTGGAAAGCAAAGGTTAGAAAAAAAAAGTCCTTGATAGTCTTGTCCTTCTATTCTTTTCCTTGAAACTCAACCCTACTTTCCAAATCAGCCTCTCTTTACATGACCGTGGTGGAACTGAGGCACAATCAGTCAGTCAGTCCATCAGTCTATACTAATCCTATCCTTCCGCGTGATATGCGATCCTGACAGTTCTCCTTCCTCTGTTCTGACTCAAGGCTATGGAGAGAGATAATCATCTTGAACGCTGGTACGTAATCAAAGGGATAAATTGATAAGACCTTGCAGTTGGTCTTTAAGTGTCGTTTCGTATTGATGTTGCTTGTAATGATTCCTTCCTTGTGCTTTGCTCCAATAATATATAGTTTTCCTTTTTCTTGTTACCATTGTTGTTAGAAATTACATTGATTCATGCAAGGAAATGTAATATGTATGTGTATATTCTAATTTTGTTGCCGCGTTGTTGGCGCTATCAAATGTCGGGGTTCAGCGTATAGCAAATCAAGGTTTATTGCAAATTAGTTTTCATTGGTCAGCACCGTCCTGAAGCGCTCTAGATTTTAAGGATCAAACGCGCGCTGATGATGGACATAGCGCCGCTGAATAATGCACAGGAAAAGAAAAGCAGAAAATAAAAATTTGATACACGTGTAAGCTCTGGGCAAGTCACATACACATAAACAATTCACACACACACACACACACACACACACACACACACACACACACACACACACACACACACACACGGATGAGTAATCCAAGTGAGATACACACACCTGGAGATCTCAGCGTCAGTGTTGGTAAGATATTGTTTTTTAATTACCAGCAGCGAGTCTGCATACATTACTATCTAATCTCGTGTTTTGCATCCTTCATCCTCCCGAAAACACACACACACACAGCAAACTTGGATAAAGAGAACA
>NC_059278.1:7028075-7068075 GCF_017591435.1 Portunus trituberculatus | reverse complement strand
AGAAAGATTAAGCAGAGATGCCTTGATTGATTAATTAAAAGGAAACTCTCAGGGGCGCAGTTTCCAGGAGGAGGAGGAGGAGGAGGAGGAGGAGGAGGAGGAGGAGCAGCTTTACAACGCCTCCGGCAAGACTCGTGGGGCGCACACGACACCAATTTTCCACGCCAACGACCCTTTCCTTCCCTCCCTCCCTCTTCCTCCCCACCTCCCTTCTTCCCTCCCACCTTAGCCACGTGTACACTGACCGCTCCTTCCGGTCGCCTCAAGACACGGACAGCCGCAGGCGAAACGTCTTTGTCCCGGCGTGCGAAGGAAGACGAGGGGAAGGAAGGAAAGGAGGGGAGGAAAAAGAAGGAAGATGCATGAAGGATGGAAAAGGAAAGGGAGTGAGATATCGGAAAGGAAAAGCGAAAAAGGAATAAGAAGAAAAGTGTTGCGAGAGGGAATGAAAGAAGCAGGGAGGAATGAAGAGGAGATAGAAGGAAAATTTACGTAGTGAGGAAGAAGGAAAGGGAGTGAAATCTTTAAAAGGAATAAGATAGGAGTGAAAAAAAAGTGTAAGGAGGGGGAATGAAGGAGGACGTAGGAGAGATTTAGTAGAAAGGTGAAGGAAGTGGGTAGCGGAAGTGAGAGGGAAGGAGTAAAGGAGAAGAAATGCTGGAAGAAATGTCAAGGAAGGAGAGAGAGGTAAGGAAAGGAGAGGAAGGAAAAAGAATATATATGAGGATAAAGAGAGGGGACGGGAGGTTAAGCGTAAAGGAGGAAAAGAGTGGGAGAAAAGGAGAAAAAGAGGAGTATTGGCAGAGATGTGAGAGTAACACGAAAGGAGGAAGAGGTGGAGAAAGAAGAAACGAAAAAAGAGAAAGAAGAAAACGTAAAATGGGAGTGCAAACATAAAAGAAAGGAAAAGCAAAATTCTCAGAAAAATGTTGCGTAAAGATAAAAAAGAGAAAGAGAAAATTGCGGAGATTTAAAATATATTAACAAATTTCTGCATTTTTATCTTCTCATGGCTTTGATAGTTTCTTGGAAATATCTAATTTTTTTTTTTATCTCTCTTGATACTTGGCTCCTTCACTACAACTAATTTCTCTCTCTCTCTCTCTCTCTCTCTCTCTCTCTCTCTCTCTCTCTCTCTCTCTCTCTCTCTCTCTCTCTCTCTCTCTCTCTCTCTCTCTCTCTCTCTCTCTCTCTCTCTCTCTCTCTCTCTCTCTCTCTAATATCACCCACATCCTGCGATTATCTCTCATCCACCATCCTCTCTCCCTCCCTCCACCGTCCCTCTTGACCTTCCGTCCCCCCTAGTCCTGTCCCTCTTTTCCTCCGGCGCTTCGTAGGAACAATAAAACTCATCAGGATAATCGTCGACGGAGGCTGGAGCACTTGGAAGGTCTGGAAAGTGTCAAATAGTCAATCTGGAAGGGACTTTTTGTGTCGAGCTCCACCAGTCAATGTTTTAAGACAGACTTCTTTCAGTATCTATTATTCTATCCTCTTTCCCCTTTCCCTGCTGGTAGAATAATAGAAAGGAACGGCAGGGAAGGCATTGGAGACGGGGCAGGAAGGTTCTCGGAGGCAGAAGGAAAAGAAAAAGACGTGTGAATGAGTTACGGTCAATGAATGCATTAAGAAAGGAGACTGTCGTTCGGGGAATGCTACCTCACCCCACCTCCATACCCCCCACACCTGTGACTTGAGGCGTATTAATGTTTTGACCTGAGGGAAGGAGAAATGAAGGTCTCTAGAAGATTATGGAACAGCAGGGGAGTGAAAGGATTACTGGATAAGCCTCAAGGGGGAGGAGAAGAGCACAGCACCGGACAAGAGGTGGAGGAGAGCAGGGAGGAGCAGGAAGCAGCAAAGGAAGGGGAAGGCGTTAGTGGAGCAGCAGGGAAGTGATGAAAGTGGAGCAAGGCAAAAGTTAAGGGATGAGTGGAGCAGCTCTGGAAGGGAAGAAGGTTAAGTGGAGCAGTAGAGGCGGCGTGTGTGACGGTAAGTGGAACAGTATGGGGAGGATTGAGAAAGAGTGGAAAGGAAGCATTAGGTGAAGTAGCAAGGGAAGACTTAAGTGGTGAGAGGAGGAGGGCCAACAGTGTGTGTGTGTGTGTGTGTGTGTGTGTGTGTGTGTGTGTGTGTGTGTGTGTGTGTGTGTGTGTGTGTGTGTGTGTGTGTGTGTGTGTGTGTGTGTGTGTGTGTGTGTGTGTGTGTGTGTATGTGTGTGTGTGTGTGTGTGTGTGTGTGTGTGTGTGTGTGTGTGTGTGTTTGTGTAAAGGTAAGTGAACAGTGTGCAAGGTTTTAGAAGACAGTGGGAAAGGTTTGGTGGAGAAAACATTAGGTGGCATAGCAAAGAATAACAAGAGTTATAAATGGTGGAGGAGAAGCGGGAAAGGTTGGAGGTGGAGCAGCATGGTGAATGTTGAGCGCTGGTGCTTCTGTACCCTGCGCCTGAAGTGTGAGGAAAAGAAAGACGTGCAGTGCGGGTCGCCGGTGACAGACTCGCGACAACCTGTGACACGCTAGGCAGGCCGACGACTCACTCTGGCCGTCTCAGGTATCATGACATGGATCTCTTCCACCACCACCACGATGCCGCCACCATTGCTGCCACTTGCTGCTCTTGCCATCTCCATAACTACTAAAAAAATATATATACGACTACCACGACCACTTGCAATATTCTACCAGGTTTGCTCAAGGTTAGTGCCGCCAAGCTACGCACATCGGAAAAGCGGGACACTGATAACGCTCGCAGCACTTTCCCCACCGATTCTTTCTTCTTCTGACGTGACATTTTCCTCAAGGTGCCGTTTTGCGACCAAGGACAACTTTATGCTTGGCGTGACACAGACACTTTCTCCGCGACTAAAAGTTTTCCTCTCGATTCTCAAGCATGCCATCACATACACAAACACACACACACACATACACACTCACACACGCCCAGTAGCTCAGTGGTTAGAGCACTGGCTTCACAAGCCAGAGGACCGGGGTTCGATTCCCCGGCCGGGTGGAGATATTTGGGTGTGTCTCCTTTCACGTGTAGCCCCTGTTCACCTAGCAGTGAGTAGGTACGGGATGTAAATCGAGGAGTTGTGACCTTGTTGTCCCGGTGTGTGGTGTGTGCCTGGTCTCAGGCCTATCCAAAGATCGGAAATAATGAGCTCTGAGCTCGCTCCGTAGGGTAACGTCTGGCTGTCTCGTCAGAGACTGCAGCAGATCAAACAAACAAACAAACTCACACACACACACACACACACACACTGTTTCCAAGCAGACATTCATATTTTACTTTGCAACTTTAAAAAGAAAAAAGGCACTACTTCATCACAGCTAAATCATGGCAGTCATTCTCTCTACGTCCGTCCCAATTATAATCTGGACTGAGGGCAATTCGCTCCAACAAATTCCAGGTCCCATGAAGAGTGCAGCAGTCCACTTTGTTAGTCCCCCTGAGGGTCTCCTTGACGGGCCGACCCTCACCCGTCCTAACCGTTCCCTCGGGTTCTTGCAAATTTATGGACATCGTTATTTATCAAAAAGAGACACATCGCAATAGTCCCAATCCGTTTCCCTCTCCTCTTCCCTTCACATCTCTCTCCCCATCCACTTTTTTTGTCTTCCCTGTCCCTCTCACCTTCCTCTCTCTCTTCCAAACATTTTCCTCTCCCCGGCCCATTCAAAAATGCAAACCAGTCCAGGTGAAGTGATGATACTGAAGCCAAAATGTATTAGGACCTTGACAGTCAAAGGAAAGTGTCCGTTTAGCGCTACAACCGGTGACTCATTAGTACTAAGTGCACAGGGAAACACAGAGCACTACACGCTTCCCTTCCCTGTTCTCTTCCATCCTCCCTCCACCAACCCAGTCACCTCCCCCCATCACCATATACACATTACAGTGCCACATCTCCCTTCCCCTCCCTCCCCATCATCTTCCTTTAACTACCTCCACGCACCTCACCCCAACCAAACGCCCGTGGAAACTGTCGTAACATTCTGGGTGTGATGGAAAATTGAAATAAGTCGTCAACACATTAGTTTTCTCCAACTTTTTTTTGCCCCTCTCCTCCTCCTCTTCCTCCTCCTCCTCCTCTTCTTCCTCTTCCTCCTCATCCTCCTCCTCCGTGAGACGAGGCTCTGAGGATGTCGCGTTGAAGTTATTTTAAATTTTCACGCCACTGAATGTTAAAATGTTTGATGTGAAAAGCTGGGACATACTTCCCCGCCTGTTTAGTTTTGCTTGGGGACCATCTACGCAATAAATCCATTTAAAATGACGAATCTGTTATGCAAGATTAAGGGATCGCTCTTTGCAATAGGATTTTATAAGGTTTAATTCTTTTTTATTCTACTTTACCGTGAATTATTAAGAATTACGACGTAGGAACAGCGGCTCATCCTGCACAACCGAACCAAACAGAACCGAACCAGACTGGATGTGAGTGAAGCCTGTCGCCGGTTGCTGATCAATTCCGGCCACTATTCCGAATGTGTGTGTGTGTGTGTGTGTGTGTGTGTGTGTGTGTGTGTGTGTGTGTGTGTGTGTGTGTGTGTGTGTGCGCGGCAAGACAGCATTGGCTGACTTCCTCGCTTGGCCGGCCACCTTGATGGGCGGCGGGACTGTTACTAAGGCAAGCAGGGCGCCGGGCCGGGGACGTACAGGATGTGGGTGAGGCGTGAGCAGGAGCAAGGAAAGGCAGGGGTGGCAAGGGTCGACAGCAGGGGTAAGGGAAGGGGAATGGGGGATGCGGACAGGGATGAGGGGTGGTGGAGGGTGAGGGAGGAGGCTACAGGACAAATGTGAAGGACGGGAAGCTGCGTGTTGGTTCCAGTCTGATAAGCTCAACGACAAGCGTTTTCTCGCAATGAACTGGAGCGGCTTGGACGTGACGCGGAGGGACACGAGATGAGACGCGGAATATCAAGGAAAAATAAAGAAAACTGATGGATCTGAGCACCAGTGACTCGAGAATGACAAATTTCCTTCCCAAACCTTCCTCACACAGCCAATACTTTCCCCCTTGCACCGGCCATAGCGTCGCACCGCCTTCAGAAACCATGCATCATTCCCCACAGGCCCTGCAATTTACGGGAAAAAGCTAGTCTGTCCTTCTTCATCGCCGCCATTCACCCTACCTCTAAAAAGACCCGTATCCGTGCTTGGGATAGGATAAAGGGGAGTAGGGAAAGGGAGACCTGGGAAGGGAAAGGAGAACAGGGAGGGACCGGCAACAAAAACACCAGGGTTCAGGTCCACTGAGAAGGTTGCAGGCGAGATGAGCGCAGCCTAGAGGCCATACCAACCCTATAAACCACACGTAAACCATACATAACGCTGCAGCATCTCTCCATCCATACGAAGCCGGAGATGCCGTTCATATTGCCTCCTTCTACTCCTTACAAGATAAAATAGCAAAATTCTGGCCCTGGATATGTACGAGTAAAAAGGAAAAATATAATATTAAAAAAATGGGTCAGCCAAACAGCTCATTTAAATGGTGCCCGAGAAATACGAGCTAACGCCACATGTATTTATGAAAGAGCTCAAAAAATCCTGACGATAAAATATAAGTAAAAACGCTTAGAGTAGAAAAAATGTATATATTATTTTTCCAATGAAATGACCACATCTGAATAATCCATAAGCAGAGAGAGAGAGAGAGAGAGAGAGAGAGAGAGAGAGAGAGAGAGAGAGAGAGAGACAAAACGAGACGAGAAATCATAAAAATAATAAAAAATGCAAATTAGGCAAATCCACGCCATAACCACCACAGACTCGCTTTGAAGGAGAAAACCAAGAAGAGGAAGAAGGAAAAAAGCCTCCCCTCATCCTGCCACACACTTCCCGCCCTCCTGCCTCCGAAAATAACCTCCAATCGCACGTTATTAATTCCAACATTGAAGGGCAATTCTGAACTGCTTCACAATGGTAATGGATGCTAATGATGAAACTGCATGCATAATCCCGGCGCCCTGAGAGAGAGAGAGAGAGAGAGAGAGAGAGAGAGAGAGAGAGAGAGAGAGAGAGAGAGAGTTGTCTTCGTATGGTCTACTGGTCTTTCTTCCCCTTTTTCTTCTCCCTCCCTTCCACCCCCCCCCTTCCTCCTCTCTCTCTCTCTCTCTCTCTCTGTCTCCCACTCCAATTCCTACTTTCTTTTCCTTCACACATTCCTACGCTTTCGTCGCTCTTTTTTTCCCCTCTCTTCTTTTTAATGCTTTCGCTTTATTCCCATGTTCTCTCTTGCATTCACTATTTTTCCCGTCTCTGTTCTTGATAAATTCCTGTTTCCCGTTTCCTTCTGTTACCGTGTTCCAAAATGTGCTTACTCTCTTCTTTTTTGTTTCCTCTATTCATCATTCGTTATGTTTGCTTCACGTTTTGTATCCCCTATTCATTAATCCGTTAATTCTTTACGGTATATTCTTATTCCGTTTCTTTTTTTTTTTTTTTAATCTTTAAAGCGAATTTGTCTCGTTCTCACTGCGTATATTCGCTTTATGTTCCTTTTTTACGACTTTACATCACTCGTCCCTTTTCTTCTTTCTCCTACAGGGTATCATGGATTGTCTTATTTTATCACCTCTCTCTCTCTCTCTCTCTCTCTCTCTCTCTCTCTCTCTCTCTCTCTCTCTCTCACCCTTCGCCTGACATCACTTTTCTTCTCTCTCGCTCTTGCCACTCTCGATCCTTCATATTAAAACACACGCAAGCTCCCTCATGTTGGGTATTCTCCACTCTTCGTCTTCTATCATGGTCTCCTTCACTGCCTTTGTCCCTCGACGTCACCCAGCTAAAGGGAAGGCATTTTGATCGCCGAACTGGAGATTTTTGCCGGTAAAGGAAAGTTGGAAGGCAAATGAGAGCTGCGGGAGAGGAAGGGAAATGCAGAAGAGGGAGGGAGGAGGAAGGAAAAAAAAAAGAGTTGAGCTGATGAGAAACGTGATAAAGGGAGAGGAAAAGGAAGAGAAGGAGGAGGGGGAAGAGAAGCAGTAGTTAGTCGGGGGAATTACAAAGGAAATAGAATAGTGAAGCGAAGGGGAAGGACTTTCAAAGTAAAACAGAACTGCAACGACTTAAAGAAAGGAGAGGAGAAAAAACGTACTGGGAGAAGGAAGCGAGAGAGAGAGAGAGAGAGAGAGAGAGAGAGAGAGAGAGAGAGAGAGAGAGAGAGAGAGAGAGAGAGAGAGAGGGCAGAATGAGGATGATAAAAGAATAACAAAAAAATTAATGACCATTAGGAAGAAAATGAACAAAAGAAAGGAAAACTGGAACGCGAAGAAGTTTAGGAAAGAAAGTAATAAAAACAGAACTAACGGGAAAACACGCACGCACACACACACACACACACACACAGAGAGAGAGAGAGAGAGAGAGAGAGAGAGAGAGAGAGAGAGAGAGAGAGAGAGAGAGAGAGAGAGAGAGAGAGAATACACATAAATAAATACACAGATAAATACAGACTAACAGATAAACAGATACATTAATATACAGATAGAAAGAGACAAAGAAAAGAGAAACTACAATGGCGGAAAATAGAGCAGGGAATATAAAGAAGAAAATATGAAGAAGAGAAGAAGCCAAGCAGGAAAGGGAATAAAGGAGGATGCAGTAAAGTGTCGCAAGAAGAGAAGAAAAAGAATTTAAGGAAGAGAGGAAAAAAATAGGAGAGGAAGGAAGGTTTTTAAGGAGGGAAAACAGCGAGAGGAAATGGGGAGAACGGGAAGGAAGACGAGAGAAAGAAAAAAAAAATGGAACAGTGAGGAGCAAATAACAGAATTATGAGGGATTGCCGGATGGGAAGTGGAGATGAGCGAAATAAAGGAAGACAGAAGAGAAAGGCAAGGAGAAAGAGAGAAATGGAAACTGAGAAAAAGAAAAGGAAACAAAGAGCAAAGGTACGGAAGGAGGCAAGAGAGAGAGAGAGAGAGAGAGAGAGAGAGAGAGAGAGAGAGAGAGAGAGAGAAAGAGAGAGAGAGAGATGAAGAAAAAATAAGGAGGGAGGGTCTGGTATGGGAAACGGACCAAAGAAAAAGCGCGTAGTGAAGGAGGGAGAAGAAGGGAGAAGATAAGACTTGAGGAAGAAGGAGGAAGGGAGAGGACAGCGTTGGAGAAGGGTGGGAGAGAGGCGTGACGGAGAAAGGGAGCAAGGGTGGCGGGTGACCGGGTGGGGGAAGGAGTGGGGAGGTTGGGGCTTTAGTTACAGTCCCTGGAGTGAGACTGATCCCCGGCACACTGGTCCACCCACCACCCACCACCCACCCTCAAGGGCCTCTACCAACGCAGCCCCTGACGCCCACCAAACACCGGGTCACAGCCTAATCCTCCACTTCCCTAACTACTGCTATCGCTGCCATCCACCGCAGTAAAGTCACACGGAACCTTTACCGCGTCTCGTCCCACTGGAAGACTCGGCCCCTTGCCAACTCGGGCCAGACACCCAGAGGAGAGAGCGTGAAAACATTTGCTGACGTTTCACCTTCGATCTCTCACGCGAAGCCCCTCAACGAGCTAACCGCGGACGCAGCGCTAACGACCTGCCATAAAGCTGGATTATTCACACAAGGATGGCGTCGCACACCATACAATAGAAAAGATAAAAGGCAAAAACCAAACATTAGTGTCTCCTACGACGTTAGTTTGTCGTCTTGGGCGGGCATAAGCCAATCAGATCTTTCTCTCTACTGGTGACATCAGCGCCCGAAGAAGGATGACGGGCCAGGGAGGGATGGGATGGGTCGGGAAGGAAGAATGGCGGCTGTGGATGAATATCAAGGGCGGGACGGAATCAACAGGAAAGAACGACTTATGGAAATGTTCAGCGCGAGGGGAAGGAAGAGTTTAGGAGTCGCTTACCGTGTTTCTCTGGCAACACGATCAAGGAAGAAGAGCAAGACAGGCAGGAGTTAAAGTACGGAGGGGGAAAAGACTGAACGTATGAGAGAGAGAGAGAGAGAGAGAGAGAGAGAGAGAGAGAGAGAGAGAGAGAGAGAGAGAGAGAGAGAGAGAGAGAGAGAGAGAGTGTGTGTGTGAGCAGAAAATAAGGCGCAAAAATTGTAAAAGTGATGTGTGTAAGTTAAGGACACAATAGAAGAAAATTACAATGAGGCAAAGTGAGGCAAGATAAAGTGAGGGAAAATTTGAAGAAAGGAATACAAATGAAGGAAATTTACTTCTTCACGAAGGAAAAAAAAAAACCGTGTGTGTGTGTGTGTGTGTGTGTGTGTGTGTGTGTGTGTGTGTGTGTGTGTGTGTGTGTGTGTGTGTGTGTGTGTGTGTGTGTGTGTAGGATTGAGTTTATGGTCATTTATAGTTTAGAGAGAGAGAGAGAGAGAGAGAGAGAGAGATCCAACAGGTAAAGGGTGCGTTTGTTTGTTTGTCTCTCTCTCTCTCTCTCTCTCTCTCTCTCTCTCTCTCTCTCTCTCTCTCTCTGGAAAGGAAAAAGGAACGAGAAATAAATAAGGAATGGGATGAGAAGGAGGAAGGGAGAAAGACAAGAGAATGAGGAAGACGGAGTGTCCAATGAAGAGTAATACTACAGAAACTTAAATGATAAAGGAGACAAATATTGAAGAAATAAATAAAGGGAAAATGACACAAGCGAACGAATGAATGATATAGAAAATGACTGAAAGTATAAAAAAAATAATTGCCAAAAGTATATGTATATTGAATGGAATTACATGCAGTTAAATGTATTAGGAAAAGATAAAAGAGAAGAAAGTGTAGGAAATTATAATCGTTCGGAATAACACGATTTTAATGGTTGTAAAATTCTGTCAACAAGGGATAATGAGATATGGACATGACTCCCCAAATTACTTCTATATTTTCCTTACATTTCTATTCGGATATATATATATATATATATATATATATATATATATATATATATATATATATATATATATATATATATATATATATATATATATATATATATATATATATATATATATATATATATATATATATATATATATATATATATATATATATATATATATATATATATATATATATATATATATATATATATATATATATACACACAAAGGGAACCAGTTTCTTTTTATACGATTGAAGAAAATAAATGTGTCGAAATTACTTTTATTTCAGAAGAATAAGCAAAAAAAAAAAGAGACAGAAAGGAATCTTTTCCTTATTTGAGAGTGAGTCATGCTTGTAGCAGTGACGCGAATTGTTACATTCTTCATGCTGAGAGACTTGCATAAAGATGTGGCGAGATTTATTTTACACAAAAGTCTGAAGAGAGAGAGTGTCACGTACCACAGTGAGTTGAAGACTTTAGAGGTCACCTGATAGCATTGCGTTCACTGTTTTTCTGCACTCAACACACGCTTGAAGTCCAGAGAAAGTAACTCCCCCAACAAGGGAGAACACGGCATCGGGAAACATTATGTCGAATTGTATATGGTACTGACATGTGAATAAGTAAATAAATTAAATAAATATAAGAAAGTTATATTTATGGTACTAATAGAATATTCATAATCATGAGCAGGTACCATGTCAGTGTCTCCGTCACGCTGGAAAGTAGAGAACTGGGGGTAATATTTCAACAAAGTAGCGTGAAACTGTAAACAGCAAAGAAAAAAAATCTTGCTATTCTCGTAAAATGCCTGGTGGGAGGAGTTCGCTGCGTTTTATTGTCTTATGGTGTAGCTTGAAAATATAAAACAAAGGCAGTATTTCACCACATGATCAGTCACTATAGTAGAGCAAGGCCGTGCCGTCTCTTCCTTTCCAGAGGCGGCGAAGGAGCTGTTCACATCAACAATTGTGATGCCCACGGTTGACAGATGACACGATATCACTCAGTACCATATCTATGTGCTGGTAGATAAAAGGAAATGTTCTTATTGTTGAAGAAACAATGAAATGTGTTTTTGAATAATCTTCAGCTTGGAAAATTAATACTCGAGATAATAACAAAAGTGCAATCCAAGGACATGAAATCATTCCAAACTATATTCACTTGCTGGTAGATAATGGAAATAATTGTTGAAGATAAAATGAAGTGTTTGCTTTACATAATCACCAGAGAGAAAACAAATTACTACTCGCACTTAAAGACGATGGATATGTTACTAAATGAAAAAATAAAGCTGCTGTTGTTAAAAGTGATGACCAACAAACTTTACGCACTCCTCTGTGAAATAGTAACACACACGCACACACACACACACACACACACACGCACACGCACACACACACACACACACACACACACACACACATTCAATATGAAAAACAGTGACTTGTACACGCTGAGTAATGTTACTAATATAATCTGCAAATACTTGTACGAAAATCATAATGGCTGTTGGTTTTGGTCCATTCCTATTACGTATGAGAAAAGTTATATGGTCGTGACACTGGTATTACTCTATAACGAATGCAACAAACAGCGCATTTAAAACTTGCCAACAGTCTTGTTCATCGTCCACGCACTGACAACTAATATGTTTGTTGTGAGTGCTGACACCCATTCCGGCACAACGAGCGATGAGCGAGACGTGTTGTTCATCAAGGCTGTTTATAAGCTACACACCCCCCCGCCAAACCAGCCCCACACCTACTACACCAACCTACACTCTCTCACAACTGTTTACACCTTGACGTGTGAATATTGCTACTACTGTATTGATAATATTAATGTTATTGTTTTATCATTATTATTATTTGTTTTTTTTTATTATTATTATTCTATTTATCTATTATCATTATTCTTCTTATTATTATTATTTATCTTCTTCTTCTTATTATTATTATTCTTATTATTACTATTATTATAATTATCATAATTATTATAATTATTATCACTATTATCATTATCATCAATATTATTATCATTATCATCATTATTATTATCATTATCACCATTATTACTCCTATTACTTATTATCATCAATATCATCATTATTATTACCATCATTATTAATACAGTTATAATGATCAATATCATAATAAATATAATCATCGTCATTGTTTACGTCATCAGTTACATATGAATGAGATCAGCTAGTTAATTAAATCCGTGAAGCATAACGTTGCCCTGCTGACTTTGGACATAATTGTCATTAACACCATTGAAGTATTTTTCCCCTGATATAATATTCACGATGCTTTATGAAATATGCTCACCAGACTAGCAATACAACTTACAATTGACAAACATTAATATTACTAATTCCCAAGATCTTATTAATATTGATACTTTCCTTGCTTTGCACTCTGAATAAATATGGACTTTATACAGATAGTACAAAAATACCCTAATGTGATTACAATATGTTGTTTTATATTGTGGTAAATGGTGGAACTACAATTCATCCTTTTTTTTATTGTTTTTTCTACTACTACTACTACTACTACTTTTCTGCAATCACCACCACCACCACTACTACCACCACTACTAACGGTACTGCCACTACAACAAGTACTGCTACTACTACTACAACCCCTACAATGATTTAGGCTAATGCTTCTATAACAGAATTATACTAAGACTATACTACCATTTACTATTATTATTTATTATCATTAGCAATATTAATACCAAGGGTAGTTATTAAGGGTTCCGGTGGACGTGAGTTCTCAAAGCAAGTCTTATTTACCTTCAGCTTCACATTCCCACCCACGCACTCCACACCAAAGCACTCACGATATTAACGAGCAACAGTGGCAACATATGCCCAGTCACAACCCAACCCTCTTCGAAAATTACTAAATAAGTAAACAAATAAATAGATATGTAAATTATTGAAATAAATCTCTTATTATTTGTTGAATTCCGCCAAGAGCAAAAGTAAGCCTTAGTTAGCTTCCCTTTTGTTATTTGCTCTTACAGTTGTTCCTCTTCCCATCTCCAATCAGGAAAATGAGTGAAGGTGTTTTCAAACACAGTCACGCGCATACACGCACACCCACCCACACACCCACACGCTAGGGAAGGGTATACGCCCTCCTCGGCCTAGCTGTAAAGCGCTCTCAGCTACACGAGGAAGGAAAAAGAGCAGTAGAAATGATAGCAGCTTTGTGTTTATCCTTCCCCGCCACCCTCATCGCACATCCGGCAAGGGGGAAAAGCAGTTCAGAGAGCTTTACGGAACCCAACAAGCTCCAGCTCCTGCATCACTCGGAATCCACATCCATCAAGTTCCAACAACAGAGCAGTGAGCCAAAAACCAGCCAACACACTCACTGCCACAACCAGCTAACGCACTCACTGCCACAGCCAGCCAACACACTCACTGCTGCATTGAAGTGCGTGCTGGTCCTTACCTGCCTGCTCCCTTCCTGCGCTTTGTTACTGTAATGGGCCACTGCAACATTTAGCACTCGGTAACTCATCGCTTAACACATTATACTTCTATTTTTTCTCCTTTTTTTCACTCGCTCCCCTTCCCAAATCGGCGCAGACCCCACGGGCGCTCAATTACAGCCAAATCACGAGGGTAATTTTGCATTTCGAGTGGTAATGCGCTACAATAGTAGTCGTTATGAACAAAAATAGTAATTCCTTATTTTTCTATACAATGGTATTCCAAATGGCACTTCAGACTGGTGGTTGACGCTTTGCTATTTATGCTCCGGTGACTTGCTATCCTTCAAAAATCAATCATTAGATCGAGATATGAAAACAAAACTTATTATATATTTTGTTGTCAATCGCGTGACTGTGTATCAAGAGATGCTTCTATGAGATCTGAGTGAACACGAGACTCGTATTTCAGTGTCCAAGAAATGAAGTCAAGGGTCAGCCATCATCAGAACCAAGAATGTAATGCGACTCCTTGTGATGTCAGAGGAGAAGCGAGAGTATTATGTGTTCAAATTGAAATGTTAAGAGGGATTATGATGAAAAAAGGACATGGAAGTAACACGCCATGCAATCTCGAGGATATACATGAAGGTAATGAGTAATGGCGTCAGATGTTTGTAGGTACGGCGGAAGTTAATTAAGAACATCTGACACACTACTCCTTTTCATCCCCTCACTTGTCCTCTCTTCAAACGAGACACATATAATTGGCTGTACAATTTTTGCAGTCATTCTGTGCAATAATCAACGTCCATTATTGAGAAGACAGATCTGAATTTCGAAACACGTATTTGCGCAACTCCAAAAACTTCTCTCTCTAGATCTCCCACCCTTTCCCTCTCCTCGCCACCCACCTTCTCCCACTGCTAATTATTAGGTTAGAGGAGGACATCAGAAAGTAATAGAACTTAAAGTCTGATTACTGTACTCAATCCTCAGTGGTTTGTAATTCCGAGGATATTAGGATCTTTGACGCTTGATTGAAGGTCCGCAAGGAAAACAATATTGACAAGTGAATTTTCTGTTTCAGTTTGAGAGAAAGAATTTTCGTCTCGTCTGAACTGAAAGGAATGACATAAAATCTTTTTTTTCACTCACTCTGTTTTCCGTGCGAGTCGGATTATCATCGGCAATGAGGATGATGAGAGTGATCCTCTAAATCTTTCCTTCGTTGCATCACGTACGTCGATTTTCAATTCCTGAATCACAATTAGGAGATTTGATCTCGAGTCATCGTGGATTTCCTGAGGATCGTATAACCTGGCGTTGTGGTGTCAGAGGGACAGACAAACAGACAGGCAGGCAGAAAGACAGACAAAGAGAGAGAGAGAGAGAGAGAGAGAGAGAGAGAGAGAGAGAGAGAGAGAGAGAGAGAGAGAGAGAGAAGGACGTTATGGAGATAGGAGTGTCTGTGCAAGTGCGTTATCTTTCTCTGGCTAAAGGTTGATTTCATAACAATTTTACATAAAAAAGACAATTATTTCCCACCATTACTACAAGAACCGACCTGTTTAGTACCCGGGTGAAAGGAGCAGCAGTCTGACATCGAAAAAAAAAAAGTAGAAATTATCAAAACATAGTGATTGGAAGTAGTAGTAGTAGTAGTAGTAGTAGTAGTAGTAGTAGTAGTAGTAGTAGTAGTAGTAGTAGTCGTATAAGTAATAACAACTGTATGTAGTGGTAGCAGCAGTGGAAGAAGTAGTGGTGGTGGTGATAGAGTGAATGAAGGCTTAATCACAAGGTTTTCACGCCCGGCCGGCACGCACAAGGCTCGGTGTCAGCAGCAATGGTGACACATAAAACACACGCGGTGCAAAAATAGCATCGCTAATAGCTCTTGCAAAAAGCGGCAATTGTGGCCCTAATGATCATTTGGCGACCATTAGGATCCAGTGCAAGTTTTACGGTGCCGGTGCTGATGCGGTAATAACTCCCTAATAATTCTCGTAACCAGTTAAACAGTCCCGGAGTTGTTGGAAAATCAAGCCATCGAACGAATAAAAAAAAATGAGGTTAATTAACCTCACCAAGTTCCTTAATCAACCCAAAGAAGAGAGTAATAGTATGTGTGTGTGTGTGTGTGTGTGTGTGTGTGTGTGTGTGTGTGTGTGTGTGTGTGTGTGTGTGTGTGTGTGTGTGTGTGTGTGTGTGTGTGTGTGTGTGTGTGCGTGCGATATTTTCTTCCATGTACAGTACATTTCACATTTACCTGTCCCTCATTTGTTTCCATTCCTTTACCATATCCTCCACTATTCTAATATTCCCTTTCTATTCTTGATTAATCCCTTTCTCTCCTCCCTTGACTTATAACATTCCTTCCCAAGCTACAGTCCCCTTTCTTGTCCTTCCTGATTCCCTTTAACACATCCGACCCTTCTTCCTTTCCTGAACGTCCTCATACCTCCTTATCTCCTTCTTTACCTCCTTGAAAGTCTTGCCTACCTACCCAGACCACGAGGGGAGCCTGGCTATCATCTTTCAAAGGCCCTGTTGCCATCTTCGAAGCTGCAGTGTGAAAAAAAGGATCATATAAACGAGAGGACGAGGCGCGGGGCCCTGCGATGCTCATTCCCCGTGTAAGATGTAGCCCTTTCTACGGTATTTCTTTTTTGTTATTAAGTTTACGTGTCGAGGGGCAAAGGGTGAGAAAACGGGTAAAATACGTCTGCGTGTAACACTGTGATATTGAGAGAGAGAGAGAGAGAGAGAGAGAGAGAGAGAGAGAGAGAGAGAGAGAGAGAGAATAGGGGAAGGGGCGGAGGGAGAGGGAAAATTATAGGCCCATAAGTTAACAGGAGGCAATCCGCGTCCTGACGGGTAGTGTCAGTGGGTCTGTCCCAAATCAGCTGTGTAGAGAAGACAGCTGCACCTCCACCGCCGCCGCCTCCTCCTCCTCCTCTTCCTCCTCCTCCTGCTGCTGCTGTTCCTCCCCGTCCCCCTCCTCCCCATCTTTTCTCCTCTTTATTTCCTCCCAATAAGAAAAAAAAAAAACAACCATAGCAATAACAACAAAATTACTGGCATCACTACCATTACCAACACACACACACACACACACACACACACACACACACACACACACACACACACACACACACACACACACTTCCTTAAAGTCTCCCACGGATCCTTAACTGCTTCCTTCCTTCCATTCCTCAAAGTTCCCTACAAGACCTCCTTCCCTCCTTATTTCTATTCTCCAAAGTTTTCTACCGGTCCTTTTCTTCTTCTTTCTTGTCATTCCAAATTTTCTCGATATAATGTGAAGTTCTCAAAGTCCTATCTTCTTTTATTGTACATACAGTCTTTCAAAATGCCTTAAGGCCCATCCTACGAGTGTAGTATCCCAAAGAGTGACTCGGATCATCATATGGTAGGTGGTGTACAGGAAATACAAGAAAGACGAGCCAAGCAGAAATCTCAGTGTCAGTAATTTGGATGGAAAAAGAAATAATAACCGTAACCTTGGGAAATGTTATATGAAAAAGAAGGAATTGGTTCTTAAAAAGTGTGATAGATGAATGGAGGGGAGTCTGTAATCAGGAGTTTAGTGCCGAGTCATCAGGAGCTTTAAAAAATATTATATATAAGGATGGTAAAAAAAAAAAAATCATAAGGAAAGTATTCATATGTACGCCTGATGGTTTCTTGCATTTTCCCTTATTTTCTTACATAATTGTATTGTATTATGTATGATGTATGTGTTGTTATGTCTTAATAAATGTATCGAATCAATTCAAATTATCTTCTCACGTTTTGTCCACATTCGTGCTCCAACACACAGATCAGATACAACTGCAAGGATCGAGGAGAGACACAGATCTCAAAAAATGCTGATGACTTTTCCTCTCTTCCTGCGCTGATTAAGTTTTGTATTGGCTTCGGCTTTACGATCATAATCCTACTGATGATGATGATGATGATGATGATGATGATGATGGTGGTGGTGGTGGTGGTGGTGGTGGTGGTGAGGATGACAACAGGAACAATAACGATAAAAATTATGATGGTGATAATGATGATGATGATGATGATGGAGTAGGATGACAATGATAATGATAATAATGGTAATAATAATGATAATGATAATATTAACAGCAATAATAATAATGATAATGGTAATAATAATAATAATAATAATAATAATAATAATAATAATAATAATAATAATAATAATAATAATAATAATAATAATAATAATAATAATAATAATAATAATAATAATAATAATAATAATAATAATAATAATACGATAGAAAAATACAAGTAGAGCCTAAGTCTTCTCCCACATCAAAATATATTTCAGCGTGGGAACATTTACAAGGCGTTAGACGTAATCCGTTTAGAGGCGTATATTAAATTACCTATTCCATAAAAAAAAGGATGAAATAAATAAGTGACCACAGCAACATTTTTTAAGAGCATAGAAATTACACTGAATTCATTATTAGTTCATCATTATTGCCACAACCGCGTTACGTTTGGCAATCCTGTCATCTTTATTCATGTACAAAAAATTGCCCTAAAAAAAAGAAAAAAAAACTTAAATTTCAATTCGGCACATTCATAAACATTCCCTCGGGCATGAGTCTTAATCCGCGAACGTGCTGCTTCCTCCTCCTCCTCCTCCTCCTCCCCTCTCCCTCCCTCCCCCTATCGCCGCCCGTCACGAGGCATGAAGGGTAATGGCGCCCCGTGATCGCATTACGTCTATAGAAGGTTCACGGCCCAATGCTTCCCCCTGAGGTACGCCGCGCCCTTATTAAAACACAGCTGGCCTCTTCCCATTTTATCCTTTATCGTGTTTTCATTTTCCACTCTCTTTCCACCCCATCCGCCTAATCTGCATCCCCTTTCCTTCAATCCCCCTCCCTCCTCCACTCCTCTTTCCCCTCCTCTTCCTCCTCTAATCATTCATCAGTTATTTCCATATATTATTTTTCTTTTTCATCCTTTCTATTATTTCAACCCTTCTGCTTTGCTTATATTACTTCCCTCCCTTTACACTGAGGCTAAATCTTCCTTTACGCATCCGGTGCACAATCTAATCTTCTATCATTCACAAGTTTCATTATTTCTTCCCCTTTTCTCTCATGATATAATTCCACAACATGAGGATTCTTTTTTTTCTTTCCACACTACGTTTTCAACACGTATCTCACTGGTGTTCATGGCGCGCCACATCACTCCCCTTCCCAGGCAGAAGTTGGGAGAGTCGGGAAGGATGAATGCTCTAAAATTATACCTGAAGTGGGTCATCAGGTACGCAAGGTGTCAGGTACTCTAGGCTGCCCAGAACTATAGGTAAAGGGAAGGTGAGCAGAGTGGCGAGGGTTAACGTAGGAAAAGACGCTGGTGGTGCGGTGAATAAGACATATGTGGAGAATGACTCAGTTAATTGGTTATTAGCAATGAGGTAAGTTAGCAATGAGAAAGGAAAGGGAAAGAACCTGGAGGTAGGGTGAACAAGAAAAAAAAATAAGGAGATTGATTTAATAGCTTTCACGTGAGAAGTGAGAGAAAGCAAAAGAAAAAAAATAGAAATAGGATAGAAATTAGTAGCCTTCATAGCATAGATAGCAAGTTCACTATGAAGGTGGCACACGAAAACGAAGATTAAACGAACTTATGGATGAGGTTTAAGAGTAAAAAAAACAGATATGTTTCTATACAGAGGTTATCTCGTGAAGGCCTGATGGCTTCTCGCAGCTTCCTTTATTTTTTCGTGTTCTTAAGTAACAAATCACAAAAGACACTCAAAATTAGCAGGGTCTCTAGGGACTTAGCATGGGAACAAAGAGTGTGCTGGTGACGGCGTAAGTGGATTGATTAGCGGAAGGGAACGTGGTAAAGGAAGCAGGCTAAAGTGCAGGTAGGCAGACTGCGTACAGAAAGTGGTCAAAAGAGAGAGACTTTTAATGCGATGAATGAACCAGACAACACAGACTAATAGACACTCCATTATTAGTGATAGAAAGAACGAGTAGGAGGCAGAAATAAGCAGAAAAAAATAGGTTACATCTAGAAAGAAACAGAGAGAAGGAAAATATAGGACGATAACAAGGGGGAGAAAGTAACGAGAGGAAGGAAATTCAAAGGGAGAAGAGCTGCCGGGAAGGAAAGGAGCATGGAGGGATGAGAGGCGGGATGCTCGTAGCTTGAAGGGAAAGAGGAGGAGAAGGAGGGCAGGGAGGTAGAGAGGGAGGGAAGAAGAGGATATCAAGGGCCGGGGGGAGGGAAACATTTGCCGGATCACTGCTCTGGGCCATCATACACTGTCAAATTTGTTGCTTACGGATTGTGGGTCGCAAAGGAAGCAACGAAGTGGAATGTAGTGAGAGGGCTGCGGGAGAAAAGGGGAGTGAGAGGATTGTGGGAGAAAGGGGAGTGAGAGCCATGAGGAGAAAGGGGAAAGGACACGAGGCAAGAGGATGGGGAAGGAGTAAGAGAGAAAAAAAAATAATAGTAAAAATCGCACACAAAGAAATGGAAGGAAAAGAGGAAAGAAGGACAAGACAAAGACGTTACGAAGAAAGAAGTGAGGCAAAATTTTTAAGCAAGATGGAATGAGAAGAAAATACTAGAAGGAAAAGACAAGGAAGAGCCATGAAGAGAATAGGAAAAGGTTATAAAACTGATGAACAAGGGATTGAAAATGCAAACACAAAAATAAACAAGAAACAACTCGGAGGGAAAAAAAAAGATAACATTGCGAAAGAAAAAATAGAAACGAGAAACGGAGAGAAAAATAAACAGTAAATGGATGCGAGGAAAACAATTTTATCACAGAGAATTTAGGTATTTAGGGAACGTATCGTGAGAGAGAGAGAGAGAGAGAGAGAGAGAGAGAGAGAGAGAGAGAGAGAGAGAGAGAGAGAGAGTCGAAGAAATGGAGGGAAGGTATTGGAGCAGGAGAGATGAATGGCTTTGGTGCGACGAAACCCAGAATATTGTAAAAAGTAAGAGATTTTTTCTGCATCTCTCTCTCTCTCTCTCTCTCTCTCTCTCTCTCTCTCTCTCTCTCACACACAAATTAGCAAGCTTATCCACCTCCACGCTTTAATTTCAAGAGAGAGAGAGAGAGAGAGAGAGAGAGTGAAATCTGCCTGGTCAACTCCATGTTTCCGGCTCATTCATCGTCAAATTACATCCATTCATTAGCCACATCTAGGCCAAAATTATCATCCACCTTTATTCTCTGCCTCTGCTTTGCCTCTGCCTCTCTGCCGCCATGCACAAGCTCCACTGATTACACCTTTCTTTTTTTTGGCTAATGAATACACCACTCGCCTTGTCACCGTCCTTGATTGCCACGTGTATAACCTAGCTAAGTCCGTGTGTCTGTGTGTCTGTGTGTGTTATTGTCTAGCAGTCTGGCTGTCTGTCTGTGTGTGTTTGTACCTCTTTCTGACTATCTATGTGTTTGTGTTGGTATTTGTCAGTCTGTATCCGTCTCTGTCTGTCTGTCTCTCTCTCTCTCTCTCTCTCTCTCTCTCTCTCTCTCTCTCTCTCTCTCTCTCTCTCGTTAATTAATCTCAGGGCTCTAAAATAACCTCGTGCTCTGTAATCTATGTATAAAAGCATCCATCGTAATCTTTCCTTCACTCTAATTAATTATTCATTTGTGGTGGTTTTTTAATGTACCTTTAAGACACCAGCTTGTCCCCACGCGAGAAGGGAGGAAAAATGAAGAGAAGTGCAAAGGTAGGAAAAGGGTTGGAAGGAAAAGGGGAGGTAAGGGTAATGAGATGAATAATTAGGGAAAAGTTTAGGAAATAGAGTGGAAGGACGGATTGAGAGAACGGAGGAGTGGAAAGAGAAAAGAAGAAGAGTGGAGTAAAGGAAGGATGAAAGAAAGTAAAAAAGATGGAGAAGGAAGGTAGATAAGGAAAGTGACCATGACGAAGAGGGGTAAAAAGAATAATGGGAAGGACAGATATATGAAAAGATGTTAGATAAAGAGAGAATGGAGAAAGAAGGGGAAAAAAGAAGGAGGAGGAGGAGGAGGAGGAGAGAGGAAAGAGAAAGAAAAGGAGAAAGGAGTGGAGCTTTGAGAAAGAAAGAAGGAAGGAAGCAAGGAAGAAAAATATGAATCGGAATCGGAAGAATGAAAGAAGTGAAAGAAAAGTAAAAAATAATGAAAGGAAGTAAGATAAAAAATATGAAAAAGTAAAAAAAAATGAAATGAAGAGATAATAGAAAATAAGGAAAGGAAAAGAAAATGACACAAGGAGGAGAAAATAGAGAAGAAAGTAAAAGAAAGAGTAAAGGAGAAGAATAAATGAAGCACAGAGAAACGAATCGGATGGAGAAAGGACGAGAAGGAGACGCGCAATATGGAGAAGGAAGGAAAGAATAACAGAAGCTAAGGAAGAGGAGAATAACGGAAGATAAGGGAAGAAGAGACAAAGAAATAAAAGAGAAAAAAGGAGGCTGGAAAAAGCAATGAAGGAGGAAGAAAACAAGAGGAAACGCTGAGAGAAAGAGAGAACAGGAAAATGTAGGATAGGAAAAGGGAAATGATAAGTGAAGTATAGAAGGAAAAGAAAGGAGAGATGAAGGAGAAAGAAAGGGACACACAAGAAAAAGAAAGGACTGTAAAGTGATGAATGATGAAGGAACGGAGAAGGAGAAGTGAATGAAATGGAAAGAACTAAAAAAAAAATGAAAAGGGTATGAAAGATAAAGAAAAAAAAAAGAAAGACAGGAAAGGCATGAGTGATGAAGGAAGACAAAATGAAAGGTGAAGAAAACGGAAAGGACTAAAATAGGAAAGAGGAAGAAAACGACCAGAAAAAAGTGAAGGAAAAGTGACGGAAAAGTGAAGGAAAATGGAAAGGAGCCAAAAAAGGTCAAATCAAGGGACGGTGAAGTGATGAAAAAGAAAGTAAGAGAAACAGAAAGAGACAAGAAAAAGAAAATATAAAAGAAACGAATAATGAAGGAACAAGGAAAGAAAAGCAAATACAATGGAATGGACACCCCCCCAAAAAAAAGAGAGAAAAGAGACAAGGAAAAAAAACTAGATAAAAGTGATGAATGATGAAGGAACAGCGAAGGAAAAGTGAAGGAAATGGAAAGGGAAGGAATGGTGAAGTGAAATGATAAATGAAGTTTAGAAAAAAATAGTTGAATAAAAGGAAAAAAAAATGAGAGAGAGAGAGAGAGAGAGAGAGAGAGAGAGAGAGAGAAGAAGAAGAAAGAGAGAAAAAAAGAGAGGAAAAAATTCAAGAAAGGAATGAATGATGAAGGAACGGGGAAGGAAAGACGAATAAAATGGAAAAGACAAAAAAAAAGAGAGAAAAGAGACAAGAAAGAAAAACAGAGAAAAGTGATGATTGGTGAAGGAAGAGGTAAGGAAAGATGAAAGAAATAGAAGGGAAGGTGAAATGAAATGATAAATGAAGTATAGAGAAGAAGAGTTAAGGAAAATAAAAAAAAATGAGAGGGAAAAGGAAAGAGGAAAAAAAATAGAGAAGAAAGAGGAAAAAAAAAACAGGAAAGGGATGAATGATGAAGGAACAGGGAAGGAAAGGCGAATAAAAAATGGGAAGGTCCAAAAATAAGAAAGAGGGAAAAGAGACAAGAAAGAAAATAAAGAAAAGGTAAAGTAAAGTGACGAAATGGAAGGGACCTAATAAAAGGAAAGGAATGAGAAGGGATGGAGAAGCGAAATGATAAATGAAGTAGAGAGAAGGATAGTTGAAGAAAAGATAAAATAAAAAAAGAAGCAAAAGGTAAGAGGAAAAAAAGAGAAAAAAGAGGAAAAAAAGCCAGGAAAGGGATGAATGATGAAGGAACAGGGAAGGAAAGGCGAATAAAACGGGAAGGTCCAAAAATAGGAAAAAGAAAAAGAGACAATAAAAAAAAAAGGAAAAGGATGAATGATGAAGGAACAAGGAAGGGATAGCGAAGGAAGGGAAATGTGATGGTGACACCTCCCACTACCTTGGCACGCTCGGTCATGTATATATAACATACGCAAGTAAAGAAGAGCACAAGCTGGAGATATTGGCCCGGTGGTGGTGTGCCTGAGCCAAATACGCACGCGCGCACACACACACACACACACACACACACACACACACACACACACATTTTTCCTCCCCTCAACTAATTTTTCTGTGTAAGACCATAATGACCCTCTCTCTCTCTCTCTCTCTCTCTCTCTCTCTCTCTCTCTCTCTCTCTCTCTCTCTCTCTCGCTCTAATCTCGTCTTTCCACCGTCTCCTTCACAAAACCTTTTCCCAACATCCATTCTCTCTCTCTCTCTCTCTCTCTCTCTCTCTCTCTCTCTCTCGTGCTTGCCTCCGTCCCGTGGCTGTGTTTCCTACACCACGTAACAGGCGCATCACAATGTAATTACCTCAGGCCGGCTTCCCACTGGACCACGTACCTCCGGCTAAATATACCCCGTGACTCTCTCTCTCTCTCTCTCTCTCTCTCTCTCTCTCTCTCTCTCTCTAACGCCATTTTCTCCGCACAAATAACTACGAAGCCGATGAAAAGTCATATCATCAAGCCGGGTTCCGACACGTAAACAAAAACACAGCACGTCGGACTTGTTACGTACAAAAAAAAAAAAGAAAAAAAAAAAGAATATACGTAAAACACTCACGTGCTAGCGCCATGGAAAAAAGTAACAAAAACCCGCCGCCACCGCAAAACAATAACAAGTGTAACACGAGGGAATAAAAAATGAACTGAAATTTCCTCGTCCATAACTTGAGGAACGAGTTAATCACGGTAAGACACGCAAGTTACATACAAACGGAAAGCTCTTGAGACAGTAGAAACGTATCAGGTTCGTTCCTTGGTTACCACGAGGAGCAAACTGGCGTAAGGTCTATGGCATCGCGAAGCAGCGTCTGCAATCTCTTCCTACACTCCTTTCTCCTCTCAGTGCGTGTAGCCTTGGTTGGAGTGTGAAAGTGAGTCCTTCACACGTTTTGCTGTGCGAGACGTGTGGTGGAGGGTGTGGCGGGTGTAAAGACTCTCCTTGTGTCACACCTGGAAGGAAGGAAGGTGTGGACGAACGAGTAGGGCCGAGGCGAGGCGAGGCGAGAGCGGAGAGGAAAAGAACTGAAGGGTCTCGGCGCCAAGGCTGCAAGATTTTCCTTTCCTGGTGGTCAAGTGCCGCCAAGGGTGAAGGCAAAATTGTGCACACCTAAATTTTACCAAGGAAACTGTCTGACACGCGTTGCACACACAAAAAAAAATATGTAATTATAATTACCTCCATGTGAATAATGTGTAAAAGTGCACGTGTTCAACATTTTGTGAAAAAATGTATGTGCACTAATATTTTACCGAAAGTATAGGAAAAGTACGGATGCCATTAGGGCACTACAAAAAGTGAATTTTCTCTGATATAAAAAAAGCTATCGCTTCATGAAAAGCCTGCTGGTGAAGGCAAGAAAAATACTTTGAATATTTCATTTCAAAAACATGAAACCAACTTTGAAATGTAAGCATAAAAATAAGTGTTTGAAGTAACATCATAAAATTTCATAGTAAAAAAAGCGAAAAAAATATTACACGTTGAAAGAAGCCATGACATAAAACTAACACGGAAGAAATTGAATTGGGGAAGGCACGACTGTACCAGCTTTGTGTTGGCCGCCACAGCCACCTCGGCCAGCCAGGGTTGAGAGGAGCACCCGCAGCGCCACCTCCTTTCTCCCCGTGGCGGTAGCGTTAATCTCACAACCATGCAGGCGGGAACGGAAAGATAAAAGAGGCAGGCTAAAATTCTGACGAGATAATGGAAAAAACAGGTTTCATTAACTTCCAAGAACAACGAATCTCAACAGTACGCAAAAGGATACAGCGAGAGAGAGAGAGAGAGAGAGAGAGAGAGAGAGAGAGAGAGAGAGAGAGAGAGAGAGAGAGAGAGAGATAGAACGCAGATGCACCAACCTCTCCAGCGCTGACAGGCGGCACTAAATTCCTCTTCCATTGCTTTTCTTCCCGTCAGTATCGCGCTAGTTTTGCCAACATTCCCGGAAAGTGTGGCATGCGCGAGTAACGACGCCCTACGCCTCCCCCTCTCGTCCCTGAGCGCCCCCTAGGGTCTCTCGGGGTAAGGGAGAAGCCATCACTGACCACACGGCTCCCCTGGGCACACTCCACCCTTATTTACTGGGTTTTTTCCCCTTGCCAAGTGGAGCAGTGCGAGTGAATGGGGGGGGAAGTAAATAAAAAAAATAAATACGGGTTGAGTTTCATGCTATGTAGAACGTGTGTGTGTGTGTGTGTGTGTGTGTGTGTGTGTGTGTGTGTGTGTGTGAGGGAGTGGCTTTGGCAATGGCACAACGATACTATAGAGAGGTGGTGACAAGCGTGGGGGAAGAGGGGGATGCGGACTGTATGTTAGTGAACAGCCTAGATAAACGTTACTGTGTGTGTGTGTGTGTGTGTGTGTGTGTGTGTGTGTGTGTGTGTGTGTGTGTGTGTGTGTGTGTGTGTTAGCAGATTGCCCTAACGCTTACTACATTACAACAGGTTTCAATGATTAACACTAATGAAAGGCGTGATAAATGTAATCCTCCGCCAATATAACAAAACAGAATCACACACACACACACACACACACACACACACACACACACACACAGAACTCGAAGAAAAATAAAATATAACAAACACAAAACAAATCAAATCGCGAACCACGGGTAGACGTAAATCATAAAGAAAAAAAAGATAAAAAAAAGTAAAAAAAAGAATCAGACACCCTTGCGAACAGAACGCAAACAAAAGTAATAAAAAAAATCTACTGCGAACAGCAACTGACAGAGAGAGAGAGAGAGAGAGAGAGAGAGAGAGAGAGAGAGAGATAGTGGGATAGTGGGCACTGACTGGTGGACTGAAAGGCTTCACAGAGTGTTGGTGGAGTACTCTAGGTGGGAATGGACTGGTTGGTGAGGGTGCAGTGCTCATCTCCACGTCCTCGAGAGCCGTGAAGGTGGGAATGTCAGCTGGAGGGATGCACTGTACTGAGGGAGACACGCCCCATTAACATATCCAAGCTTACTAAATTTACCCTCCCAATTTCTATACAGGAAGTCAAATACACGATAATGTAAGAGTTGGAGGGATAACAGCGTAAAAACTCAAACACGACATTCCCAGATCTTCATTTTCATATCATGCAAAGAAAAATAAACCAAGCGTAGAATGTAGTTTTTATTACTTTTCTCAATTGTAAGTAATAATCGGGAATGGACAAAAAAAAAAAAGTTTAATCTTGATCATATTGATTAAAAGAAAGAATGAGGTGAACAATTGGTTCTAAAATTGAGTGAGAGATAAACGGAATAGACTCTGTAAGTGTTACTGATGAGACACTCGAGGGAGTTATGAAAGACCAAGCAAATTCGTATAAGATAATAGAAAATAGGCAGGAATGTCTTAAAAACAAACCGCCATGGGTAGACAGGATGGCTCTTGCAGCTTCCTTTCTTTTCATATTCTTTCCTTTTTAATGTTCTTATATTTCTTATCAACAAATGGAAGGACGTGTATTCCAGGAAGACTGAATTAACTTTATGACTGATGAAAAAAACAACAACAACAACAGTGTTTTAAAAGGAACAAAGTGGGACAGAGAGAGATAAGAAAAATCAGGAGAATAAAAGAAAGCACGAAAAATGGAAGGAATAAATAAAATAAGCAGTAAGAGGCTAAGGGAAGGCAAGTAAAAATAATGGCCTTGTAAGTAAGACAATTGAGAGAGAGAGAGAGAGAGAGAGAGAGAGAGAGAGAGAGAGAGAGAGAGAGAGAGAGAGAGAGAGAGAGAGAGAGAGAGAGAGAGAGAGAGAGAGAGAGAGAGAGAGAGAGAGAGAGAGAGAGAGAGAGAGAGAGGAGTGGGAGTGAAAAATTGTGGAAAAGATGATGAATAAAGAAGAAAAGGAGAAGAGGGAGAAAATGATAAATACTTACGAAAGAGTGGAGGAAGAAGATGCTTTATAGGTCAAAATAAGAACCTCGCACACAAGGAGAAATTGAAACTAAGATTGAAACTAAACGCAAAGTGAAAGACGATTTTAATATGGACTAACAAAACAACGGTGAATATCAAGCATGAACGACATAACAAGATATGAACACCAATAACAATAACAGTTATGATGGTTACAATAATAATAACAATAATAATAATAATAATAATAATAATAATAAAATAATATAATCAAGAACAACAATAATAATAATGACACTACTACTACTACTACTACTACTACTACTACTAAAAACAACAATAATAATAATAATAATAATAATAATAATAATAATAATAATAATAATAATAATAATAATAATAATGTTAATAATAAATGAAATAATGATAAAAATAATAATAATAATAATAATAATAATAATAAATAATAATAATAATAATAATAATAATAATAATAATAATAATAATAATAATAATAATAATAATAATAATAATAACAATAGAAATAATAATAACAACAATAACAGCAACAATACCGATAATAACATGATTTAGCAGGATCAATCACGAGAGAGAGAGAGAGAGAGAGAGAGAGAGAGAGAGAGAGAGAGAGAGAGAGAGGTGGGCGGAGGGGAGAAGAATGTAAAGCAGAAGAGAGGAGGAAGCAAGAGGAAGGAATGCAGCACGTGAATTAGTTAGGAAGCACAAGACGAAGCAGCTTCTTCGTGAGATTTGCGCTAAGAAGTGCCGGGATGAGAGAGGAAGATAATGAGGAAGAGAATGAAATGAGATTGACTTGAGCAAGGAGGAAGAGAGAGAGAGGCAAGTCAGGAAAGAGGAATGTTTCTTACTTATGCTTGATTTGCAGTTAAAAAGCCAGACGAACATTTTACATAAAAGAACAAAAATATAGTCATGTAAAGCGAAATTTGAGGATTACGCGTATCTGGATATATAACGAATTAACAACGGATATTTACGCAAAACAAGAATTCCAGGCTGTAATAAAAGCGAGAACAAACACACACCCAACACCGTAATTGAAAAAAAAAGTTGCATGTAAAACTAGAATTTCAAGCTGTGATAAAAACATGAAAAAACTCACAAAACACCTTGATTGAAAAAAAAGCTACGTTAAAACAAGATTATGTTTTTTATCCACTGTACTTAACGTAAAGAATTTATGTAAAACTCAGGATTTCAAGTAATAATAAATAACTAGTCAGTGGATTTTGCTTCTAAAAAATGAATAAACAAACTTAATATCATAATACCAAAACAAATGAGGGAATAATCGTGTATTAAACCTGACCACTGCGCTACGTACGTACATCGAATCTCATGGGTAACTTCGCCCTTACTCACGTAGAATAACCTGTACTTAAGTTTCCTGTGCTGTGAGTACCTCTCTCTACCTGCCGCACTGATTTAACTCAAAGGCTCGCAAACATAACCCAAGAACTCTCTACGGCAAACACGGTAACTTTGTGGGTGTGTGTGTGTGTGTGTGTGTGTGTGTGTGTGTGTGTGTGTGTGTGTGTGTGTGTGTGTGTGTGTGTGTGTGTGTGTCTTTATGGCCTATTACTTACAGACTCGCGGTCATACGAAACCTCCAAATGACACGAAGGCTTTTACCGGACACGTGTATATCCCTCCAAGCTGCGGCGACACAGGACAAGGCATTTCCGAGACTATTTTCCAAGCATTAAACTTACCGGTAAATCTTCGTTTGCCCGACCGAAGAAACCATTTTACCAGAGACGAAAATAAACGCACGTGGACATTAAGTAAAGTTGATCTTGTTAGTGGGATTAACCTCGTAAAGAGAACCCTCAGTATAGAGAAACATAAAACACTCCTGCTAGGGGGCTCAGCTCAGCACTGGTAGCTGGAGGCACGCCAAAACTTCAACCCTCTGTCCCTGCCTTCCTCCCGTATCCCACACTACCTCTCTGGTTCCCTCTCCCCCCGTCCCTCCTTACAGGCGTTATTTGCAGCCCCAGCCTTTTGTGATTATATTTATCGCTGTTAATTGAGTGTCCATCTCGCGGTGTAAAGAAGTCAGTTGGATTCAGAAGCCGCAAAAAAAAGGGGACAAAAAACAAAAGCCGGGCAAGGGAGGTTCCTCGATACTGACTGACAGAAGGACGCGGCTTCTCCCTCCACTAATTAGCAAATCCTCCACCGGACACCAGACGATGACCGCAGGACTCGGAGTGACGCCATATCGGGACAAGAGACGGAGGAATCAAGGGAGAAGCACCAGAAGGAAGCTGAATACAAGCCACAACAAGACCAAAGTGATGCCTGGCGGGGGGCAGAGCGTAGCGTCTCTCACCGCTCCAATGAACTCATTCACCCTCACTTGAACTCCCCCAAAGATAAACACGTCTTAGCGCCCGCATCCCTCCATCCCCCTAAAGCCTGGAGGTCCCTCAGGCGGCGAGACACAGGCCACGCACACTAGACACCCGCTCTTGGTTAAGGTTGTCGCGCGCCTCTCCTTCGATCACGGTATTGGTAAAGGGCACACACTCACATTCCTCCGCTCGGTAAAGTGTCTCGCAGCTCACATCGCCTCATCTGTCAGGAATTAGGGCCTAGACAGTTGTGAGTGAGTGTAGGTGTGAGTGTTACTGCGTCAATACTTACTGGTCCTACACCTTCTTCCCCTCTCCTCATTTATCTCCCTTCCTCTTCCTTTCTTTATTCTCTTCCTCCTTCTCCTTTCCCATTCATCCCTTTGAGTGAGTGCTAGTGTTTTCATTCTTCCTTATCCTCTTATTTCTCCCTCCCCTTCTTATTCATCCTTCCTTTACCCTCTTTCTCCCTGTCTTTCTCCTTTATTTCCTTTCTCCTTCATCTCCTCCTCCTCCTCCTCCTTCTGCTCCTCCTCCTCCTCCTCCTCCTCCTCCCATCATACATCTGGCAGGCATCATACGGGTAGCGCGGGTAACATCTAAAGTTTCCTTCCCGATTACAGCTCTTCTTCATAATAAGGGAGGCGATACTAGTTCCTCCCAGGCTCCTCTGGTGGTCCTCCTCCTCCTCCTCCTCCTCCTCCTCCTCCTCCTCCTCCTCCTCCTACACCGTCAGGAATATATGTGGAATTGCTGAACCTTGTGTCTCTTTCTGTGAGTTTGCTTGTTTTCTTTGATGCAAGTGTAAATTTATCAGAGTAAACAAAGGATTGTAAAATAGTAATAATGATAATAATAATAATAATAATAATAATAATAATAATAATAATAATAATAATAATAATAATGATATTAATAATGATAACAAATAACTATAATCTTTTCTCGCATTATAGTTGTTGTTTTGTTGCTTTTATCATTATTGTTGTTGTTATTATTATTATTATTATTATTATTATTATTATTATTATTATTGTTATTATTACTAGTCATTATTATGATTATTCAACATTGTTCTTATTATTATTATCATTACTGCTACTATGAATGGTAGTATTAGGCCAAAGCAGCAGCGGAGCAGCAGCAGCAGCAGTAGCAGCAGTAGTAGTAGCAGTAGCAGTAGTAGCAGTAGCAGCAGCAGCAGTAGCAGCAGTAGCAGTAGCAGTAGTAGCAGTAGCAGCAGAAGCAGCAGTAGTAGCAGTAGCAGCAGCAGCAGTGGCAGTAGTGGTAGTAGTAGTAGTAGTAGCAGTAGCAGCAGTAGTAGTAGCAGTAGTAGTAGTAGTAGTAGTAGTAGTAGTAGTAGTAGTAGTAGTAGTAGTAGTAGCAGTAGCAGCAGCAGCAGCAGCAGCAGCAGCAGCAGCAGCAGCAGCAGCAGTAGTAACAGTAGCAGCAGCAGTAGTAGAAAAGATTACACTGTTATTGGTAGAGATACTGTGAGTTTTAATTACAGTCCTGCATCTAAAATTGACTTTCCTGAAACACACACACACACACACACACACACACACACACACACACACACACACACACACACACACACACACACACACACACACACACACACACACACACACACACATTCATATCAATACACTTCAAGTAATTATTTGATGTGTATCTGTTAACCTCGAATCCATCTCTCAATCTCCAGCATTCCTGTAATCCTTAACCTCTTTCCCCTCTATCCCTAAACCCTCCTACGCCAAAGAGCCAATATTTCATCTTACCTCCAGCCCTTGTCAGCTTTGGGGGTTGGAGGGGGCAGTGAGGGTGTCTGTGGAAGGTTGAGTGGGTGGTGTTTAGTGTTAGAGGGTTCAGAGGGTTGGAGGGAGCTGAATGGAAGAGGAGGAAGCTTGTATAGGGTGGATAGAATGGGTGGGTGGATGGAGGGAGTCTGGCAAGGGGGAAGGGGTGTGCAATTTATTAAACCTGATGCGTGTGTCACTTGTCATCTGGTGCACATAAGTCGTGTGTGTGTGTGTGTGTGTGTGTGTGTGTGTGTGTGTGTGTGTGTGTGTGTGTGTGTGTGTGTGTGTGTGTGTGTGTGTGTGTGTGTGTGTGTGTGTCCTAATAGTGCCTTGTGCGTGTGTGCGTCTGTCAGTTGGTGAGTGATAAAGTCGTTCCCAAAGTGACGCAGGAACATTTGCCAATAGTTTTCATGTCCTTGTTGTTTTGATCTGTCGCTTTATTTTTCGCAATAAGCAATTGGTCCACGCATGAGCGAGCGGCTCCACTCAAATTTTCCCTCCTCTCTCGCTTTCCAAAAATTACAAATAACACCAGCAATAGTGAAAATGGTGTTCACTGGGCCATGCATAACGACCGGAATGAAACACTGCTGACTGGCATATATAATTGCAATAGTAACACTAACAATGGTAATGATGATGATGATGATAAAAATATAAGTAATGATAATATGAGAAATAATAATAATAATAATAATAATAATAATAATAATAATAATAATAATAATAATAATAATAATAATAATAATAATAACAATAATGACAATAATATTAACAATAATAATAATAATGAAAATGATATTGATAATAATAAAAGAATTACAGTAATGATAATTGTAACATTAATAAAAATATTAACAAAACTATATGTATGTGATAATAAATATGTGAAAAAACAACAACAACAACAACAACAACAACAACAACAACAACAACAATAAAAACAACGATAAAAACAATAATAAATGCAACTATACCTAACAAAAACAACTATATAGAACAATAACTGCAAAACCAACACCAACAACAACAGCAACAACAAATAATAACAATAATAATAATAATAATATAACACAACAACAAACAACAACAACAACAACAAAAAAGCGCAGCAACAGCGACACTACATTCATACACGAAAAAGGAAAATGAATAAATAAATTAAAAAAAATAAAAAAAAAACACAAAAACAGCAACAAAAATCATCGGGAAAAAAAAGGCGCACAATTAAAACATCTGAACATTTCAACTGGCATACTGGGAAACAAAGGCTGGCTGGGCAGTCAATTTGCGCGTGTTTTAAACCGTTGCGTTTTATCGTAGTGGCTGTGGTCCCTTTTTCTCCCTCATTCCCCCCCTCCTCACCTCCATTCTGAGTCCTCCTCCCTCCCTCTCTCTCTCTCTCTCTCTCTCTCTCTCTCTCTCTCTCTCTCTCTCTCTCTCTCTCTCTCACATCCGTGCCGGGGGTTCAGGTGCCAATATTCAGTTCAATGCTCATATGTACTGCAGCGAGGCGGGTTTGTTGGCACACCTTTGCGTGGCACCTATCAAGGCCCTGCCCAGGTGAGCCGCTCCATCTGCCGTACCTGTTTGAAGCTCAAGGTCACGAGAGGAAGTCGATAGTGGATATTTTCATTTTCTCTCTCTCTCTCTCTCTCTCTCTCTCTCTCTCTCGGCCTCGAGCGTATCATTATAACTCTTTCCCTTCCTCATCTACCTTTCCGCCGTAATGGAGTTGGGTCAGATTGATAACGCCTCTTTGATTGCTCCGTGTCTCCTATATAGTTTCGTCTCGTCGTGTCAGTGAACACTTTTTGCCTCACTCGCAGCTTTTACACAGCTCTTTTTTCCCTCCCTACGCATTCCCGGTCTCTTATTGACAGTTGCTCTTTTTCTTTTCTTTTTTTTTCATCTGCTATCGGGGTTGAATGAAGCATCTTTTTTTCTGTCTTTTTTTTCAGTTTTTGGTAGAGATAAGTGATAAAACGTCCGCCAGATGTGTAACCCATGCGCTTGCTTTCTCTCTCTCTCTCTCTCTCTCTCTCTCTCTCTCGTTCTCCACGCACCCAATCACATACGCTAAATTTCTTTTTTTAATTTTCTTGAATATTTTTTACTCTATTAACAAAGCTTAGCCAATCAACGCTCACCTTCACTTAAGGCTGACCTTCCAGCACACCACCAGCCATGCACATTCAGAGGCTCGCTTTTAATGGAATAATTATAATGAAAAAAGAGCAGAAGCCACGAAACGTGAATAGCAATATGGAAACAATGAAGTGCTGCTTTACGTGTGACTGCTCAGTGAAAAGCAAATATTCTTGTACATGAAAACAACAGTTGGAATGGAAGATAATTGTTAATTTGAGCTGAACAAAGAAAAAAATCCCATATAAATAAAGGAAGGTATGCATTTCCTTCATCAATATAGAAAAATCACTGTTTCCTTTCGCCATTTTCTTTTTTTATCTTAACTGACCATAGAACAAACAATTTGCTGCCCCTACGTGAGCACAACTACTTTCCTCGCATACATAAATTACACACCTTTGACGTTCACTGCAAGAATAGCTCCCTTATTCCTTCTGACATCCCGCAACATGTAATAAAGTGTAAAAAGAACACAAATGTTTATGAAATGCATGGTAAGAGACCGGCGTTAACTGGTTTACCTTTAGTATCCCCGCCAGGTGAAGCAGGTCACTGTGTTTCCTCTTTCCTTCATTCTCACCTGGAAAGAAAGGAAAACTAGGTTACGTTGGAAACAAACAAGAAAAAAAAAACATAATAGGTAATACTCGTAAGCTCTTTGGCCTCCCGTATTTTGTAAGTTTACGAGAGAGAGAGAGAGAGAGAGAGAGAGAGAGAGAGAGAGAGAGAGAGAGAGAGAGAGAGAACGTAGCTAACATTCTCACTCTCTTTCCTTGCTCTCTCTCCACTTCTTCCCATACCACGCCTGAGCTGAGGGAAGGGTCACGTGAGCACGACAGTCAGGGAGGGAAGGAGAGAGGGAAAGGAGGCAGAGGAGAGAAGGCGCTGTAATAAATGACTAGGTGTTGCTAATTGGCCACCGGAAGTGTGTCTATTTACCACGGAGGAGGAAATGGAGGAGGAGGAGGAGGAGGAGGAGGAGGAGCAATGAGGCATGTTAGATAGCTGGAGAAAGCGAAAGAGAAAGAGAAACAAATAAACTGATATTAAAAATCTAAGAGTGTTAATAATACAGAGAGAGAGAGAGAGAGAGAGAGAGCGAGAGAGAGAGAGAGAGAGAGAGAGAGAGAGAGAGAGAGAGAGAGAGAGAGAGAGAGAGAGAGAGAGAGAGAGAGAGTTAAAACATACGTAATTGCAAGAAATATTCGGTAATACGTAAAAGAGATATATTATTTATTGCAACGCTGAAGAGACGCTGATGGAAACAAGGCGAAGGGGAGACTTGTGAAAATGAATGTAAAATGAGGACGGATAATTGGTATGTCTTGAGAGTGAGAAAAAAGATCAGAACAAATTGACATATTACTAAGAGTTATCGACGAGAGAGAGAGAGAGAGAGAGAGAGAGAGAGAGAGAGAGAGAGAGAGAGAGAGAGAGAGAGAGAGAGAGAGAGAGAGAGAGAGAGAGAAAGAGAGAATGGAAAGAGAGGGTAATAGAGTATGTGGAGCGTAAATGAAGACAAATGGAATGAGAAGAAAGAAATATGGTTAGGAGAGAAGACGGAAAATCAGGGAAAGGAATGGAGAAGAAAAAGAAAATCACGAATCTAATGTCTTTAAAACTGATGAAATGTGGAGAGAGAGAGAGAGAGAGAGAGAGAGAGAGAGAGAGAGAGAGAGAGAGAGAGAGAACAATAATTCCTACCCAGCGCGTCCTATCCATCATATCTTTGACGCCTCTCGCCCTCCTGTCTCCCAGTGGCTGTCAGCGGCGTCAGGAGGCGGGCGGCGCGCAGCTGACCTTCCTGAAGCTACAAATTTTCAAACTTCCATAACCCTAATCCTTATGCCTTCCTTCCTTCCTTGCCTCCCTCCTCGCTTCCCCTTCCATCCATCCATCCCTTCCTCCCTCCTCAGTCAGGATCTACGGCCGGCCCTGACAACCAATTTTAGGATGGTGCTGACATAATGTATCTGCTGACGAAGTAGAAGTAGTGGATTCCGTATTGGTTGGCGAGAGGTTCACTGCCTCCATGCTGACTTTTGATCCCAAAGATGAGATGATTATTTCTTATTTCCTGATGACGTCATAGTTGGAGAGAGTGGTTCGCGAGGAGAAAGGAGGCTTATAAGAAAGTGAGAGCGAGAGAGAGAGAGAGAGAGAGAGAGAGAGAGAGAGAGGGACTGAGGAGGACAGGAAGATAATGGGAGAAAAGGAGGGCGAGGGGAAATAAGGAAAGGAAGGAGAAAATTATGAACGGAGGTATCATCATAACCCGGGAATGGTGAGGATGCTTCTCTTTTATAACCCTCAGGCCACTGGGTGAAGCAGGAATAAGTAAAAAATAATAAAAAAAGCAGCAACAATTGAAAGTATAGAAAGAATAGTATATTAACTTGTGTGTGTGTGTGTGTGTGTGTGTGTGTGTGTGTGTGTGTGTGTGTGTGCGTCTCACTAACTGTGGAGCTTTTAAGGTATGCTAGCGTCTTGATATTTAACTAAAAAAAAAACTACGGATCCAATTATTTCTCTTTCATCTCCAAACATGGAACTCCTGCAGCTACCATTACCACCACCACCATCACCACACCGCCACCTCTCCAGTATCTGAAGCCTCGCTTGTGACATCAGCTGCGACGGGCCGCGGTACTGACGTGGACTGACGTTATCAGGAGCCGTGACCCTCCGCCACTCGCCGCGGGTGTCACTTCAGAACTAAATATAATATACTAAAGGGACGTTCTGGGTTACTGAGGGCGAGGCTCCATCAACCCGTCACTTGACTTTCCGCATTGCAAGCACAAGTGTATGTGTGTGTGTGTGTGTGTGTGTGTGTGTGTGTGTGTGTGTGTGTTTAATCAATGTTTTTCCTTTAGACTCTAAAATGATATGAAAAATAGCTTTGCAAACATAAGTTGTATATGTAATCTTTGACTAAGAAAATTTCGTAATCTGCAAAGTAAAGGAACCAGGACAATTCTAACCGCCAAACAAAATCAAGAGGAAAAAAAATCACCGTGCAATGCGGGTTAAAATCAAATTAAATACGAAGCCCAAAACAAAATTGAGGACGATGATTGATAACCTATCAGGAGAAGATGCGTGGCAGGCAAGCTACTATCACAGTGATACGACACAAACTGCGACACACTTCCGCTCAATACGATCAAACATTCTTCCCAATGACTTAATCTTTTTCAACCATTTATTATTCTGCCACCCTGTAGCAGGCGATGATCAGGTGTCGGGAGAAAGCGGACCTCTGGGAATGTGCAAAGGGTGACGAAGGCAGCGTATAATTAAATTCACGACGCATGTTTTTATCTCGTCTCGGATGTTTTGAACGCAAGGCATACCAGTGGCGGGGCGGGGCGGGACAGGGAATGACGGGATGCATACGTTGCCTCGGAAAACAATAGCGTGAGTACTGTGCGCGAGGGAAACGTGGAGGTCCCTCAGTGCTGGACCTTATTGGCAGGTGCTTGTTACGTCACCAGCGTTCAACAAAGCCCGGATGCTGCCATTGGTTGCGGTAAATGAGCGTCTTCCTGTACGTGTAGGGGCAACTACGGTGTTTTGGTGCACTGTATTCCTGTCATTAATGCCGTACAATTAGACGCTCCCTACCTGGTATTAGTGAAACGTATATCAACTACTTCGACATTTTAATTTCTGCCACAAGGATCTGGCAACCAAATTCATGACAGTTATGAGTTACCGAAACATGTTTGCCCTTTTCACCAAACACCAAAAAACCAGCATGCTTAAATGAAAGGCTCTGGAGATTATGGGTACTGCTACAGCAAATTCGTAAACTATATAAAAAATGAAACAATCTTCAAATAGTACAAGTTACAATAGCAAAGACGAATGCCAGGAATCCATCAGTCTGTTTTCATCAATCAGGATCGAAGAGTTTTATGACAGTACTCTTTAGTCTACAACACTGGACGACAGGAACATTGACGTTTTATTGATTTTACCTTAAAAGAAACACAATTATTCATGAACGTTTTTCTCACTCACCACGACGATTTTCAAAGGTCAGAGAGATGTCTAGTTGGATTTTCAATACTGTTTTTCCAGTTAATGATGCTGCAATCATGTTAATATCACTAAAGCAGTAAAAACACCATTACAATTCCGTGTCACTTCAACCAGAGGTTCGATTTTAGAGTGTTACAGGGAGGGAGGGAGATAGATAGATAAATAAATAGATAAAAAGATAGATAGATAGATAGATAGATAGATAGATAGATAGATAAACAAATAGATAGATAGATAGATAGATAGAGAGAGAGAGAGAGAGAGAGAGAGAGAGAGAGAGAGAGAGAGAGAGAGAGAGAGAGAGAGAGAGAGAGAGAGAGAGAGAGAGAGAGAGAGAGAGAGAGAGAGAGAGAGAGAGAGAGAGAGAGAGAGAGAGAGAGAACAAAACTAGGCAATTCTCGAAGCAGCATCAACAAGAAGAGCAAGAAGAAGAGGAAGGGAAGGAAGAAACGAGGACAACGCTGGAGTTTGATAACGAATGCATAGGCGGGTGCACTGTCCGAATTCGCTGCAGGTATGGCCAATTAACGTTCAGTCCTGCCCGCTTACCTGTAATGGAGTCCCTCTTTACGCAGCGCATCACTGAATTTGTTTCCTTTTCCCTGCTTGTGTTTTGGAAAGGCACCTCTGCCCCGCCAAACCACGTCCCCACTTGTGGTTGTGAGTGATAAGCTGTTTGCCATGCGCTCTCTTAGCTTTGTCTCTCTCTCTCTCTCTCTCTCTCTCTCTCTCTAAAACACAAACACACACACACACACACACACACACACACAGAGAGAGAGAGAGAGAGAGAGAGAGAGAGAGAGAGAGAGAGAGAGAGAGAGAGAGAGAGAGAGAGAGAGAGAGAGAGAGAGAGAGAGAGAGAGAGCGCAATTAGTATGTTCACAATGACGAAATTGGAAAATTACATTGTATTTCATAGCACTGCAATACAGCCACATGAATATACCCGAAATTCTATAGGGCAAAATACACACACACACTCACACACACACACACACACACACACACACACACACACACACACACACTCAGGTCCCTGGGAGCACCGGCAGATGAGCTGAGGGGAGTGTACCTCATCTTTATACTCCCTAAGCTCATGTACGCCGCCCCAGCGTGGTCCTCCTCCCTGAACCTCACACAACGACAACAGCTGGAGAGGGTTCAGAGGAGGGCGTTCAGGGTCATCCTTGGCCTGCCTACAGGTCCTACGAGGACGCCCTGACCTGCCTGAGTCTGCCGAGGCTGGCCACAAGACACCAGGAAGCCTTGGAAAAATTTGGGAAGGACTGCTGCGTCATCCACGTCTCCGCCACCTGCTACCACCCGACGTGCCTCCCCCTGCTCGCGCCACCCGACACCATAATCGCGTGGCGCCTTTGAGAGCACCGCGCACGGATCGGTACCGGCTCAGCGCGGTGCCCACTATTGTGCGAGCTTTAAATAAATAAGTGAATTTCTAGGTTAAGTTTATCCATAGTTAGGTTAAGCATTTTTAGTTCATTGTGGTAATGTCCCCCCCCCTGTACATTTTCAGTGTATTTTTTTACATTGCCTAATTAATAAACCGTTTATTATTATTATTATTATTATTACACACACACAACAGATACATAAGTCAAAATAGTGGTCGGGCCACCGCACTGGAATCTGTATCTGGCTGGCCCGTTCATATTCCGCGCAACGCATTTCTCAGATATTCCAGCACAGACTTCCGCCAGACACATCCAGGGCGGGGCAAGCGAGGCCGCGGGCGTGTAATCACCTGACTGAGCCGTATGAACAAAACACACAGGCGCACCCAAGCGACCTCTACGACTAACAAGAGGATTTAGATTAGCATGAGCCCTCCATTCCGCCACTTACACACACACACACACACACACACACACACACACACACACACACACACACACACACACACACACACACACACACACACACACACACACACACACACACACACACACACACACGCACACACACTATATGAGACTGACAGAGTGGAACTAGACGGCAGTAAATATCTTCTGAGTTTGTAGGAAGCAAACTTGCAAAGGTAAGCGTTTCTCCAAACAATTAATTCATAAGGGAGTGTCAGGATTTATGTAAATATAAATAATTAAAATACCTTTACACTTTCTTTTTGTTCTAGTGTGGTTTTGTTTGTTATACATTTCTTCAGTTGGGTTATTGTATTTATCTGCTCATTCATCTTATTCTCATTATGAATTTCATTTTGCCGTGATAATTAAAAACTTAATTACTCAATTATTCAGCATGAAAACTTAATTAATAACATGTAAGGGTCATTAGAACATTTCAAT
>NC_059278.1:6995575-7023075 GCF_017591435.1 Portunus trituberculatus | reverse complement strand
GAGGAGGAGGAGGAGGAGGAGGAGAAGGAGAAGGAGAAGGAGAAGGAGAAGGAGAAGGAGAAGGAGGAGCATATTGAAGATGAGAAGGTTAAAGACAAGATGTAGAACTTCAGCTAAATGTTGAAACCGAAAGGGAACTGGCAAATAGATGGGCCTTTTTTTTCACTCTTTATTTTGCCCTTGACCAGTTTTCTCCTTCTTATATAAAAAAATAACACTATCTACACTAAGCACAGTCATACGATTCATCTAACTTTGTCCCCTTTCCTCCCTTTAAATACTGGAAAAACACCGTGCAATTTTCATTAACCGATGTGCTTCCTTGACTGACGGAAGCTGTCACGCCTTCGATCAAGCGCATAAAAAGTGAGATTTACAATGATTGGAAACACATAAATAAGAGTGATCAGTAGTAAATGTTTGTCTATTTCCCCATTTGTTTATCTTCATCAGCGTTTTGTCTGGCTTTCTCTCTCTCTCTCTCTCTCTCTCTCTCTCTCTCTCTCTCTCTCTCTCTCTCTGATATTTAATTTCACACCTCCACCCTGCTACTCTCACGATTTCATTTCTTTCTGGGTCATTTAATTGTTCCAGTTTCCAGTTAATAGTTCCTCCTTTGTGTCACGTGCTTCCTCCTTGTGACGCGTCTATTACTGTTACTCTTACTCTTCTTCCTCCGCCTCCACGCCACATCCTGCTCCTCCTCCTGCTATGTGGCCGGTCCTACTAGTAATCTTGTTCCCCTTATCGCCTTCCTTCATTGTGTGCTATATACGTCCCCTTTAGTTATATCTACGTGTCCTTGCTTTCTCTAGCCTCCATGAAGGAACCCTCTAGTAGCCTGCTAACATATCCATGCTCCTGTTTCCTACCTCTTCTCTTTCCCCCTCACATTCCCAGCTAGCATGTTGCGTCAGTTATTACTTATTCTCGCGTCTGTTGTGTGCCTGTGACTGCCTGCACTATATCTTCTCCCTGCCTGCCTGTCTGACTCTATTCTCCGCTTCTTTATTTCCCTCCAAAATCTGCAACTTGATGTTCCTGGAATTTCTAAAACCTTCCCTCATGGGTGCTTCGGTGCTCGCTAATACTGTCTGTGCCAGAGTCCGCCCCGCTACATCCCCGGCTCGCGTCTTCTTCTGCCCCGCCTCACCTTCTGCTTCACCCCATCCACTGCTTCTTTCAAGACTGAAGAGTGTTTCATTGTATCCCACGAGATCGACATATTGAACTAAATTTACTCGCCAGAACGCTCTCTCTCTCTCTCTCTCTCTCTCTCTCTCTCTCTCAGTTAATCGGAACTCATGACCACAAAAATACTGAAAAGAGAGATATTTCTACAACAAAAGGATACATATATCTCCCAATTAGCTCTCTTCATTATCTTGACTTGCACACACACACACACACACACACACACACACACACAAATACTTTACGTGAATGTGTTTGATGCCTTGCTCTACGCCATGGCCTGCAGTGTGTGTGTGTGTGTGTGTGTGTGTGTGTGTGTGTGTGTGTGTGTGTGTGTGTGTGTGTGTGTGTGTGTGTGTGTGGGCGCGCGTGCAATGACGCTTCGACGGACATGCATATCCACCTCATTAACTTTACTCTGCCCGTCCCTCGTGTGTGTGTGTGTGTGTGTGTGTGTGTGTGTGTGTGTGTGTGTGTGTGTGTGTGTGTTTGACATACAGTTGTGCATTGTTCCTGGATGCTGCATCTTTTTTTTTCCAAAATATGTATGTGTATTCAAATGCAGCCCATTGTACTTGCCCATACTTTACTCCGCACCACACAAACATACACTAACGCACACACGCATCGCTACTTCCAAAAATGTATGCTGCCATGTATGACCCAGTGAAAAATAAATAAACGACTGAGTAAATAAAATGTAAAAGAGGCACTTATCTAATACTCTCTAAATATATATATGCATACATAAATAACTATATATAATAAGAAAACTAAGTGGAGTTGATGAGCTGAATATTTACAACAAGAAAAAGCACGTACTGAACATTAATAAACTCACACACACACACACACACACACACACACACACACACACACACACAGCGGTACGATCCCCGATGTAAACAAGGCAGGTAGTATCGTGCCAGCAGTGAGCCCATCCAGATGCTCAGTAAATTTAACTCAGAAAGCCGTAAATAGAGGAAAAAGTGAAAATTTCTAAGAGAGAGAGAGAGAGAGAGAGAGAGAGAGAGAGAGAGAGAGAGAGAGTGCTCGGGGGAAGAGCAAACATAGAGGTGATAATCTCTCACACAGGCCAGCCACGAAATGGGTTTTTGTTGTTCCTCTTCTGTTTGTTCGCTTCTCTCCCTCGGTAAATTTTCTGATAATCTTCTTCAGAAAGATCTTAATAAATTCGTCTGTATTATATATTTCTTTAAGCTTATTTCTATGCTATCTCATTAATATTCCAGCATAATCTTTACTCTCTTGATGAAGTTTCAAAGACAAGTTTTGCTAAGTACAGATATGCATTCATTAATTACTAAGTAGAAGTATTTTTTCCATTATCTCTAATTTACTAATCTTCTCACAGGCGTTCCATGGTTACTCTTACTATTTCATACATCTGTGGTGATCTAGATTTATCTTACACCTAATCTATTTTAGGAAATAAGAGTAATACTTCCAACTTCTTATTGTGTGGCGTTCTAGCCAAGAGCAACAAAGTGAGGTTAAATAAAGTGTGTACCCCAGGAAACAGCAAATTAATTGTCCAATGATGCCGAATAAACGTTTTAGAAATTCCTAGAAAGAATTCAATATTGATAATAGTGCTAATAGTATGAATTTTCCAACAATACAAATTACGAAATAAACAATTTTAACAACTACCAAATTTTCTACAGCTGTTTTTCTTATTGCTCTTCATTTCATTTTTCTTTCTCTTCTTGTTTCTCATCGCTTTCTTCCGTCTCGCTGGGAAGGTAAAGGTGGCGGAGATGTGTTCGGTTCGTCTATGTTTACAGCTTTAATGGCTCAGAAGTAAAAGTTTTAATCACAGGAGATCCTTTCCCAGAGAGGTGACAGAGCGGGGCGGAGGTCACACCCGCCTCCCATCGCCTCGTCTCGCCTCCTCCTCACTCCTCAACCTATATTTCTTTTACATTCTCTCTCTCTCTCTCTCTCTCTCTCTCTCTCTCTCTCTCTCTCTCTCTCTCATTTTCTATTCCACCTCCATTCCTGTCCCTCGATTTCTTTTTACATTTTTTTTCCTTTCTCCTTTTTTGTTCCGTGTTTTTACCTTCGACTTTCCTCATTCATTGTCCGCCGTGTTTAACTCCTTGTTCCTCCTGCCGGTGCCGCCATCGATCTTTGTCTATGTAAGATGTCTGTGTTTTGTTGTTCAGGACTGGTGAGAGGAATGATAGTGGAGGAAGAAGAATAGGAAGAGGAAGAGGAAAAGAAGGAGGAAGAGGAGAAGGAGGAAGAGAAAGTCATCGATGAGTCGTATTTCATGGCTGTCATCACCCAGTTACTGATGTTGTTTGTGTTTTCTGTTTCTGACAAACTATTTCAAGTCAAGACTGGATTTTGTTAAAATGTCTTATATGTACGATGATAAAAATATGGCCATAAGAAGTACGCGAGTACAGAGGCAGCATTAACAAACTCTAAAACTAAGGAAACCCCAAACCTGATTTCTGTGCTAAACGAGCAAGGTCAGAGATTGAAAGCCATTATGAAGGAAAGATTACTAGAAAGGTTATCTGTCAGATATATCTTCTTAATAGCATGAAGATCTGCAGACGTTGGAATCTATTATGCTACTTATTATGTTGCGACATAATTGTTAAGTCAAAGTAAGTAACGCAGTGGAAACTCATACCATTTTTCGTTTTATAGTCTATTACGCGCGCGCGTGTGTGTGTGTGTGTGTGTGTGTGTGTGTGTGTGTGTGAGAAGCCCAGACTGGTCCAAACAGACCACCGCGTGGACACTGGTCATAACACGGGAGCGCATTTTAAAGAGCGGAAGACACATATACACGAGTAATTATGGATGAGCGTAACTCCATGAAATTGTCAAAATCATTTCGCTCGCCATTCGGGGCTGCTGATGAACTAATTAACAGGTGAACAAAGGTGGACGCCACGGGCTCTCGTTTAATTACCGCTCACCCACCAGCCAGTCACCCTAAAAGGTCCAATTTTTTTCCCGCCCTCACAGGTCAATTTATTCTCCCCGATGCGGCCGCTCGCCACCCAAACCATGAGAGGACAAAAGGGGAAAAGGAAAGTATTATGTGGGAAAAATCCATCAACACGATTCAAGGCGGGGAAATAAAGCACAATGGAACTTGATATGTTTCATTGAGGCTGCTAATGTGAGAGAGAGAGAGAGAGAGAGAGAGAGAGAGAGAGAGAGAGAGAGAGAGAGAGAGAGAGAGAGAGAGAGAGAGAGAGAGAGAAAGTAAAATGTAACTAATTTATACGTCACTAGTAGCCTACAACTGACTCTCACCACCACCACCACCACCACCACCACCACCACTGCCGCAGAGTCAACACAATCGCTTCGCTGCCAAATCAATACAAGGAGGAAACTCAATTTACAATAATCTTCACCAATTTTCTGTGATTCTCAAGACATAGAAAAAAAGATAAACCTTGTGACGTATACCTTGGGGGGGAGGACGAAAGATGAAGAGAAAAATAGAATGAAGACATGAAAACATAGAAAAAAAAAAAAAAAAGGTTGAAGCAATAATAAAAAAAAAAAGAAAAGAGAAAAAAAAGAAAATATGAACAAGAACAAGGAGAGAAAGAAGGAGCAAAAAAATACAAAATAAGAGTGGTAATACCTGTAAAAACAAGAAAGTAAGGAGAAAAATAATCGTTAATTGAGAACAGACCACAGTGTGTAAATGAAAAAAAAAAATCCAGTAAAAGAAAACATAAAAGAGAGCATATTATCACGTTTTTGCTCACATTTCTTTCTGCAGTCATGAGAGAGAGAGAGAGAGAGAGAGAGAGAGAGAGAGAGAGAGAGAGAGAGAGAGAGAGATTCCTTCCGGTGCCTTGCTTTGATCTTAGGTAGTAAAGCCCGAAGCCTTAGTGACGTTATACCTCTCAGGACATCACGTGACCAGTATTGAAATCCCAAGAAAAATTACCATGAGAGAGAGAGAGAGAGAGAGAGAGAGAGAGAGAGAGAGAGAGAGAGAAGAAAAAGGAAAACGGAATAGTGATAAATACGCGATGATGATGGTAATTAAGAATATAGACACGAGACAAGGAGAATAATTACGAGATTAAGAAAGATGAAAGGGAGGGGAGGGGAGTTATTTACAGACAAACAGCGGATGTCCCTCGTTTGGTTATTTGATTTAAAGTGAGGGGAAACAAGAATACTAAACTACCTGTAATGATGCTAAGAATGCTGCAGGAATGTCTGAACTGCAAGAGTGAACACAGGAGCAGGGGGAAGAGGTGAGAGGGGAAAGAAAAAGGTGAGAGGAACATTGCGTCGGATGAAAGAGAAAAACTGGTGAAGGTGACATGAGGGAACAGAAAAAGGTGAGAGTAGTTGTGGTGAATGAAGGTAATATTTCAGTTTTATCTGGTGTTGACGCTGACTATCCTCTGCCTATGGAACGTCGAGTTTTGTTAGTTTTTAGTGTGTGTTTTCCATGTTTATATTCTTTATGGAGTCGTTGCAGGACCGTGGTCATATGGTGCCACCGAAAATTTTAAAATAATATAAGAATTACTAAAGAAAGCTAAAAACAACTAACTGAAATGTCAAGATAAAAATAAATAATAATAATAAAACTAGCACAGAAAAGTGTAGTAAAGAAACATTTACCGATGCTTTTCCATCAATTACGCCAAGCTTATCATCTCCTTATCCCTACAGCCCCGTATTTAGAAACGCTTTTCTCTCACCACGACTATTTTCAAAGGCCACAAAAATCCTTATTCAGTTTCTCAAGAGTGATAATAATGCTAACAATGTAGAATTCTGAAAATTATTACATTGAGAGCATAAAATAACACACCTTAAGGAGCAGTCACATTTCAAGTATAGTCTTTTGAATGAAATGGAAATGATACAAAGATGTATCTCAGAATAGTGCCAAGAGTCACTTGTGTGTGTGTGTGTGTGTGTGTGTGTGTGTGTAAATGAAGCAGTCATGATGGTGCCTTGTTTCTACATTAGTGATACCAATAAGTGAACAAGAGCGTGGTAGGAGGTGTTGGCCAGGATCAGAGTGAGCTTGGTGGGCAGTCACAGTAATGAGGTAAGCTTTGTACTCATTCAGGAGAGTGGGAAAAAAAACGGTTTCATTACTAAAGGATCCGCCTAATGAATCATATATGAAGCTAGTAATACAGAACAGTGCTTCAGTACTATTGCTGGCACAACACATTCACCTTCATTTGCCGACAGATCAAAGCAAGTCCGAACTGGCTGAATAGCAAAACAGAGTTATACAATGAAAAAAAAATAAGCATAAGATATACAAAAGGAACAGGTTATCGCTAGAAATAAGGAAAAGTATGAAATATGAAGGGAGATAGAAAAGAGTAGTTAGCAAAGAAAAATATGAAAAATTTAGCAAGAAAAGTAAGAAATAAATGAGAAAAAAAAAACAGAAAGAGAAATACTCATTTAGAAATCATTCACTTCATAAAAGAAAACCAATGGTAGAAAACCAATGGTAGAAGAGAAGTCTAAGAATACAATCAAGAAGGAGATAAAATAAATAAATAAAGAAGGAAAGACAAAGCAAATCTCACAAGAGGGTAAAGAGAAGAATAATACGTACGTTTCTCGATCGCCGTGATGGAGACGCGGCACCGTGTATTGTGTCTCCTCCTCACACAACCTATTAGTAAAATGAAACTGGGATGCTCCACTATTCCAGCACCATTGTAACGCTCCACACTCCCAGACGTTACACCCACACTTTCAGGAAAACACGCTTACAATGCCATAAATAAAAACCACCTTTCACACTTTCCTATTTTTTCAGAGAGCTTTAGCATTCCCCCTCTCTTCACCACACTAACTCATTTCCCTTATTCCCACCATGATAGTGCCTCATCCGGCCTTGCCCTGAGTGCCTCCTCATCACAGAGAATGAGGACATTTATACCCGGCACTCTGCTCCCGCACTCTACCTGCGGCAGAGCCAGTGCCATGTACGGAATATGCACAGTGCCAAACAGGTGACTTGTATTTATGGTGTGTGGGTAGACTGGCTCTTTCTCATTAAAGGTATGTATAGTGTGTGTGTGTGTGTGTGTGTGTGTGTGTGTGTGCTTAAACAAAAATACAGGGTTTCTTATCTTCTCTTTTTCTTTCCTTTCTACATAAAAAAAACTTAAACATCACTTTCACGTACTACACACACGCACACACAGACACACGTGCGCACAAAAACACGAACACGCTCACACGCACACGCAAAAATACTTGCATGCATGGACATACGCACGCACGCACGCACACTCAGAGACACGCACGGAAGGAAAAATCTCTCTCCTACCCACACACACCCACACCCACCCACACACACACACACACCTCCCCCCATCCACCCACATACACGCATCCCCCCCACCTGAACCTGCCACCCTCTCACACACACAAGGGAATTCAAATGACCTCTGTGTGTTTGGAAGATACAAGGCTTTACCAAACGACATTCATTGCCTGTTAAATTGATCCTGCGCAAGCAATAGAGAAAACGGGAAGAGAGAGAGAGAGAGAGAGAGAGAGAGAGAGAGAGAGAGAGAGAGAGAGAGAGATTAATGGGATAATATTTAAGGTTAGGAAGGGAAAGGGAAAATGATTGTTAAAGATAAAGATAAAGACTTGCTTAATTAGTCCATCCCATACTGCTCTTGTTATTCTCTCTCTCTCTCTCTCTCTCTCTCTCTCTCTCTCTCTCTCTCTCTCTCTCGGTCCAGTAGGCGCATTGTTACTCGAATCCGTAATACACTGGGCTATTATCTCACAGTGGGTTGTTGCGGCGATAGGAGGGAGCCTGAGGGGCGATGCGCGGACAAAGACAAGGAGGGAGGGAATGGTGAGCGAAGGGATACAGAGGAAGGAATATAAAGAAAAGTTAAGAGGGAAGGAAGAAAATGCTTGCTAGGTAAAGATGAAGTGAAGGTGGGTCAAATGAGTTCAAAGGGGATTATGTATGTCAAGGTCAGAAGCTGCTGGGTGTTAGGTCGGGTGGAAATGCAATTATTGTTTGGTGTTATTACCGCGGGAAAAGTACTTAATGTTCTTGATACATTGTAATCTCCATGCAAAGACAAAGTGATGACACTGCACTGGAGCATTATTGCATTATGGAGCGTAATTCGTCTTGGAAAACATTCATCACGGTTATTTTTGTCCCACTCTAACCATGTTATGAGTGTCTCCTTTTTCACACTCGAGTATTTCACTGCCTCGGTGATGATTGTGGCGGCAGCAGTGATGATAGCGCTGGTGATGACGGTGATGGCTGTCCTTACGCCAAATTACACAATCAAGACACTACTCATGCTTTTCTTTTCTCTCTCTCTCTTTATTTCTTTTTTGTCGTCTGAGAGCATCGTACCCAGAAATGGTCTTGAAACTTAACACAAATGGTCATAAGTTTAAACTACGAGCAGAGCATCGAATAACCTTCCTGGTTCTCCATTTTCTTTTCCTTTTTTTTCTTCATATTTTCTTCGTAAAATTACCGAGTTTATTGGTCCCAGAAACTACCTCGAAATTTACACACGTGGCCACAATGCTCCCCTGCAAGCAAGGCATCAAATAGCTGCCGCCTACTTGCCGCCACCTCATTCCTTCCACCTCCCCTCCACTGCCTCCCCACCCGCGTCTTGCTCCCATCCCACCACTACCACAACACTTGTAATTTACCTCATAAATTAATAACCTAAACTAATTACAAGTCTGATGAGTCTGGCATCAATGCATTATATTTTTGCTCCCGTGATTACATTATCAACCCAACGGTGGTGACTCGCTGAAAAAAAACCATGCCTTCTTTCATTAACGCTCGCAGATTTCACGTAAACAATAACGAGAGGTCATGCTTTCCCCTGAACAAAATAATAAACTCACTGAAATGAATGTCAAATAATAACAAATTTTAATAAACAAGGTATGTGCCGTGATTCCCGCAATACAGGGAGGCAATAATAATTAGATACGTCTAATTACGTGTACATAATATTTCCATGACAGGTGGAGCAGATAGGGATGGGCAGCAGTGAGTCATGGGATGTGGGGTGCTGCTGCCCTCCCCCTCATCTTCTTCCTCATCTAATTAATGGAGTATAGAAATAGAAGTGTTAAAATTACCCACATGTGTATAAATAACTTGCTAGATGCGTCCCGAGATGGATGGTGGGGCATTAAAGTAGGTTTTTCTATAAGATTTAGTGCTGATTCACCAGGCAATTTGTCTTGGAACGTGCAAACAGATGGTCAGGCGGCAAAGGCTTTGGGTCCAGGTGTGTCCCTTCATCCTATCTCCCGAACCTTAAAACTGTAGCGCAATGTCTCTTCACTACCTTCCTTCCCTTCACTCTCTTACTGCCTCATCTTGTCTCACTACTTCCTTATTGCTTTATCTTATCGACATCTTAACTTCTCTAATTCATAGTTTGTCAGTAGGTTTCAAAGGGTAACCCTCAATTTAACATATTTTTTATTAAATTCTAAGGTATATCTACCAGGATATTTTCTGCCCCCTAATTCCTCTCTCTCTCTCTCTCTCTCTCTCTCTCTCTCTCTCTCTCTCTCTCTCTCTCTCTCTCTCTCTCTCTCTCTCTCTCTCTCTTGTATGTTTGATAACCTATTATCTCAATTTTATCTGAGCTTTATCCAAGTTCCGTTTGTTTTAACAGTCGTTTAGTAAAGTTACTTCATAAATATAGAAGTGTTTTTTGTTTTAATTCTGCGTTGTCTTTCTCTTTCCCTTGCCTTCTCCTTCCCCCCACTCTCTTTCTCTCTCTCCCTGTGACAAACTTTCCTTCATTTCTGTTTCCTGCGTTTAATCTTTCCTGGCCTTGTCTTGGCTGGCTAGTGTCGCCCTTTCCTCCCTTTTATTAGTTGCTCCTCTCATCTCCCTCTCTCTCTTTCTTGTCGTATAGTTTTCCTTAATAATGCTCTCCTCCGTAATTTCTCCTCCTTAGGATTTCTCCTTTATTCTCTCATCTTCTGCATCCGTCCCCTTTCATTCTCCTTCCCCTTTTCCATCTGTCTGAGTGAATCTCTCTCTCTCTCTCTCTCTCTCTCTCTCTCTCTCTCTCTCTCTCTCCTTTCCCTTCACGTACCACATAAATAATATCCTCTCATCCACCTTAATTCCTCCGCCAACCACCTGTTACGTGGACAACCCACTCTCTGATATCAATTTAGTCCTTTGTCTTCCTGCCACGTTCCGTCTCCCTTCTAAAAACAGCAAACTTCACCAAGACAAATACTAAGAAAATTGAGCCCTCGCCTTGAATCAATACACATTTCAGTTTTCCGTTCCGCGACAATGCACAAGGGGAGACGACGAGGAGGAGGAGGAGAAGAGAGCGGATGATGCTAAGGACGTGGAAGGGTCACGGAATCCACATAAGGAGGAGGAGATACGGATCCACGCACATGCTGACGTTACTCTTTTTGCTAAGTGAAAGAAACGACCTTCCGCCATGCTGCCTCGTTACGCCGCGATGCACGAACTGTAGGTAGTGACAGACAGACGGACAGGACGAGGGGAAATAGGCAGGAGCTTGGCAAGGACACGTATAGTTTGGGTTAGTTATGTGATATTGTTTGTGAGTAAATGGCACTAACTGCAATCCAGGAGGCAGGCAGCTTTAACTTGAGAGAGAGAGAGAGAGAGAGAGAGAGAGAGAGAGAGAGAGAGAGAGAGAGAGAGAGAGAGAGAGAGAGAGAGAGAGAGAGAGAGAGAGAGAGAGAGAGAGAGAGAGAGAGAGAGAGAGAGAGAGAGAGAGAGAGAGAGAGAGAGAGAGAGAGAGAGAGAGAGAGAGAGAGAGACTAAATAACACACCAAGATCTCATTCAATCTAACCTCCTCTAATCCTTTCTACATATCGACGCACACACAGCCACACGCACACACTCACACACACACACACACACACACACACACACACACACACACACACACACACACACACACACACACACACACACACACACGAATATTGCATCTTTCCCAATATCTAGCGTTGAGAGGAAAAAACATCATGTAGAGGGAGAAAAAGAAAGCGCTCAATCTCATCACTACAAAATAAGTTCCAGACCGATGCTAGTTTGCCTTCCCGTTTCCGCCATCCACTCAATTCCCCGCAGCGAAATAGCAAATAGAAACGGAAACACCTGACGAAGATTGAATACGAGTGGGATTGGACACGTAAATATGAAGGTCACTCGTTATGAATAAGTACCCGAGATATTTTTTATTTTTATTTTTTGTAATAATAAAGGTTTCAAGATTATTCATTACGGTATTGATAAGAGTTTGCTGTTTTTTTTTTAGAGTGAAGTGTGGAGAGAGAGAGAGAGAGAGAGAGAGAGAGAGAGAGAGAGAGAGAGAGAGAGAGAGAGAGAGAGAGAAGAATCACGCTGAAAATTGAATAATGTCATGTAGGAGAAAATAATGTCATGGAAAAAGAAAGGAAGAAAATATTCAGATCAAGAGAGATTAAGAGAGAGAGAGAGAGAGAGAGAGAGAGAGAGAGAGAGAGAGAGAGAGAGAGAGAGAGAGAGAGAGAGAGAGAGAGAGAGAGAGAGAGAGACAAAAAATCAGTACAGAATCCAGAAAGGAGAAGGCACAAGCTAACAAAAGGTACAAAATAAATAAAACAAAAGAGAAAAGAACCACCTCACGAAAGAAAACAAACCCCAAAAAAGTCACACGCAAACACACAAAAAGAGGGAAAAAAGGAAAAATCGAGGGAAAAAACTACGACCACCATAAAAAAGAAGTTATATCAAAGGAAAGCATCGACACACTATAGAAGCGAACCAATAAACTCGAGGTAAACTTGCACCAAAAAGAGAGGAAAGAAAACAGAAGAGAGAAAAGAAAAATACACAGAAAAAAAACAAGAAAGAAAAAAAAGAATTCCATCAATTGTCTAGTAAGTGACCAAAAAATGTATACAAAGATAAAAAAAAAAAAAAAAGAATTCATAACTTTGGCAGTGACCCAAAGATTTCAAGGCCAAGCAAGACCTTTAAAAGTAGAAAAAAATGTCCGCATAAGAAAATTCGTAAATGACACGCGTGATTGCCGCTGACTGGAAAAATCAATACTTGCTTCTTGAAAGACAGACAGAGAGAGAGAGAGAGAGAGAGAGAGAGAGAGAGAGAGAGAGAGAGAGAGAGAATAGGTAGATACATAATAGATACATACCATCACATTTTGACGTAAGACACACACGTGATATGAATGAAAAACAAAAAAATTGCAATATTCATAAAGGCGAGGAATGTGAGATGGAGCGTACTTACTGCTAATAATGAGCCCCACTACACACACACACACACACACACACACACACACACACACACACACACACACACACACACACACACACATACGTACACTCAATTACTTCCCTTCCTCACCATCGGAAGAGTGTGCACAATGCTCCCTCGTCTCTGGGAAGATGAACTAAGCACCGAAGTGTCTGAATTGTTCCTGACACACCAATTAGTAAGATGCTGCAGACGTGGCTCGGAATACCAACACAGGCGGCGGAACACTTCGGGGAATTGAGTGTAATCTAATCCAACGCCAGGAGGGAAAATGTGATCACTTGTATGGGGTTCAGAGCTTCCCTCAGGCGCAGGACATAATGAAATGGAAAAGAGGTTACAAAGGTAAATAAATGAATAGAAATGTAAAGAAAAACACGGTATTCATACAGTATACAAATTTCTCAGGTAAACAGAAAATGTGATTGGTCAGGCGCAGGAGAAAATGAAATGGAAAAGAGGTTAAAAAAGGTAAATAAATGAATAGAAATGTAAGGAAAAGCACGATATTCATACAGTATACAAATTTCTTAGGTAAACAGAAAATGTGATTGGTTGTATGGAGCGCTCTGTTTCCCCAAGCCACGGGATATAACGAAAGGGGAAGCAAAGGATAAAAGGAAAATAAAGGAAATGAATAAATATAAATAAAAGAGTAAGTTGTTGACATTATAAAACTCTCTGGAATAAAAGCAAAGGGTGGTTAGTTGTGAAGAGCGTTCTGTTCCCCAATGGCAGCGGATATAATGAAATGGAGAAGAAAGGATAAGATAAAAAAAAAACGAGTAAAACGTTAAGTAAAGTAAACATTGAAAACCTTCAGTAATAACAAACAAAAGATGATCAATGTATGCAGTGTTCTGTTTTCTGAAGGCAACAGACATAATGGAATAGAGAATATAAGGACAACCCCTTCAATACTGGAATACATTTTTACCTTGAGATTTCTGTACGATTAGACGATTTCATTGACATTACGAAGATCTATGGAGGTCAGAAGATTAATAGCCAGAGTTTTCACTATTGCAATCCCCAGCATGAGTTTCTGAAGCTGTATAAAGTCAACGGAGAGTAAGCAGAATGAATATGGAAACTTGTCATGGTATCGAAGGGATATGAATAAAGATATGAACAAAAATGTTTTAGAAAAGTAAACTCTTCACATCCAAATATTCATGGAAAAAAAGAAATAAAAAACCTGAAAGCGTTATGAAAAGAATGAAAGTGAAGATAAAAAAAAAAGAAAAAACGGTTTCCAAATATGCTATACATGCTGGGAAGAACAACAGGCAAAAAATAAAGGGAAAAAAATGTATGTGTGAAATTTTAAAGAATAAAAAAAATATATAATGAAAAAATGAGAAAAAATGACGATTCCTGGGTCAAAAGAAGGAGAATTGCGACTATTTATAAAGGAATACTTGGCCGATCTCTATTCTAATGCCAATGAATGAATATAAAGGGACGGATTACTGAGACTTACTGGGAGAGCTAAATTTCTGTCGCGAATGATAAAAATAAAAACAAACGAGGATATTTGTCGAGTCCTGTTAGGAGGAGGAGGAGGAGGGTGAAGTGGCGGCAGCTCTCCTGTTACCACCGGCGGTAATTGACCTCTGCTAGGTTGTTAGTCTCTCTCTCTCTCTCTCTCTCTCTCTCTCTCTCTCTCGTGATGGGCTATACAGATATGTGAAAGAGATGCCGTTCACGTTCAGCGAAGTGTGTGTGTGTGTGTGTGTGTGTGTGTGTGTGTGTGTGTGTGTGTGTGTAAGAGAGAGAGAGAGAGAGAGAGAGAGAGAGAGAGAGAGAGAGAGAGAGAGGAGCAGTGCGGAAGTCAAGCGTCCGGTACCATTGTTACAGACGGTGTAACTCTCTCTCTCTCTCTCTCTCTCTCTCTCTCTCTCTCATTTAAAGGGCCAATTCTCATTTTCTTCCTTTCTTTCCCTCACAACCATGTATCTCCCTTGTGTGTGTGTGTGTGTGTGTGTGTGTGTGTGTGTGTGTGTGTGTGTGTGTGTGTGTGTGTGTGTGTGTGTGTGTGTGTGTGTGTGTGTGTGTGTGTGTGTGTGTGTGTGTGTGTGTGTGTGTGTGTGTGTGTGTGTGTGTGTGTGTGTGTGTGTGTGTGTGTGTGTGTGTGTGTGTGTGTGTGTGTGTGTGTGTGTGTGTGTGTGTGTGTGTGTGTGTGTGTGTGTGTGTGTGTGTGTGTGTGTGTGTGTGTGTGTGTGTGTGTGTGTGTGTGTGTGTGTGTGTGTGTGTGTGTGTGTGTGTGTGTGTGTGTGTGTGTGTGTGTGTGTGTGTGTGTGTGTGTGTGTGTGTGTGTGTGTGTGTGTGTGTGTGTGTGTGTGTGTGTGTGTGTGTGTGTGTGTGTGTGTGTGTGTGTGTGTGTGTGTGTGTGTGTGTGTGTGTGTGTGTGTGTGTGTGTGTGTGTGTGTGTGTGTGTGAGAGAGAGAGAGAGAGAGAGAGAGAGAGAGAGAGAGAGAGAGAGAGAGAGAGAGAGAGAGAGAGAGAGAGAGAGAGAGAGAGAGAGAGAGAGAGAGAGAGAGAGAGAGAGAGAGAGAGAGAGAGAGAGAGAGAGAGAGAGAGAGAGAGAGAGAGAGCACTTTAACACCTCTACCATTACACCATAGCGACGGACAGGAGGTGAGTCATGGACGAGAGCGGAGGAGGAGCAGCAGTGGTGAGATGAAGTGAGGGAAAGATAAACAAAGGATAAAACCTGTTTATATAAATTAAGGGAAATAAACAAGAGAATGTGGAACAAAATGGTAAATATTGTCGTTGTTGATATAGTGAAAACTGAAACTGTCTTCCTCTCTCCTCGTATTCTTCATTTTCCTCCTCCTCTTTTTCCTCCTCCTCCTCCTTTCTCATTCTACCTTCAGGCAAAATAAATAAAATAGTGAGTAAATATAGTGATGGTGAACAAATGGTTACAATGAGATGGTGATGATGAGGAAAGATGGTGATAACAGCAACAACTGTGATATGATACACTCCTGTAAATAGAAGGTGACAGGAAGATGGTGATAGGATGGCAAATTACATCACAATCCGGAATGGAGATAATGAGCTGACTATAACAATAAACCTAATGATAATAACAGTGGCATTGTGATGAATAAGAATGAAAAGCCTTGAACAAATGGTGATGATAAACGAAAGAAGGTTAGCCCATTCAGTACTAAGACACATTTTTACCTTGATTTTTGGATGTGCTTAGAAGATTACTGGCCAGAGTCTTCACTACCTTAATCCTCACATAAGATTCTGCAGCTGTATAGAATCACCAAATAGTAACCAGAATGAATATGAAAGTGTGACATGGTACTGAAGGTTATGTTCATAAATGTGTTTGGAACGCTATGCATATATGTATTGACTCTAACGTAATATTACCACACCTAACTTTACTTAACATTTGGTAGCAAACAAATCATTTGAAATTCCTTACCTTTCCCAATCCGACCTAACCTATCCGTTCTGCTTCCAATAACACGTTTGCTTATCTTACTCAGCTGTATCTTGTTTACCTGACCTCAGCATTTCTTCTTCTGTCTTTTTGCATCTAGCTTATTTTTATAGCGCAGGAAAGGGTTGATTCCACACAAACAGGGTGGAGTACAAGGCAATTTTCAATATTACTTCCCTTTTCCCTCACTATTGGCCACCTCTCTCTCTCTCTCTCTCTCTCTCTCTCTCTCTCTCTCTCTCTCTCTCTCTCTCTCTCTCTCTCTCTCTCTCTTTCTGTTTTATTTGATTATATGCATATTTTTTATTTGATTATATATATTTACATACTGTCACTTATTGCTATTTGCTGCAATTCAGTTTTTGTCTGTGTGTTTCTGTCTGACAGTCTGTCCATCTGTCTATATTGTGCCTGTCGCCTTGCTCGTCTATCGAAGCGTTTCTGTCTGTCTGTCGCTGCCTACTTTTTAATTTAGACAAGACACGTATAGGAAATGAGATAACACCAACTTATGAAAAGAGAGATGTGCTATTAAACTAAAGATTATCACTATTCTGTGTCATTTTAACGCTCTCTCTCTCTCTCTCTCTCTCTCTCTCTCTCTCTCTCTGGTGAAGGAAGAGGGTGCCCACTGGAGTGTAAAAGGAATACTGCACGATGCGCTTCAGTAAATTCTTCTCATTATGTCAAAAGGAATAATACCACGGGTGCACAGCTGGCTCGCCTCACCTCCTCGCCCTCACTTCTCCGAGAGAAAGTGAGGAAGCAAAGGGAGACAATTTGAGCTCTAATGAGGGAAGTGAGCCCGAGTGAAAAGGAATACGAGGAATAAGAAGAAGAGGGTGTGCAATGCAAAGATAGTTGATAAAATAATGTAGAGAAGGAAAGAGAGAAAATGAACGTATGTGGAATTTTTAAAAGATATAAATTATGTCGGTTTTAGGGAGAAAAGTACTACTACTACTACTACTACTACTACTACTACTACTACTAATAATAATAATAATAATAATAATAATAATAACAACAACAATACAGTAATAATAAAGACAATAACACCAGCAACAAAAAAAAAATAAGATAAAAAAAAAAAACTAAATCCCCGCTAATGATCTTCTCAACTATGTTTTGCATTTACATTACAAATATGAAATGAGATAAAGTAGAGGAAGTAAAAATGTAAGCATTCACACACACACACACACACACACACACACACACACACACACACACACACACACAGTTATCAAATGAAAAACACACATTACCTCGACTGACAAACGGAGAGCAAACAAGCTAAGAAAACTGCCACATGACCCAAGAACATGCCGACAGAAAATGCTTCGCGCGCCTCCAAAAATGAGTGAGGCATGTCAGTAAAATGCGCTCAGAAAGAGGCAGCATTTTGAAGCCCACTGAGAAAAGCACTTTTATAGCTCCAGTCAAATTAGCAAAACACGTGAAGTTCCTTGCATCAAATTAAAGAAAGACTATGAAGAAAATAAGAAATGAATAAGTAAAGGACATTACCAAATAAAGTAAATAGAGCAACGAGGAATGAATACGGTACTAAATATATAAGAAAACTTACTACTACCACTACTACTACTACTATTATTACTACTTCTAACACGATCACTAATAATACACAGCAATTCAACATCATAACCCTTAACATGAAGACGATTACGAAGAGGAAGTGGCGAAGCAGACAGCTGAGATATGTGGACAGGTGGGAGCTAGAAAAAAAAAAAACTACACAGGTGGAGATATTAGAGAGCACACTATGAGGGATTGGTGAGGAAGGGGTTAGTGAAGGGCGGGATGGACAGCTGCGTGGGCGGAGGAGTGCTGTGGTGGATGGGCGGGTTTGGGTGAATGTTGAACGAATGAGCGAGACAATGAAAAGCCGGATGGGTGTTGGGAAGGGGAGTGTAATGCGAGTGAAACTATGAGATTTGTCTATTATGAGCAGAAAAAAAAGGAAGGAAAGAGAGTGGATAAGGAGTAATGAGTAAAAAAAAATAGGATGGATGACGGCAAATGAATGACAAACGAACATGAAAAAAAGGAAAACAAAGTAGGAAGGTAGAAGGAAGAATGTGATGAGGTGCATGAGGCAAATATGGATGAAAAATGAGGAAGTTGAAGGTAAGCACTGGGGGTGAGTATAGGAGGGTCAGCTTCATTCGTGAGAGAGAGAGAGAGAGAGAGAGAGAGAGAGAGAGAGAGAGAGAGAGAGAGAGAGAGAGAGACATAATGAGGAATGACTGAGAGGAAGAGGAACCTGGAGTCGCGTGAGGGACTGCGCGGGTGATGCAAAGCAGGGGGAGGGTGTGAGGCAGATGGTAGCTGAGTGCTGGAGTGAGGAAGGGCGGGGTCAGCCACATCCACGCTGAAATTGGGAAAACAAAACGCCCTGGCTCGACTCTCCTGGGAACCGCCGCGCTCTCTTGTTCTGGCCCACCAATTGGATTACTGGAAATGACGTCCAATTCTTGTCGGAGCTTCGCAATGGGGTTCAGAAGCCTCGAAATCTTTAGGAACCTTCAATGACGTGGGCGAAACTTGCCTTCCGCTCTTCCTCTCTCCCTCCCTCTCACTGGTCTCTAGGGAACACCATGTTTTCTAAGGGTACACCGTTGTCCCAGGCACCAACGCCCTCCAACAAACTGTCATTTCTATTTTGCTTTAAAAATGTTAAAATATCCATTATGGTCTGAGGGCACGTACGTCTGTATCCGCTATGATATCTGTGACCTTACTCTCCATTCTTTTTCTGCTGTGTGCTTTTTACTAGTGTGATTTACGAAGAACGGTATAAAACTAAAGGTTATCGTGTCTTTCTCCCGCTCCCACCCAACTCTCTCTCTCTCTCTCTCTCTCTCTCTCTCTCTCTCTCTCTCTCTCTCTCTCTCTTTCTCTCTCGTATTGGGGATACTAGTAATATATTGCAAAATCCTTTATGTCCCTTTTTTTCCTAGCACCCCGGTTGGTACAGTTCCATGCATCACCAAGGAGGACACAAAGCTGCTTCTTCCCACTCCTTCTACTCCATCCCCTCTCACCTTCACTCTCATTCTTCCTACATCCTTCACTCTTGTACCCGATACGTATTGGTGTCTCTCCCATAAAGAATATATTTTGGGTAGGGAAGAAAGGATGAGACGGAGAGAGGCAAGAAAGAAGGAAGGAAAGGAGAAAACGAAGGAGGGAGGAGAGCAGTGTCTTCTTATCTATCTTATCGTGTTTTCGCTTCTCATTATTCTTCCATTCCTGTTCACACAAGAACACTCACACACACACACACACACACACACACACACACACACACACACACACACACACACAACGTCCACTACTAGCCAGCTCCGCAATGCATAATGAACGCTTTAGACCAGCTCATCACGAATGCAAGACGCAAGTTGGCCGCAAAACGTAAAACCTTGTGAAAGAGGAAGGGGAAGGGTGAGATGGGGGGTTGTTGGGAGGGAAAAATAAAAAAGACTACCAGAAACCGTTCCACTTACCAACTCCCAATTCACTTCACTGCGCAATTCAAGTTCGTGAGTGTTTTTTTCCGACGTTTTCCTCTTCCATTTCAAAGCGAGGCCTGTCCTTAGTGATGCTTCCCTCAACTCTGTCTTCTATATTTGCACCGGTGAATCCTAACTAAGAGGCTAACGCGCCTCCTGACTCTGAGACGAGGCAAGGTGGCTTATTAAAGTTCAAGAGATTCTGGTGTTATTTCTCAAATTTCTGTATTCATTTGACTCTCGTTCGAAAAGAGAGTATCGTCGTATTAAGTCCAATTTATTTAATTTTATTTACTTCTTATTTAGTTTAGTTTTTTTTTTTTTTTTTTGAGGGGGAGGGAGAGGCTTCTTAAAGAAAAATTGTCTAGTTTAAGTTTGTTACATTTTCGAAAGTGTAATCTCTTAAGTTTCTGTGTCTCCTTTCGTATAAAAAGTGACCTGGTATTTTTCTATTTAGTTATATATTTTCCTAGGGAGACTTCTGAATAATAAATAAATAAAAAAAAAATAGAATAAAAGTGATGGAGTAATTAATACTTATCATTACCTCTCCAAATACCAAACTACCCAAAGTTACCACCAAGCAGTCACCACAATGCCATTAGCATATATAAGTATTTACAAAAGACAAAAAAAAAAATAATAGGTTTTGTAAATTCTACCCTATACAATGTTTGGATTTAGCTGTGGAACCAGAAGAGATGTCTGGGAGTGGTAAATGATGGAGAAAAAAGGTGGCAATTAACAGTGAATGGATTAAGCTTCAGCAACGTCATGAAAGCCTCCATAACTGCGAGGGAGGGACTCACATACTTACAGGAGCGTCAGTTTTTAAGACATTCTTCTCTTCATGACTGGTGAATTCGTGCCGTTCGGATGATTTTTTTTTCTTTTGCTCTCTACAGCGAAATAAAACAACTGTGACATTCTAGCCGGCTGACGAAACTAATCAGCCACTTCTGTCTGCCTCGCCCCCGACACGCGCTTCGAAAAAGAGTAAAAGAGTAAAAGAAAAAAAAAAAAAAAAACCGAAGGAAATACCAATAAAAAAAGTCAGGGTACCTAGTCACTCTTTTGTCACTGAAAAAGGCAGAGGGAAAAAGTGCACACAATTCACAGTACAAGCTCTAGAAACGGGAGAGAATGTTTACTTTCAAAAAGGTTCTCTTCTGCACTGGCCCCTCTCTCTCTCTCTCTCTCTCTCTCTCTCTCTCTCTCTCTACGGTCACAGAGGGAAATTGACGCTTTGTTCAAACCTCAAACTCGATATTCAACTTTTCCTAACCCTTTCCCCTCTGCGGCAAACCGTCTCGTGCTCAAAATACCGGGTTTTCCTATGTGTTCTATTGTTGACTTGTGAGGCTTATGAAAAAAAAATGTAGAAAAAAACTAAGGCACAAGAAAAGGTTTCAAAATATGCCACAATCTCTTCATAAAAAAACAGAAAAAATTGACAAAATGAGTCAATGAATAAATATAATTCTAATAATGATAATAGAACTGCGCCACAAATAAATTTCAGGTATTAATCCTACTGTTAATGCTATGGAAGACAGTAATGTCTGGTAAACATACCGAAACAAAACGTAATCAAGCATAACTTAACTGCTTCAGTAATAGCAAGTAACTCTTTACAGTTTAATCGATTACGCCAAAATATATACATATTGGCAGGTAGGAAGAAAATGAAAGGCTAACTCATCTTTCTATTCTTTCTCTTAAACCTCCATATCCTTCCTTCATTCCTACCTTGGTACAAAAAAAAAAAAACAAGTACACCTACTACGTGTGTTCATCTCGCTCTACGTAATGACTCGGCTATGAAGACTTCACTTTTTCTTGCTACCCAAACATGATTCACCTCTCCAAAAACCCGGACAGGTTACATAACGGACACAAAATTCTCTTTAATCAACTAACGTGTACCGCTGGTATTACGATCCGCATTGTTATCTGTCCCCCTTCCCCACCCGCCTCTCTCTCTCTCTCTCTCTCTCTCTCTCTCTCTCTCTCTCTCTCTCTCTCTCTCTCTCTCTCTCTCTCTCTCATGATTAACGTGATTCCAGCGACAAATTTGAACCATTTCGGTGGAATCGAGCTATATATACAAAAGATCTCAGCTACTTGAAGTGAGTAATAAGCACCTGTGAGTTGATTAATTAATTAGAAGGTAACGTACACCTGCGCTACCCCCCGAACGAGAAGAAAGAGGAGGAAAGGAAGGAAAGAGTGCTGAAGGACGGAGGTTTGTTGGTATAGATGGAAGAGGGGATTGGGAAGGGATGTGTTAGAGCGAAGAGTTGGAATGGTAAGGGTGAAGCGAGGTATTGAGGGAAAGAAGGAATGTGCAAGGTTTGTATGTGATAGGACGTAAATTCATACCTAGGCAGTGATGGATTTTGGTGCGATTGTGATTCGAAGTCGTTGGTGGAGATGGGAGGAGTGGTGTGGTGATGTGGCTGGGATTGGTGTGCCATCTTACAAACTCCCCCCACCCCTCTCTCTCTCTCTCTCTCTCTCTCTCTCTCTCAAGGAACAAAGAAAAGAGTACATTAAGCGGACAGGTTTACGAAAAGCTAACCTGACGTCAACCCACAAAAGCAATCTTCATCCTTCTCTTCTTTCTCCTCCTCCTTCACTCCCTCGTACGCCTCCCTAAGGCACTGCAGGCAGGGAAGCAGAATAGAGCTCCAGGGAACAGCAAGCCGCCGCCACCTTCACCACGGAGCGAGAACGGACGCATTAACCCGCGTGTGGGGATGGTCTGGCTGCGTATATTTTCGGATGAGCTCTCGTAGTGGAATACAAACGATGCTTTCCCCCAACACTCCATCCCCTGTCCCCTCTTCTGCTCCTACACCCTTCTCCCTTCCCCTCCTTCTCTTCCTCCTCTTCCATTCCCCGTTACCGCTCTCTCTTCCCATCCTGTAACCCCATTTCCTCCCTCTCTCTCTTTTTCTTCTCCGTTTTTGTAGTTTTATCCTCCCCCAGTACACCTATCGCCTGTCCTTCCTAATCCCCTCCACCTCTTTCCTCCTATTTTCATCCTCTCACACTCCATCTCCTATATTCTTCCTCATTCCGCTCTTCGATCGTCTATCCTACCTCACTTTCCTTCATTTTTTTTCTCAACTATGTACGGATTTTACTTAATATACATTTTACTTTCAGAATACATGTGTATCTTTGTCTCTCCGCATTCTCTCATCTCTTCTTGCAAGCTTCGTTTTTATAGGAAAATAGAAGAAAAGAGTCACCGTACGTGAGGGGAAGAAAGCATGGAACCATGGTTATTGAGAGAAAATGGAGATACAGAAAATGGCAAAAAGAGAAGAGAGAAAAAGACAACAAAAAAGGAAATGCAAAAGTGAAACAAAACATTGAGAAACCGAGAAAGAAAACAAACCAGGACAGAGAGAGAGAGAGAGAGAGAGAGAGAGAGAGAGAGAGAGAGAGAGAGAGAGAGAGAGAGAGAGAGACTTCAGGTAACCGTCAAAATTAACCATTGCACTCCCGTCCATCACGCAACACAGACAGGTAGATATTTCGCATCGAATGGAAGAAGTTTGTCCAAACCTCTTCCTGTCTTTCCTTTTCTTGTTACGATACCAAATGAACCAAATATAGTGCAAGAAGAAAAAAAAAAATAACACGTGCAAGAACCAAAGAAAACTCAACAAATCTATTATGTTTTGTCTTTACTATTATTATTATTATTATTATTATTATTATTATTATTATTATTATTATTATTATTATTATTATCATTATTAGTTACTTTTATTATGTTTGAGGGTTCTTAGAATAATATTTCCGTTCTATTTCCTTCCTTTACTGTTAATGAGAAAACTACCATCTCTCTCTCTCTCTCTCTCTCTCTCTCTCTCTCTCTCTCTCTCTCTCTCTCTCTCTCAAAACAAAGGTTGTCATAAAAATAATTAAAGCAAAAGAGAGAGAGAGAGAGAGAGAGAGAGAGAGAGAGAGAGAGAGAGAGAGAGAGAGAGACACGATAAAAAAAACAAAAGCTCACAGCAACAAAATGAAATAACAACACAAGGGTATTTTCCTCTTCTCTTTCTACTTTTTTATCTATCAGCTTTATCAGTCAGTGTTTCTCGCTAAAATTCCATCCCATCTGCAGAATAGCCATCCTAATCCCCTCCACCTCCTTCCTCCTATTTTCATCCTCTCACACTCCATCTCCTATTTTACTCCTTATTCCTCTCTTCGATCTCCTACGTCACTTTCCTTCATTTTTAATTTCTGTGCTACAAATCGTTCTGCTCCTTTTCTCAACTGCTACAACCACCACTACAACCACCACCACCACCACCACCACAACAACAACAAGAACCACCACTTCACATACTATACAAAAAGCTTCCTAGACACAGCCACGTAGAATGACAAAATATTTATCCCTCAGCTGCTGCGTCTGTACAAAAAGGCACTAAATAATCCCACAATCCCACAACACCTGTGACAAAATGTATGTTCAGTGGTGCAACAAAAGGTGAATTTCCCACATGGCACGTAACACTGAAAAAGAAAAAAAGTGAAAAAAACATGAAAGTACCATTTCCTTCATTTTATTGCCCCTTTTCCTTTTTCGTGAAGGTAAAATAACGAGTATCTTTACACCAGGATACAATTAAACTGATATTTTCTTTGTTTCTTTACTCATGAGATAACGGCATGTCTCTCTCTCTCTCTCTCTCTCTCTCTCTCTCTCTCTCTCTCTCTCTCTCTCTCTCTCTCTCTCCCCATCTCAGCCAACATAAACGTTTTCCAGCAGCTCGTAAAACGTTTGCTCTCAACTTTCAGCAACACACTCACGGAGCAGCGGTGATAGTGTGCGTGACAAGACTGGGAGGCTGGGCTTGTACAACATACTTGCTACGCGATCTTTCTCACTCATTATCTCTCTCTCTCTCTCTCTCTCTCTCTCTCTCTCTCTCTCTCTCTCTCTCTCTCTCTCTCTCTCTCTCTCTCTCTGTGTGTGTGTGTGTGTGTGTGTGTTAGTTATCTACTCTTCCTGACCTTTCCCCAAACCCGCGTGAAAAAGAGAATAGAAAACATCAATGAAGAGGAGGAGGAGGAGGAGGAGGAGGAGGAGGAGGAGGAGGAGGAGGAGGAGGAGAAGGAGGAGGTGGTGGTGGTGGTGGTGGTGGTGGTGGATGAGGAGGAGAAACAGGAGGAGGAGGTACTCGTGTGCAACCAACCCTCACACAACTCAAAGAGAACGCAAACTGCCACACAGCACGCAGCAATACAGGGCAGTGTTACTACTACAACTTCTGCTACTACTACTACTACTACTACTACTACTACTACTACTACTACTACTTCTACTACCATTACCACCACTACTATTATAAAAACAATAAAAACAACAACAACAACAACTACTACTACTACTACTACTACTACTACCATTACCACCACTACCATTATAAAAACAACGAAAACAACAACTACTACTACTACTACTACTACTACTACTACTACTACTACCACCACTACTGCTACCACTACTTCTACTCCTATCACTACTACTACTACTACTACTACCACCCCTATAATTACACCACTACTACGATCTACCACACAGAATCTGCATGTGAAGTGTCCAAGAGTAAGGTGACCCCTCAGTAATTGATTAATTAAACAGAATGCAGCAACCCAATAACACACTTCTTATCACTGTATTGGACCGCATCCCCTCCATCTCCACACACACACATACACACACACACACACACACACACACACACACACACACACACACACACACACAACAATAGAGGCTGTATATCTTCCCATGGCAATTGGCAAAACCTGTGCGATTTAGTGCTTTCCCAGCAGACAGTCCACTCGCCACCCAACAATTGCGTATTCACATCTGGTTAAAAATTGCCTGCACGCTTAGCTGGTCTTCAACTCTGTGCAAAGGGAACACGGATCTCCAAAACGTCTGAGAGTGAAAAATTAAAAGGTTGTCAAAAATATGAGCTTGTAATCCATTTTTTCTCGTCCTTTTTGCTTGATCGTTCTAGTTCTTCATGGAAAAAGTAGCTGGTGGATGCTTTTTTATTCTTTGTGCGCTATTTTGAGATATGTAGAAAATAGCCAAGTCAAATTACAATGGTTGATAGAAAGAAAATGTTTAGCAAATATACAGGAAAGACATGGAATGGAAAACACACACACACACACACACACACACACACACACACACACACACACACGTCATTGCTAAGAACACTTCAGTCAGCCAAAAGAAAAGTCTCTAAGTAATCTTCCACACATAAGCCGTCTGTACAAGAATAAAGAAGCTACTAGTACAATCCCACAAAGAGAAATCAAGGAGGCACCACAACTGACCTGTTATTATTTGATGGCAGAGATGACCCACAGTCCATCAATCTCTCTCTCTCTCTCTCTCTCTCTCTCTCTCTCTCTCTCTCTCCCCCAAGTAAGAGGTACTCGCTTTCTTCTTTAAAAATTGTACCATGAGGAAAAAAAAGTAGATACATACATATATATTGTCTTCGATAAGGCACGATTTTTCTTCAGGTGTATGAAGCTGGAGATTGTAGTAGCAATAGCAATAGCAGCAGCAGTAGTAGTAGTAGTAGTAGTAGTAGTAGTAGTAGTAGTAGTAGTAGTAGTAGTATCAAAGAAATAGAAACATCAGTGGCATGAATCGTTGTAGTGTAGTTGTAGATATACTACTCGTAAAAACATTAGTAACAGTAGTAGTAGTTATATTAATAATAGCAGTAGCAATAGGGTAATTAGAAAGAAACGCTGTAATGTAGTAGTAGTAGTAGTAGTAGTAGTAGTAGTAGTAGTAGTAGTAGTAGTAGTAGTAGTAGCAGCAGCAGCAGCAGCAGCAGTAGTAGTAGTAGTAGTAGTAGTAGTAGTAGTAGTAGTAGCAACCACAGCAATAGTAGTACCAGAATTAACAAAAACATAAATAAATAAATAAATGAAAAATAGCAGCATAAATCATTGTAATGCAGTAAAAAATGTAGTAGTAGTAGTAGTAGTAGTAGTAGTAGTAGTAGTAGTAGTAGTAGTAGTAGTAGTAGTAGTAGTAGTAGTAGTAGTAGTAGTAGTAGTAGCAGCAGCAGCAGTAGCAGTAGTAGTAGTAGTAGTAGTAGTAGTAGTAGTAGTAGTAGTAGTAGTAGTAGTAGTAGTAGTAGTAGCAGTAGTAACTGTAATTACAGTTGTAGTTTGTTGTTGTTGTTACTGTTGATGTTGTTGTTATCGTTCTTGTTGTTGTTGTTGTTGTCGTTGTTGTTGTTTTTGTCGTTGTCGTTGTTACTGATGTTGTTGTCGCTGTTGTTGTGGCAGCAGCATCATGCATGTTTATAATAAAAAAAAAAGTTCACGTAGGAGTCCAGAGAAACATGAAAGCACACAAGAGAGCATTAACAAGACTTAATAAATCACCTCTCTGTCCTAGAAGGGGAAGAGAACGAACTCACTGTGCTTGCATCTGCGTTCACACTCTAGTAGTATCCAGGGCAGACTCCCAACGCCTTGACGCAGTGGTGTTCAGGGCAAACACGTTAATAATTCAAGGGTTGCAGGTGAAGCTTTCTCCGTCCACCAAACCAGGGCATGGATGGAAATGGACTTCAGTAATTTGTGGGAATGTGGAATAGATCTACACTGAGTTGCGGTGGTTGTGGTGTTGGTGGTGATGTTGGTTGTGGTGTTGGTGGTGGTGTTGGTGGTGGTGTATATGTTTAGGATGTTCTACGCATTCTCTTAAAAATTACGAAAATCTGGGGTTTCTTCACAAACAAACTTTATTCGTATTTCGTTCTTTTTTTTTATATATGAACATAACAGTTTAATATCATTGTCGCCTTTATGTATCTCTCTCTACTTATAACACACACTCACACGCACAAACAAGCACACACGCACGC
>NC_059278.1:6975575-6990575 GCF_017591435.1 Portunus trituberculatus | reverse complement strand
GATCCATGGGAGGAGGATAAATGGTACAAGTTCGGCTAAGTGTAAGTAAAGAGAAGTACGGTTTGTCGTCTTGGAGGAACCAGTAGAGCAAAAAAAGTGGGATAAAGTTATGCGTAAGGTGTTGTGCAGAAATGAGATAAACTTATGTGCAGCGTGGTGTGGGAATATGCAGGAATTGTGTGGAGAGTACAGTGGAGAAATGGGTTAAGTTACTCTATACCTGAGCTGTGCAAAAATGTGATGAAGTTATGTGGAGAGTGTGGTGAAGTGATGCTGTGAAGTGTTGTGTTTGCTCGTGGTGTGGGTGTGGTGAGGTGGAGTACGGTGACACCCCAGTAATCAGTTCCGCCACGCATGTAGAGAAGAGGAGGAGGAGAATAGAAGGATGTGGTGACGTTATGTATGTGTCGAATATGCAAATCCTCGCTCATTGTTTCTTTTCACTCTACATTGCCATCACCTTATCGTCCCCACCACCGATACATCATCCAACCCTTCTCATTCCTTCCCCTGTAGCGACACTCTCTTGACGTGCAAAAGCCTCCACTTTCAGACCGCCGCCTGCTCACTACCCTACATCACTCCGTCCTCCGCGTCGCTTATGCCATCTTTCCTCAACGCCCTCTCGCTCTTCCTCCCATTGGCCTGCCCTCTATGCACTGTACGCACAGCTCACTGCAACATTCACTTTAAAAGTGTTCTGTCTGCCAAAAATACATGGAAATAAAACACTTTTTTTATGTTTCGTTTCAATCAAAATTCCTAAAGGATATTGTATGCCTCCCTATGGCGCAATTCATTCAGGGCAGCAGAGCATCACTTTGTTGTGTTCCCTTCCCTCTCACACATTACCGTGTGACATGATCATAACACAAGTGATGATGCAATATTCCCACCCTTCATCTCCCTTTATGCAGGTAACACTAACTGCATTATGTCACTTTAAAAATTCATTCACCTTCCTTAGCATTGTAATTTACGATCTACATAATCATTCAATAAGGTCTTTATTTTGCTCTAATAGCACCTCTTGCGCAAAAAGTATCACTTAATAGCATAGCAACGAAAATACCCTCTAAATTTAGCCCACCTCATTTTAATACACGTTATTTAATCTGCACTGGCACAGCCCCTTACCGACTCACGATGTCGGCCACCACTACAGCCAAGGGGAAGATAAACACAGAGAAACGTTAACCACAAAGCACAGTGGGGTATTTACCTTGCAGTAGTAGGAAGAGCAGCAGGGGCCGAGCAGCTAACCTGGCGAGCATCTTGGCGGGGAGTAGCGGCAGCGTGGCGGGCCGCTAGTAAGCTTGCGTCGCGTGCAGCACCTCCAACTCAACAAAGTCAAAATCAACCTTTGAAAAACTGTTGACGGCGAAACTCTTGTCAAGTACACGTGCCGGGCACACACCACCACCGCGGACCAGCCGTCACACCACTGGGACTGCACGTACACTACTTAGGAGGGTTAACTCGCAGCGAAAACTTGAGCGTCAGATGAGCGGGACTGGGCGACCCAACACTGCCAACGCACCGACTCGCCTCCACTAGCTACGACGGCCTGTCGCACACTGACGACGAGCGCCAAGCCTATCCCTGCTACCAACATCTCTCCGCCCCACAGCCACCCTCTCCCTTCCCAGCCCTCTCACCTCCATCTCTCTTCCTCTCCCCATCCCACCACGGGCCACTCCCTGCGTGTGATTGGTCAAACAAGCAAAACTAACCACTTACCCATGGATCCTTCACAGACTAATTCGATCAGTTTATCGCTCGGGCACTTTTCCTTTCGCCTTGCAAAAGACATAACGCAATTGAGCCGAACGAGCGGTCCGTCACACTAACTTCGTCAACCCGTCTGAGCAGAGGCTTTATTTCTTGTCCTTTCAAAAATGAACACTCAGTTAGCAGTCGTTTAAAAACCCTTAGCGGCAGGAGCCCAGCCTCAACCTCCCCAACCCCGCCCCACACCTATACCATCCATGAGGCCTACATTACATTACTATATCCCCCATTACCCTTCCATCCTCATCTACCCACCATCCCTCCCCACCACGCTGTCTCATAACCACCACCAGCATACTCCACCACGCGCTCCACCACCTCCCGCCCTGCAGCATTACTCGCACGCCCAGCTTCCCTCCAACACCGCCACCACCAGTGCTTCATCATTACTCCACCTCTCGTCCTAAACCGTTCAACACCACCAAAAATGTCTCTCACCGGTTTCTATTCGCTTATTAACACCACAAAGCCTCTATCACAAACCGCTGCACCACATTTCACCAGCCAAGTATCACAGAACCTTCACATCACTACCATGCACCATAACTGTCATCACTACATATCCATTGTCACTACCACACACCATGTATTTCATCATTAATATAACTTATCATTACACATCATTATTATTACTTACCCCATCACATAATCACCATAACCACACCACACTCATCAAAAAGCACCACACAAACCACACCTGCCATCATCACTGCTACATACCACACCTTCCCTCCTCATTATCACATATATTTTTGCTACATCATCACATACCACATCACCAACACTGTGCTCCACGCTGCATCCATCGCGCTCCATCGCCACTACCACCATGCACCATATATTCCTTCATGGTCACAACTTCCCTAAATACTTTATCATCACACTCCACATCCGCCATCACCACCACAAACTAACTCCAAAAATCACCACTACGGATCACATTTTCATCACTATCACAACTCACATTTTCTTTTCTAGATCTCTACCACAAAGCGCACTGAATTGTCACCACACACCACATCCACCACTATCACAACCATTCTGCACTTACCCTAACATCAGCGTCACTCTCAACACCATACCACACGCCACCACCACCACACCACATCAGGTAACTGATGACTAACGAACTACCGTGACCAATTGGTCGTGATCTCAAATTCTCTTAAGAGTCAAATAAATACCACAGTTATCGTTGTAAATTTCATAAACCACGTGCCGCTTTAGATGTAGGATGACATATCACTTCGACCATCATTTCTTACTTTCATACGTAATAACAGCAAAAATTAAACACTAATTTGCAACCTTAACTACGCAAGTGTTTTGTTTCAGCTCTCTCTCTCTCTCTCTCTCTCTCTCTCTCTCTCTGTGTGTGTGTGTGTGTGTGTGTGTGTGTGTGTGTGTGTGTGATTACGTCACCTGGTCATGTCTTCTGGGTGGTGATTGGTCAGGTTCTCGTCTAACGGCCTGTGATTGGCTGTGACGCGAAAGGAATGTTGCCATATGGATATTCATTGTTTTCTTACGAATTTGTCAGATTTGTCAACTGAACCTGAAAATGTGGCGCCACAGTTTTGATTACTTGGGAGGTATTTATTGGAAATTTTCGGGGAAGGACAGCTTACCTATTGTGTAGCTCCTGGCTTGGCACACTAAGCGTATAGTACAATGAATACGCTTCTATGTAGTATGAGTCCCACCCTTTACGATACCTACACAGAGACACATAAATCTTGCTCAATGGTAAGTACGTAGCTGTGATGAAATATTGACGACCAAAAATCTATTTACTCCACACAAAGGTAGCAACTGGCAAAGGGGACAATATAGGCTACGGTTAATATTCAAGCTATCTGCAGGTGTGTCAGAGGAAACAGTGAGTAAGTGGAAGACGCGTCACTGGAAGACGGAGAGAAGTGGAGTATGGGAGTGGAGTGGAGGTGAGAAACAAGTGAATGTGAACAGCAGGTGAGTATGTGATAAGCAGGTAGAAGAATGATTTTAAAGTGTTGGGAAGGTAAAAGAAAATGTAGTCACCAGGTGGAGAGCAGAGGAGAGAAAATGGGAACCAAAACGGAGATAGAAAATGATAAACAGAAGTCAGTCAAATCACATGCAGGCAAGAGAGATAAATACATAAAATAATAAACTTCAGAGTAAGTAAATCAATAAAAACATCTTACTTAACACTCATGGCCTCTTCTGTTTCCCGATTTCCTTCTCTTTCACTACACACAGACAAGAAGCAGATCTATCAAGGTAATGAAAAAAGCAAAGAGTAAGAAGCGAAACGAAAGCAAACAGAGAGAGGGGGAGGTTTAATAAAGATGGATCTACAAAGGAAGAGGCATGGAAAAGAGCCGGCTAATTATAAAGACAAAACAAAAGAAGGGAGGAATAAAGAGGATGGGTCGACAATGTGAAGAGAAAGGTACAGAGCAGGATATTCATAGATACAAATGAAGGGAAAATGAAAAAAAATATCATTAATTGAGAGAAGAGAGATGATAAGGATGGATAATCATTGACACAAAGGAAGGGAAAGTAGAAAAAAACATGAAGAAGAGCTGGAGAGATATATATGTTGATTAACCTCAAAGCAAAGCACCATTTTGATTATACGGCACCACTGGAAGGACGAGATGGATGACACGGATAAACTGACAGGTTTGAGAGGATCGAGCTGGAGTAGATCCACACACCACATTTCCCTTCCATTCCGTCAGGTTATGTCACGTGCCAAACCGCGAAGGTATAAACTACTTTCCCTGCACCACGCCGCCACTCCACAGCCTTTGACACCCTCTCGCTGACAGAGTTACTGGACACATTACCGAACCCCCCTTTGTCTGCTCTTGGCCGTATCATAGTTAATATTCGAAAGCGGCAGAGATTTACGAGGCAGGTAGCAAGTCACCAGGAGTGTTTGGGGGAGGGAGGGAAGCTGTTATTCACTGCAGCCGCGTTATTCACAAACATTCACTCCCCGGTTGACAGTACACAACGCAGCAAAGTGAGAAAAGGATGCATATGGATTCGGTTCAGAAGCATACCAGTATATACAAATACACATGCGTACATACATGTATGCGTACATACATACATATGCATATATAAATAAAGTGTAAAATAAACAGATCACTAAAAAAATAAATAAAAACAGTCCAGCCTGCATGTGAACTTTGTTTTTTTTTTTTTCCATTATTGTTAATTCCAGCATGAGATTTACGTGAAGTATAGTTACAGATTTTTTTTTCTTTTCGCCAGGTGCAGAAAAACATACATATAGAAAGAATGATTTTGGAGGGCAAGGAGACCGGCCTGGGACTACAAGTATTAATTCCTCCAGAAAAAAAAAAAAAAAAAAAAAAATCACTTCTTGAATACTTTCGTGAAGGAGCAACGACCAGGGCACCTAATCTAGTTCCGAGGTAACTTATTTACTCCTTCCCTAAACTAGCGAGAAACGTGACCGTATCAAAAGTAACTATTCAGAGCAATAAAAGGGACATCCATTTCTTGATAATAGAGATTGAATAACACAAAGATCACAGATTTTACATTAAAGTACTTTGGTAGGCACTAATTTCCTGAAATGACCCACATGTTTAGGAAGACACCCAATCATCAATAGAAGTGAATAAATAGCACAGATATCACAGTTATTAGTAGTTTCGAGGTGATTTGATGTTCATTTCCTTTACCGCTAGCAGACAAAACCATGATGAGAGTTGAAATTAAAAACCAAGGAAGGACATGCAACCTTCCATGAGAGTAAACAGCACAGCAACCACAAATTTTAAGCTGGGTGGTCATCATTACATTATCGGAGAAACGGTTTGAAATGGCAGTACCTTTGCTTAATTACCGAACCTTTTTTTTCTGCGGCAATAGCAGGAGCAGGTGCTCTTTACTAGGCTGGAATGGACTCGTACGTATAAACTCTATGGGACTTTCACGCAATAACACAGATGAAAAATTACTTCAATCGCCGTCACTACTTTTGTTCATCCACCTCACCCATCTCCCCTCAACACCCCAGCTCCACCTAGGCACCTCACACTATTATGTCTAGTCTTGCATCTACTTTACCCATCTCCCTTCCACGCCCCACCTTTTCTCCCTCACCCCAGCGCTCTGTGCCAGCCGTTCTCACCCCCACTGGCCTCCTTTGACAAAAATAAAACATGCGCACGTATTGTTGTGTAAATTATGGCCGTCGAAAAAAAGCCATCAGTCTAATAGATAAAGCAATTCTCGCATAATTATTCTGTTAACCAGTCGTGGGTGGAAAAAAATAAAGGTCCAAATAACTCTACCGGCAAAATTATTATTGACAAGTTCGCCTTAACGTGATGGGGAAAAATACGTGCTTTTACGCAGTGGTGGTGGTGGTGGTGGTGGTGGTGGTGGTGATGGTGATGGTGATGGTGATGGTGGTGGTGATAGTGATGGTGATGATGAAGCCACAAGCAAGACAACAAATCCCAGGCACTGCAACACGTCAGACTCCCGAACATGACCAGAATATTTCCTCCACACGCCTCTTTCTCGCCCCCACCCCCCAACCTTCTCCCAACATCCTACTCAAGCCCTTTTCCTCCCTCCCTCCCTCCCTCCCTCCCACCGTGCGTCCCATCTTTCTCTCGCTACACTCACTCTCAGCGAGCAGGTCACGTGTTGAGAGGAGGCGTGTTGATTGGTTGACGAGCTGCAAGGCCCAAGACCAACAGGTTTCAACATGATATTCCCATGCAACCACCTCACCTTTATACCTGCACTGTCTCCACACCTGCTGCACACACACACACACACACACACACACACACACACACAGATCTACGTTGTATAATGACACGTATTCTGAAACGCTTTTATATCTCATTAAGACTATTTTCAGATGCCACACACGGTTAACATGTGTTCCAAATGTTTTTCCCTATCATTTATGCAAAAAAAGAAAAAAAACTTGCCAATGTTTCACTAACGCGGTAAAGAAAAAAAAATAATAAGTAAGAAAACATGACATTTCAATGATTCATATAGAGCTTCTTCAATGTAGTGGTGGGGCGACGCAGAAGTGTTTCGTAATAGTACCCAAAGGCGTAATTGCGAACCATGTCTACATCTGTTCTACATCTTCATTCCACCAGGTGTTGCTACACTCATTACTCGCATATATACTGTACTGCTCACACACCTTTCCTGGCATAAAGGCTTAGTTGCATTCTGTGTGTACGTCAATGCCGTTTCACTCCCGGAAGGTGAATCTTTACGTGTTAATCGAAAGCGCTTTCCCTTCACGCGTATATCTTTTGTGGTGTTTCACTTATTCATTCTAATTAACACGCCACTGTGTTGCATTCAGGCCTGAAAAAAAAAATAATTGAAGTAAAGGGTATTTGTCTCGAATTGTAATACGCTAAGCCTCTTCACTTTTACTCTGCCACCAGAAGAAAGAAAGAGAAAAGGTTGTACGTGTATTACTGGGATACTCTTACAGTTCTTTGAGCACACAAACTCCAGCCTTGCACAATATAATCTTAATAGTTATATAGAGTGCTACTGTGCAATTCATGAGAGAGAGAGAGAGAGAGAGAGAGAGAGAGAGAGAGAGAGAGAGAGAGAGAGAGAGAGAGAGAGAGAGAGAGAGAGAGAGAGAGAGAGAGAGAGAGAGAGAGAGAGAGAGAGAGAGAGAGAGATTGAAATGTTATGTACTTGGATGCAGTGGGGCTAAAATTTTCAGTTACATTAGAACAGTGAGCATATCGTCTGAATAAGTACTATGTATAAAAGTAATATACACCAACTCTGCCACATCGCATCACACAAACACGCTCAATTGGTGGGCTCACCATGCTCTGAAACATGATCTAAGTCGTGTAATTATGTGTGTTGAATTGATATGAGTAAATTGTGCCTTAATTGAACGGCCTGTTGTTGCTTTCCTCAAACATAACAGCGTTTCTGTGGTGTGTCTGGCCAGCATGCTGATGTGTTTTAATGTCTCTTTGAGCTAATCTTTTGAGTGCAGAGTTATTCAAGTTTATTATTGCTAATACTAAATGACTAGATAAAACACACACACACACACACACACACACACACACACACACACACACACACACACACTCTCTTTTATGCCTCAAATATTTTTTCCCTAAAGTGGTGCATATAAGATACGTCAGTGTGTCACTCTCCTCGGCCTCAGCAGGAACAAGGAAACCTGGGGAGTCACCGAAATTTTTTCGCCGAGGGAGACGAGACAACAGCGGATGAAAGAACACGTTCTCGTGGCTTACCTGAAGAACCTGATAAGAATTTATCTAACTTTTGATAACGCTTCTTGTGTGTGTGTGTCTCATTCACCTGCCCGCCTGGCTCTCCTCATTACTTGCCTCACATTTATGCCTCATAGAACTGAGATATGAACAATGAAAAATATGAGTGCTTATCTTATTTCATTCTTGCCTCACTTCCCTCACTTCCAGGAATCCTGGGCACAAAAGCTACAAGAAAATGAAAGCAGGCTTAAGAGAGAGGAAAAAAAAAAAAATATGTGAAAAATAAATACAGTCACTCAACATTTAATATTATGTTATTTTTTCAGCAAGAACTTGTAGTTTATTTTTGTGTTGGCCCTTGCTTAAAAAATTACTAAAGTAAAGCAGTAGTGCATGATATAGTAATATACAGTAACAGCATTTTCCGCGGTGGAGCAAGTGCGTGTTGCTACATGTCACCCATGAGGAAGCTACATGGGATAAGCTGCATTACCTTAACTAAGACATATAGGGCGATAAAGACAACGAATCTTTCCTCCTAAACCACAGACTAGCTATCTTTGCCATCCCTTCACGCACCCTTCCCTGGACGGATCTTGGCACCATCTTTACTCATCCTCCTGTGACCACCCACCCTATATCCTCTTCATCAGTGCTTTCATTCACTTCACCCTCCAAACTACACTTCCCTTATCCCCAGTCCATCTCTTCTTCGTCCTCTTCCTCCTCCTCTTCCCCTCCCTGAGTGCCAACGTGAACTCTCGCTGTTCAATATTTGGCAAGGAACCGGCGAGGGGCGGCCAAACAGCCCGTCCATTGTGTTATCCAGGGAAGTCATTAGCGCCACCGATACTGAATTCTCTGTTGGCGAGTTTGTGAGCAACTCTTGAAGACGTTGTTGTTGTAGTAGTTCTGTTGTAGTGCTGATGGTAGTGGTTGTTACTGCTGTTATTGTTTTTCTTGTTGTTTTTGTAGTAGTAGTAGTAGTAGTAGTAGTAGTGGTTGTTGTTGTTGCTGTGGTGGTGGTGGTAATCGTGATGATGATGTGTGTGTGTGTGTGTGTGTGTAATTCACCTCGGTCGTCTGCTGGTCACCCAGCCAGTCTTCCCCATTACGGAGCGAGCTCAGAGCTCATAGACCGATCTTCGGGTAGGACTGAGACCACAACACACTCCACACACCGGGAAAGCGAGGCCACAACCCCTCGAGTTACATCCCGTACCTATTTACTGCTAGGTGAACAGGGGCCACACATTAAGAGGCTTGCCCATTTGCCTCGCCGCTTCCAGGACTCGAACCCGGCCCTCTCGATTGTGAGTCGAGCGTGCTAACCACTACACTACGCTGTGTGTGTGTGTGTGTGTGTGTGTGTGTGTGTGTTTATAGTTACATCATTAACATCAGTATCTCTATGAAATCAGCTGAACAAGAAAATAACAATAACAACAGCAACAGCAACATGAGCAACAGCAACAATAGAAACAATTATAAAAATCAAAATACTACTACTACTACAACAACAACAACAACTACTACTACTACTACTACTACTACTACTACTACTACTACTACTACTACTACTACTACTACTACTTCTACTACTACTAATACTAAACTACTACTAGTAGTACTACTACAACTGCTACTACTATTACTACTACTACTACTACTAATAATAATAATAATGATGATAATAATAATAATGAAAATAGTTGTAGCAGTAATAGTAACAATAATAATAGCAGTAATAATAATAATAATAATAATAATAATAATAATAATAATAATAATAATAATAATAATAATAATAATAATAATAATAATAACAATAATGGAAGTGTGAGGTGGAGGGAAAAATAGGTGTAAGGAGATGAGTTTATTTCCCAATCGGTTTCGCCCACACCTTCTACTGGGGAACAGTTTCCCTGAAGAAGCCGTTTCCTTCCACCTCCCCTCCATATTGTCTGAATGTCTGTAAAATAATAATAATAATAATAATAATAATAATAATAATAATAATAATAACAAGGATGATAACAATAATTCATAATAGCACTAACTAAGCTTGGTGTCCCGGAGCGCCACTGTGTTGTGCAGTGTGCGGCGGCAATTAATGCTATATTAAGAGAGACCGCTAGAGGGACGCCACGCTGTCTGCCGGTCGGCGCCACGCGGAGAAGGTGATTGATGGCTGGTAATGGGATTAAGTGCGCTATTCACTCACCTAAGAACACTGGCTGACTCATCATTTTTTCTTCTAGTGTTATTAAGCATTGTCATTATTATTATTATTATTATTATTATTATTATTATTATTATTATTTATTTGTTTTATTATTAAGATTATTATCAATATTATTATTTCTATTATTATAATTATTTTTTTTCATCATATTCAAAGACATCTTCATAATCGTTTCTATTACTATTTTGTTTGTAATCTCATTTACTTATGTTTCAAGAAAGAAATGTTAAACCAATTTTATAATAATAATAATAATAATAATAATAATAATAATAATATTATTATTATTATTATTATTATTATTATTATTATTATTATTATTAGTAGTAGTAGTAGTAGTAGTAGTAGTAGTACTATAATAATAATAATAACAATAATAATAATAATAATAATATAATAATAATAATAATAATAATAATAATAATAATAATAATAATAATAATAATAAATAATAATAATAATAACAATATCAATAATGATCAAAATTGTTACTCTTAATATTACAGTATCAATATTATTATTATTATTATTATTATTATTATTATTATTATTATTATTATTATTATTATTTTGCTTTATTATTATTATTATCATAATTATTATGATTATTATTGTGTTTATTATTATTATTATTATTATTATTATTATTATTATTATTATTATCATTATTATTGTTATTATTATTATTGATATTATTAATATAATTACTATTATCATTATTACTATCATTATTATTGTTATTATTATTATTATTATTATTATTATTATTATTATTATTATTATTAGTAGTAGTAGTAGTAGTAGCAGTAGTAGTAGTAGTAGTAGCAGTAGTAGCAGTAGTGGTAATGTTAGTATTATTATGAATTACTGAATATGAAAAAAAAAAAAAAAAAAAAAAATATATATATATATATATATATATATATATATATATATATATATATATATATATATATATATATATATATTTATAATGTCTAATTGTTACACAATTGTATAAAACTTTGCAATGACACAATCAGATGTGTGGGTGTTTGAATGCATCAGTGCACCACACACTACAAACATCCATACAAGTACTGGACTGTTACACTGACATAAACAAGACGATTACATCACATTCTGTACAAGTACACTTCACCGAAGAGAGAACTCAACAAATATCAACTAATTCCTCCATGAAATGGCACACCGACATGTTTTACATCCCTCACCATGTGGAATGGGATTATTTTTTTTTTTTCAAAGACCATCTAAACATTATTTTCTTTAATATATAAAGCGGTTACTTTAAAAAAAAATATGAACGTAAATTCTTATCAAATGAGCTCGTATTTCAAAGGACGTATTAGTAAACATAGAGATAGACATACACTCATGTGTTTTATAGGTAGTCTGGCTAGCTCAGTCGGTAGAGCACGAGACTCTTAATCTCGGGGTCGTGGGTTCGAGCCCCACGTTGGGCGCTAAGGTTTTACACAGTGAATTGTTGTGATGTCTTCTACTCACAATCAAGAACACCAGAGCTGGAGCCTGTCGAAAAGAGCAACATAATAATTAGCCACTTTCATCATTGAGTAGGGATGAGAGGTAAACGGGTAGCTTGTGATTTCATCGTCCCGGTGTTTGATTGTTACCAAGTTCCGAACTCTCCTGTTGGGCTACTTACAACAACTAGATGATCCTAGATGAGTAAAATAGGTACACACACACACACACACACAGGTAAAAAAAATTATATATATATATATATATATATATATATATATATATATATATATATAATACACTATACACACACGACACACCTACACCTATCACAGACAGCACACACATTATATACGCAGATGACATAACACAAATCATCACATATGCTGGGAAGTCCAAGATCATGTTTGCCAAAAGTATTGAAAAAGAAATTAAAAACATCAACACCTTTGAACATAAATGGAAAATTAAAACAAACACGCAGAAATTCACACTCCTCCCAATAGCATCAAGAAACCTAAAACCAGTTAACATAAATGGAAACAACATACCATATGCATCAGAGGCAAAAGTATTAGGACTCACGCTTGGTAGAAGCGGTTACGCGAAACACGTCCATGAAATAAAAAAAAAAAAGCCCAGACAGCCATCAACACCATGAGACGTTTTCAAACACTGAACAACAACATAAAGTTACACCTAGTAAAAGCGTACTTGCTCCCAATTCTAACATATCCTGCTTACGCCCTCAACACACTATCTAAATTACAAGTAAATAAATTACAAAAGAAACAAAACAAAGCACTCCGATTTGCTTTCGATATCAGGCACCCATACAGTCACACCACCGAAGAGCTGCACACACTTGCCAATATAAAACCCATCAACATCACACTGTTCAACAGAGGAAACAAAACACTACACACACTTACACACACACTCAGAGACACCACATTCAACAATATCATACAAGAACACGAACACAACAAAGATCACCCATGGTTCAGAAAACCTATAAAAAACCTTTCAAGCGAACCACCAGTTCCTATTTACACTTAACAACACCAACAACCCAGAAAAATTCTCCCAAATAAACTTATAAAATGAAGATGCAAAAACCTTAAGCTTCATCTCCACTCCCTACTCAAGATCAGACATCGCCGAGCAACCCCGACCGCTGACTGGCTAAAACAGAAAACACAATAAAAGATCAGCAAGGCGGTTTGCCCGCCAACTTTACTCTTTACTACTATATTTCTTCCCTTTTCACCCCCACTATTTTCTTCCACTCATCTCTTATTTCCCCCACTATCTATCCCACCCTTACTGTACTGTACTGTACACACACATACACACACACGGCGGTGGCGTAACGGATAACCCGATCATGGGATCGGGCAGACGTTCACGAGAAGGTTCGAATCCCACCACATACTGCTTTGAAGCTATACCATTTGTCGAGTGGTTTAAAGTTACCCAAATGTCACCATGATAACCAGAATCTAGGTGGTTACAACAGAGATGCGCTTGGGTGGTGATATGGGCCCTAATATGGGTAACAATATAAATAAAATTGCCTAACCCACTAATGGGCGGAAGCTGAACACCGCTTCCCACATATTCTTTTCAAGTATGCCTTCAGACGCTACAGGCGCATATATATATATATATATATATATATATATATATATATATATATATATATATATATATATATATATATATATATATATATATATATATATATATATATATATATATATATATATATATATATATATATATATATATATATATATATATATATATATATATATATATATATATATATATATATATATATATATAATGGATGTATATATTAACAATATATTCGCGTCGCCAGAGAGGCCGTCACCCACACACGAATAAATAATGGCCTATTTGCTTACACCACCCTGCATAAATCACAAGCCTGAACACAATCATATATGTACAGATGTAGCTCGCCAATAAAACATTTCCAATAAAAGTAAAACATCTAGTCACGCATGCATGCAGGCGCTTATGTTCTTAACACACACACACCCATTCCCCGGCCGGGTGGAGATATTTGGGTGTCTCCTTTCACGTGTAGCCCTGTTCACCACACACACACACACACACACACACACACACACACACACACACACACACACACACACACACAATACGGTTCGGTAGCTCAGTGGTTAGAGCGCTGGCTTTACAAGCCAGAGGACCGGGGTTCGATTTCCCGGCCGGGTGGAGATATTTGGGTGTGTCTCCTTTCATGTGTAGCCCCTGTTCACCTAGCAGTGAGTAGGTACGGGATGTAAATCGAGGAGTTGTGACCTTGTTGTCTCGGTGTGTGGTGTGTGCCTGGTCTCAGGCCTATCCGAAGATCGGAAATAATGAGCTCTGAGCTCGTTCCGTAGGGGAACGTCTGGCTGTCTCGTCGTCAGAGACTGCAGCAGATCAAACAGTGAAACACACACACGGTCACCATGTGTGCCATTCATTCACCGTTATTCAACACTGATTATAACTTTCGTGAAGGCCTGCCATCCCCGGCCCTCTCTCCTCGTTCTCGCTTCATTTTAAAGTCCCCACTACCTTCTCCCTTCATTGCTTCACCAAAACCCCTCACACATTTCGTCTCAACTTTCACTCTTGGGAACCTAATTACTACTACTATATTACTACTACGACTTCTACTACTACTACTACTACTATTACTACTTCTGCATATTATTGCTTCTACTACTACTATATACTATATGGTACTACTGCTGTTTTTTCCAGTTGTTACTACAGCTTGTATTGTTGTTGGTGCTAGTGTTGTTGCTGCTATTCCTGCTGCTATTGTTTCTGTTGCTGCTAATGTTGATGTTGCTGTTGCTGTCTCTCCTAATATTATTGCAATAGTTGCTGCTACTGTTGTTATTGCTGCTGCTACTGCTGTTGCTGCAACAACAACAACGGGGACATACAGGCATTGGTCGCCAATCAAAGGACCTACAATAGTCATCAAAATGCCTGGCGCGGGCTGGAATGCTGATCAGACGAGACCAACGCGATTTTTGAAAAGCTATCCAGAACATTTTCGATTATAAACCATCACATTACCGTAATTTCTGTTGTATTTGTGAAGACGACGATGGTGATGGTAATACTGGTGATGGTGGTGAT
>NC_059278.1:6968075-6970575 GCF_017591435.1 Portunus trituberculatus | reverse complement strand
CTGAACTCTTCTCTCAATCCTTTGCTCACAACTCCACCTTCGAGAAATCGGATTAAAAATTCCCAAAAGGTTTAAAAAGTGTAAGTGTAAGAAAAAGTTTTCCCGCATGGCACAGAGGAGCTCGGCAGTTAGGCAATGCGTGTCGCCTTAACCCTGGCCGAGCTGGACCCTGGCGCCGGGGGCAGAGCCGAAACCTTGGCGCCGCGGCCTGAGGTGGGGTGGGCACACCGTGCACATAGAGCAAGGAAAAGGAGAGCCCACCGCCATTAGGGACAATGCTACCACAAATGAAGCAGTGCGACACAGATGAAGGGTCCTTGCAGGTTGAGGACAAAGGCTATAGCCTCCCTGTGCAGGGCAGAGGTCTCCTGAAGAGAGTGAAGGGAACAATCTCTTTCCAAGGGAGGCTGAAGTGGTGACCATCACTAATGAGGGTGGCTCCAGACACACTGAGAAGGAAGTGGTGGACGCCACCGAGACACGTATCTCTCCTCTGGTGGGGCAGGTGGAGCCCCTCCAGTGGAGAGAGACGACTCAAACTCCTCTGATGGGGCAGGTGGAGCCCCTCCAGTGGAGAGAGACGACTCAAACTCCTCTGGTGGGGCAGGTGGAGCCCCTCCAGTGGAGAGAGACGACTCAAACTCCTCTGGTGGGGCAGGTGGAGCCCCTCCAGTGGAGAGACGACTCAAACTCCTCTGGTGGGGCAGGTGGAGCCCCTCCAGTGGAGAGAGACGAAATCAAACTCCTCTGGTGGGGCAGGTGGAGCCCCTCCAGTGGAGAGAGAGACGTCAGACTTCTCTGGTGGGGCAGGTGGAGGCCCTCCAGTGGAGAGACGACTCAGACTCCTCTGGTGGGGCAGGTGGAGCCCTCCAGTGGAGAGAGACGTCAAACTCCTCTGGTGGGGCAGGTGGAGCCCTCCAGTGGAGAGAGACGTCAAACTCCTCTGGTGGGGCAGGTGGAGCCCTCCAGTGGAGAGAGACGTCAAACTCCTCTGGTGGGGCAGGTGGAGCCCTCCAGTGGAGAGAGACGTCAAACTCCTCTGGTGGGGCAGGTGGAGCCCTCCAGTGGAGAGAGACGTCAAACTCCTCTGGTGGGGCAGGTGGAGCCCTCCAGTGGAGAGAGACGTCAAACTCCTCTGGTGGGGCAGGTGGAGCCCTCCAGTGGAGAGAGACGTCAAACTCCTCTGGTGGGGCAGGTGGAGCCCTCCAGTGGAGAGAGACGTCAAACTCCTCTGGTGGGGCAGGTGGAGCCCTCCAGTGGAGAGAGACGTCAAACTCCTCTGGTGGGGCAGGTGGAGCCCTCCAGTGGAGAGAGACGTCAAACTCCTCTGGTGGGGCAGGTGGAGCCCTCCAGTGGAGAGACGACTCAAACTCCTCTGGTGGGGCAGGTGGAGCCCTCCAGTGGAGAGAGACGTCAAACTCCTCTGGTGGGGCAGGTGGAGCCCTCCAGTGGAGAGAGACGTCAAACTCCTCTGGTGGGGCAGGTGGAGCCCTCCAGTGGAGAGAGACGTCAAACTCCTCTGGTGGGGCAGGTGGAGCCCTCCAGTGGAGAGAGACGACTCAAACTCCTCTGGTGGGGCAGGTGGAGCCCTCCAGTGGAGAGAGACGTCAGACTCCTCTGGTGGGGCAGGTGGAGCCCCTCCAGTGGAGAGAGACGCGTCAGACTCCTCTGGTGGGGCAGGTGGAGCCCTCCAGTGAGAGAGACGACGTCTCCTCTGGTGGGGCAGGTGGAGCCCTCCAGTCAAACTCCTCTGGTGGGGCAGGTGGAGCCCTCCAGTGGAGAGAGACGTCAAACTCCTCTGGTGGGGCAGGTGGAGCCCTCCAGTGGAGAGACACGTCAGACTCCTCTGGTGGGGCAGGTGGAGGCCCTCCAGTGGAGACAGACGCGTCAGACTCCTCTGGTGGGGCAGGTGGAGACCCTCCAGTGGAGAGAGAGGACTCAAACTCCTCTGATGGGGCAGGTGGAGCCCCTCCAGTGTAGAGAGACGCGTCAGATTCCTTGTAAAAAAAAAAAATAAAAAAATAACTCCACCTTGGACGATTTTGGGCTTGTCCCTCCCTCTCCTCCTCTCTCTGACTATTTCACGTTTATAATTAAAATCCTTCGTAATGATGTTTTCCATGCCCTTGTTGGCTTAAACCCACGGGAGGCTTATGGTCTTGATGGGGTCCCTCTTACTGTTCTCAAAAACTGTGCTTCCGTGCTTGCACCTTGTCTGGCCAAACTCTTCCAGCTTTGCCTATCTACTTCTACCTTTCCTTCCTGCTCGAAGTCTGCCTACATTCAGCCTGTTCCTAAAAAGGCTGACCGTTCTAACTCCTCAAACTACCGTCCTATAGTTTTAATCTCTTGCTTATCTAAAGTTTTTTAATCTATCCTGAATAGGAAGATTCTCAAACATCTACCACTTCACAATCTTCTGACTGACCGCCAGTATGGCTTCCGTCAAAGTCGCTCTACTGGTGATCTTCTGGCTTTTCTTACTGAGTTTTGGTTATCC
>NC_059278.1:6935575-6963075 GCF_017591435.1 Portunus trituberculatus | reverse complement strand
AATCAAGGCTATAGTTTTTAAGCTATTTGAAAGAAAAAAAAAAAAGATAAGGGCAAACAGAAAAGCAAATTGCCAAACTAAATAAATAGATAAATATATACATCAATACTCAAATGAGATAACTAAATAAATGTAAAGCAATCTCTCTCTCTCTCTCTCTCTCTCTCTCTCTCTCTCTCTCTCTCTCTCTCTCTCTCTCTCTCTCTCTCTCTCTCACACACACACACACACACACACACACACACACACACAACCCTTGTTACTGTTACTATTCGGAAAATTTTACTCTACGTAAATTTCAGTCGCTTTTAACTTTTGTTTTTACCCTACAAAGCTTTTTCATGTACATTTCGTAATGACGCCACATGACCACATTGCTGCCACGCCTTACACCAATCTCTCTCTCTCTCTCTCTCTCTCTCTCTCTCTCTCTCTCTCTCTCTCTCTCTCTCTCTCGTGCCGAACTGTCTTCCCCATCAAAGCAGCACGTATGATAAGGATTTGCTTTTAGTACAGGTAAACACGTGTTCTGTTAGGTGACGAGGACCACATCCCTTGTATTAGGAAGTGAGTGAAATATCCCCTTTACTAAATAGATGCCATTTTGAAGGAAGGTTGTTTGGGAATGGAGGGCAGACAGGGTTTTAATGAGTATTGTTTATCTTTTCACTATTATGAGAGAGAGAGAGAGAGAGAGAGAGAGAGAGAGAGAGAGAGAGAGAGAGAGAGAGAGAGAGAGAGAGAGAGAGAGAGAGAGAGAGAGAGAGAGAGAGTGTTCAGTATCGATTCTTTCTTGTCACATTTTTCCTTAATTGTCTTGTTCTTTGACTACTTTTATACCTCCGTGTGTGTGTGTGTGTGTGTGTGTGTGTGTGTGTGTGTGTGTGTGTGTGTGTGTGTGTGTGTGTGTGTGTGTGTGTGTGGACGCGCGTGAGAGGCGCCAGCCACCCGTAAACTCCCCATAGAAACACAGACACAGGCACTAATTAATCGCACGTACACATAAAACGCCAATTTATAAAAGCATACAGACAGTGCCGCGCAGTAATTTCCTCCACGCATCGTAAAATATTTCCAGACTGCAGCGTTGGGAGTTTTGAGTTCAATTTAATTAACAATAATAAATTCGGGAATAAATAGCACCGGGTTTAATATGAATTATGAAATGCGCCATGTTTCATAGCTTAGTTAATCTTGTTATCTGCTCATATCTTAGCCCGGCATTTCTTCAGAGAGAGAGAGAGAGAGAGAGAGAGAGAGAGAGAGAGAGAGAGAGAGAGAGAGAGAGAGAGAATTTTGTATCATGCAGAAATATGTTCAGAATTTGTTCCGGGGGGAAAAAAATTGTAACATAGTTTTCGGGTTGAAAAAAAACATATGTTTAGGGCAAAAAATAATACGTGTTGCATAATAAGGAGACTAATGGACACACAGCACGTCAATGTGAACCACCGGCACAGTTTTGGGGAGGAATTTCAACAGAGGGATTTTCGTTGCGCAAGGTACACAGATGAAAAAAAAAGAAAGAAAAAGAAAGAAAGTATATATTTACACACGTTTGTCTTCAATTTATTTTTTCCTCTTCCATTCATTCAACTTTTCTTTTTCTTTCTTAATATTTTCTTTTTTTTCTCCTACTCCTTAATTTCGTCCCTTAATTTTTTCCTAACTTCCCTCTCCAATTATGTTCCTCCTTCCCTTGCCCTCTTTAATTCTATCCATCCACTACTGCCTTCCATTTCCTCTTCCTTCTTCTCCCTCCCTATTGATGTCTACTATTTCCTTCCTTCCCTATCAGCATCTCTCCTCTCTCTCTCTTATACACTTCCCTTCCCTTTCCAACTTCTAATTCTCTTTTCATTCCCCCTTCTCTTCCCCGACTATATTTCTTCCTTGCTCTCTTCTCCCTTGCCATTCTTCCTTTCTCATCTCTTTTCTTCTATTCCTGTTTTTCTTCTTTAATTACACATATTGACTTTCTCCTTTCATTCGTTTGTTCTTTCATTAATGTCCTGCCAATTTCTTTTCTTGGTTTTTAGCCCTTTCATTTATTTCCTGCACTTTTTAATATTTTCCTTCATCTCTTTTTCCCTCCCACATAGTCCATCTCTGGTTTTCTCTCGCTTTCATTGCTTACACACTTATTTTCTAATCATCCACCTTCTTTTTACTTCTTCCCTATACCAATCTTTGCTTCTCTCTTTCTTTCATCTCATACACACCTCAGCGAATCATTTTTCTTCCTTACTATTTCAACTTATCCCTCTCTCACCACACGCCATCCAAGCCCTCCTCCTGGGGCAGTAATCAGGGGTACAGGTCATCTTAATTGCCCAGTTCAGGAGCTTCAGCTGGAACCACACAAAACATATTTTCCACCAGACGTTCTCTCCCAGGGGCAAAAATGTAAGAAAACTGCAAAGTGCCAAATTTTTCATCTCAGTTTCCAGACACAGACGGCAATGCAGGAGCTTGAGGGAACGGTAAGGGAAGGAAAAGGCTTGGTGGGATAGAGGAAAGCAATAGCAGAGAGTAGGTAGAGAAGGAGAGTTACTGCCTATTTCGATCTACTGTGTGAGAGAAGGTAGGACATAGTGGTATAGAGGAAGGTAATAGGGGAGAGAGTACATGTAGATGAGTAGGGAGAGGAAAAGATTGGTGTCTCTACTGTAAAAGAGTGAAGGAGTGAGTCTGTGATATCTTAGTAATAGATTTAGTGAGGTGATTACTAGTGTGTGTGTGTGTGTGTGTGTGTGTGTGTGTGTGTGTGTGTGTGTGTGTGTATCCACTCTCTATTTATTTTGAAACATACGGTAAAATACAGTTCAGCGCAAGCTTACAAAAAAAAATAATAATAATTAACAAAATAAATGACGCATAAAGAGAGAAATTCTGTCATTGTCTTTACTTTTGGCAAGTTTTTTTTTTTTTCTTAGAGACTTCTGTCGTGTGTAAACATTCCCTAAAGAATATATTGAATAACATTTTTGCATTTGTCTTTAACTTCCTCATTTGCAGTTACGAGCAACGAAAGGTACCATGGTATACACTGATCGATAGCACATGTCAAATATTTCGTGATTTCGAGGAACAAGAGGGAAGAACACGAGGAAAAGAAAGAGGAGGAGGCGGAGGAGGAGGAGGAGAAGAAGGAGGAGGAGGAGGAGGAGGAGGAGGAGGAGGAGGCGGAGGAGGATATGAAGATGGAGATTAAGATGGAGAAGAAGAAAGAGAAAGAGAAGGAGAAGGAGAAAGAGAAGGAAAAGGTGGAGAATAAGAACAAAACCAAGAGAGAAGAAGTAAGAGTACTCACGATGACACTTCATGACAGTAAACACTAACACAATAATCATGATAATAAGTTGATCTACTACAGGATAAATGTAACGTTCCCTCCTATCGCTGGACAACCTGGCGCCCTCTGCACACACACCACCAGAAAGGGATTAACATACTAAACTACGCGAATTGTGCGATCTTTTCTTTCCTCTTTATTTAACTACAACGCTTGAGAAACGCACCACCACCTCCTTTTCCTCCTCTTTCTTCAAGGTTGGCGATGAAAATTACACCCTTAACTTAAGTTTTTTACTTTACCCATTTTCAAACACACACACACACACACACACACACACACACACACACACACACACACACGTACACACACGAAAAAAAATAATAGATAAACGACAGAGAGAAAAATAAGTAGATAAGACTGATAGATACAGATAGTCTCTCATTATCTTTATTTATTTATTTATTTTATTTTGCCTATTTATTTATTTTTTTTTTTGTGTGAGTGTGTGCGTGCAGGTATCAATCATCTTAAGTACAAAGGTGTTCATTCATCGCACCATGCAAGCTAAACAAATAACAAACAAAGACTATTCATCCTATGAAGTTTGCATCATTGAATTAATCTTCACATGTGACGATTGCCTTGGACCTCCTTCCCTCTGCCTCTCCTTCATATGCTACACTCATCTTACTTCATCACGCAAACCTCCCTTGCCTAGCTATCCACGAGGCGCTGGACTCTTGGCACATCCTCCTAACGTCCTCTTGACTGTCTTTCCTTCCGCACGAGTTCACCAGCACCATCATTCCATCATCCCCTTAGTCAGTAAACTCAAGAACACACAGTCCGCTTTTCTTATTTTTTCCCTTTCCTTCCTTTTTCTTGCTCCGACCTGTGATGTTTTCAGAGGAGTATCGGAAGCATTGCACGAACTGAAGATCGTGGCCTGACTTCCTCTAGTTTTCCTTACTTTTTTTTTCGCTTTTTATTCTTTGAAGTGTGTAAAAATGATGGCAGAAATTTGTTTGATATGTTAAGCTGATTTTCTGATGCTTTTTCAGTTATAGGACAGAGAGAGAGAGAGAGAGAGAGAGAGAGAGAGAGAGAGAGAGAGGATAATTCTAAGGCACGAAGAGGTTTACAAATTGGAACAGACTACATGCAAAACGACGGGTCTCGAGAGGCTGAGGGGTACGAGGACACGCCCTGCATTACATTTTACTAACAAAACTTATACACAGAACGTTCAGACAGGAGACGTGAGCTGCCCGAGAGATAGTGGTCGGTGGGTGTGTTAGTATTTATGTATTCAGTTCTACTTTTGTTATTCTCACTATTGTTATTGTTTTGGTTGTGCACGTAAGAACAGTACTGAGAAACGCTTTGCAAAGGCCATAAAGCTAATTAGCCCTGTTCTGTAGCTTTTTTGTTGTTGTTGTTAATAGTGTAAATATTTTCTTAACGCTACTAGAATCGAAATACCACTCTTTGAAAACATAGTGGAGATGCGACGTAGAAGTGTTTCAGGTTACAGTACTAAGTTCCATTATACAGGTGGTGGTGGTGGTGGTGGTGGTGGTGGTGGTGGTGGTGGTGGTGGTGGTCGTGGTGGTGGTTGTGATGGTAGTAATGTTGGTAAGGATATAAGATCTAACCGAAAAAAAAGTATCACCCGGAGATAATTAATGAAGAAACGATAATTTTTTTTAATATTCATTGGCTAATTAATCGGTTAATATTAAGTGACTCATTGATAACACGGCACCAATCGATTGCTGGGGAGTGGTGGTTGTTGTGGGGGTCAAGATCTAACACTTCAACAATAAATATTCTAAGTTTGAACTTTGCAAACTATTATAGTGTTTGTAATGGTGAAGCGATTAGTGGTGGTGATTTGCTTATGGTGTTGAGATAAAAATGGTGATGGTAAGTTACTAGTAGTGTCAAATCATTAGGAGTGGTAACTTAGTGGTGGTGGTGGTTGCAACCTCATGAGTTAGTGGTGGTGAGATTGTAGTGTAGTGGTAAATAGTGGTGATGAGAGAGAGAGAGAGAGAGAGAGAGAGAGAGAGAGAGAGAGAGAGAGAGAGAGAGAGAGAGAGAGAGAGAGAGAGAGAGAGAGAGAGGGGGGGGGGAGCGACAACAGAACTGCTGGTTAAATGGACGAGAACTCTTTGGTCATAATAAAACGTCTTACCGGAGTCACAAAAGAATGACTGGACAGGCTATCTATTATAATAACAATTAGTCTCGCTACGAGTTCCTGTAAAATCTAGCTAAGATTGCCCTAAATTTACAATTACAATTGCCATCATTATCCACATATAACAACAAAGAATATTTTTACCATTTAGGTTGTAATATTAAACATTCACAGCGAAAGCAGCATTCTTACCAGACGACTTACTTAAATTTTACTTGCGAAAAATGCTAGGATACTGTACATCAATCCTTGTAGAAGAAATCAGGTGAGATAAAATGCATATGTTGGTAGTGATTTCATTCCCGACTAGATTTGCACAAGAAGTAAACTCACCTCCAACAACTGTTTTCTCTTACTTGTTTATTTTTTTTTTTATTTATTTATACCATGTGGGCTTTTCACGGGAATTTCTGGGCTAAAGGGGATACTTTTTGTGGTACCTCTTATTTGTCTGAATATTTAAACATAGTAATTATTTTCATCTGGACCATGGATTTAATTTAAAGGTTTTCATATAATTGGAATTTTATTTACATAGATGTATAATAATGAAAATTTAACGCGCACGCGCGCACACACACACACACACACACACACACACACACACACACACACACACACACACACACACACACACACACACACACACACACACACACACACACACACACACACACACACACACACACACACACACACTTACATGTGCCAATCGACAATAGAGACCCAGACTACTCGGTACTCTAAGCAATGCTGGTGCAGCTACAAGCGTGGACCGAGAAGAACAGAATGACGATCAACAGCAAGACTAGTGATGCACATCTGTACCTCCTCAGCAGCAGTGTCTCCACCCTAGCTGTCAGTGGGCCCTCATCGCCTCCAAGCGGTCCCGTCGACCAAGTTTCTCGGTGTCACGGTGGACGACCAGCTGACCTGAAAGCAGCATGTTACCACCACAGTGAGATCAGCGGCGTACAGTCTTTAGGCTGCGAAGACTCAAGTCCCTGGGGACGCCGGCTGACGAGTTGAAGGGGGTGCATCTCATCTTCATCCTCCATAAACTCTCTCAGCTCAACTCAACAGCAGCAGCTGGAGAATGTGTAAAAGAGGGCGTGCAGGGTCATCCTCGGCTCTGCTTACACCAACTATGACGACGCCCTTAAGGGGGATTTACACTTGGCAATTTTCGGGAGGCAATATTGCCGAAACGTGCTGCCGACAATTCCGGCTGGATGCTCTCGAGAGCAAGTACGTTCACACTACTGAGAAGATGTTGCCGAGAGCATCAGCTGGCAGGACGTAAACAAACCAACAAGATGGATGGCTCTCTGCAAAAACTTTTTTGGTCCTGATTTTTCCTCCAGCGATGAAGAGGCATCGATGGCTGTTCTTTTTTTTTACATGAATTGACGATGGCAGGAAAAAGGAAACGTCTTTGGATGCGCTCTTGACTGAAAAGACGGGAAACGAAGAGTGTGTACCATACTCTTCTGACCGAACTTCGCCTGGAAGACTCCGAGATCCTGCGACAATGGATACGCCTTCCAAAGGAACAGTATCAAGAGCTGCTACGGCTTGTGACTCCTCTTATCATGAAGGAGGATACACATCTTCAGTGAATCAGCCACTCTCTGGAAAGCGTATTTTCAAAGAATATGCTTCTTGTAAACCTCGTCTTGTGGGTCCCACAAATGTTTCACCTCCCTCACTTGCTCCAGCAAGGCCACCTCGGCCTCCCGATTCCAAATGAAGTTGTCTGCATTCATCAGGGATGCTTCTCTGGGTGCCGACATGTTTGTTTATATTGCCGCGAGTCGGCAATAGCGGTAATACAAGACCAACACGGTCGGATAGCTGCGAGTAGCGCTCCCAGTCTCAGACCGAGACCCAAAATGCTATCGGCAACACGTTTCGGCAATATTGCCTCCCGAAAATTGCCAAGTGTAAACCCCCCTTTAGTCTGCCCAAACTGTCTACCTGCCTTTGAGGGCATCAACGCAGGGACCGACCACAGTGCGATCTTCACCATGGTGCGAGCGATAAACCGTTAGGCTAGCGAACTAACTATTAACTATTAACTTCAGTTGTGGGTAAATTAATGGAATCAATAATAGCGAAAAACATTAGGGAACACCTAGACAAACACGGCTTGATAAATCACTCACAACATGGATTTACGAAGGGGAAGTCGTGTCTCACCAATTTGTTGAGCTTGTATAGTATAGGTAAGGTTTATGAGGCGGCAGATAAAGGTGATAGTTATGACATTCTATACTTGGATTCGAGTAAAGCCTTTGACAAGGTACCTCACCAGAGGCTCTTAAAAAAGGTTAAAGCACACGGTATAGAGGGTAGAATATTAGGCTGGATTAAAGTGTGGTTAGATGACAGGTAGTAATTAATGGATCGAATTCCGAGTGGGAGAAGTAGTTAGTGGGGTGCCACAGGGCTCAGTTTTAGGGCCATTATTATTTCTAATATATATCAACGACTTGGATAGTGGAATTAATAGTGATATCAGTAAATTTGCGGACGACACAAAGATAGGTAGACTAATTAGGTCCGATTCGGATGCCAAGGCTTTGCAGGCTGACTTCAATAGGATGAAAGAATGGAAAGATAGATGGTTAATGCAGTTCACTATTAACAAGTGCAGAGTGCTGAGCACGGGTAGAGATAATCCAAGCAATAGGTACACAATATATAATGTGGCAGTAGGAAGTTCCAAGTATGAGAAAGATTTAGGAGTCATAGTTAGCTCCGATCTCGGTACAAGGAAGCAATGTATTGAGGCCAGAAATAAGGCAAATAGAGTATTAGGTTTCATCTTTAGAAGTGTTAAAAGCAGGATTCCTGAAGTAATACTAAATTTATACTTGGCGCTGGCCAGGCCACATCATGACTATGCGGTACAATTCTGGTCCCCATATTACAGGTAGGGCAGCTCTGTTGGAGTCAGTGCAAAGGAGGATGACTAAAAGATACAGGAATGAGGATATTCCTATGAAGAGAGACTGAAAAACTTAGCCTGCATTCCTTAGAGTGACGTAGGTTAAGAGGAGACTTGATAGAAGTATTTAAGTTGGTATAAGGGTTTTAACAGAGGGGATGTGAATGTAGTTCTTAGAATCAGTAGCGGGGACAGAACCAGAAATAATGGGTTTAAACTTGAAAAATTCAGGTTTAGGAAGGAAATGGGAAGAAACTGGTTTTCAAACAGAGTGGTTGATGAGTGGAACGGTCTCAGTGGTCATGTAGTCAGGGCGGAGTCAATAGGGAGCATTAAAAGAAGGTTAGATAAATTCATGGATGGGGAAGATAGATGGAATTAGGTAGATTAAGCACACTGGGACTGCCTCGTATAGGCCTGGTGGCCTCTTGCAACTTCCCTCCTTTCTTATGTTCTTATCTTCTTAAGCCTCCCCGCCATAACCCCTATGTATATTTTCAGTATATATATATATATATATATATATATATATATATATATATATATATATATATATATATATATATATATATATATATATATATATATTACAGTACTGCCATCCGAATAAACCGTATATCATTATCATCATCATTATTACACACACACACCCACACACACACATACACACATTCTCGGCTCACAACCTAGAAGGCCCTGGTTCCAGTCGTGAGCGCGTCAAGACAAATAGGCAAGCCTCTAAATGTGCAGCAAAGGTTCACCTAGCAGCAGGTAGTGGCCTCGCTGTCCGGTGTGTGGTGTGTGCTGTTGTGTCAGTCCTACATGAAGATCTGTCTATGAGCTCTGAGTTCTCTCCGTCGCGTGGCGAGTCCGTCCAACGGGGAAGACTGACTGGAAAGGGAAGTGACCTGTCTACAGTAACAAGGGCCGTGTTTGTTCGGTCGCTCGCATGTACACACGCTGCACCCACGCACACTTACATCCACAATTATTCACTAATTATGTAATCAAATGGGGATCAAACACACCATTCAAAAATTTTATTTTCTGAGGCTGAGCACTAGAGAGAAAATTTTCTATCGTATTTAACAAGCAAGTACAGTTTGTTCCATATGAAGTGTGTAGGGCGAGCGAGAAAAACAGAACAAACAAACAAACAAAAATAGCAGACATTTTACTTAATTGATACAATTATGAGATGCGTTATAAAACAGCAACTATTCTGGAAAAGCAGTTCTTTCCTCATTTTACATGCAGTGCTAAACTTACCAAAATGGATAACATATGATCACGTCAACAAATTAATAATACTAATAGATAAACTAACAAAGAACTGAACTTAAGAAAAAAAAAAAAAAATAACTTCAGAAAAAAATAACAATACATTAATCATGTATAATTCCTTTACAGTTTTCTTCTTATTGTACCTCATTCCCTCCAGAGACTGTCTAACGTTGCAGCATTACTATTACTATCACTAAGGGGTTTTAGTAGGTTAATATCATGATCCGTGTCAATTATTAGTTGCAACCCTCCTTCTCTTTCTTTCTTTCTCTCTCTCTCTCTCTCTGTGTGTGTGTGTGTGTGTGTGTGTGTTTACCTAGTTGAATTTACCTAGTTGTATTGTACATGGTTCGGGAGGGGCTCATAGTGTCCTGTCTCTATGTTTGTTTGTTTGTGTGTGTAATTCACTGTTTGATCTGCTGCAGTCTCTGACGAGACAGCCAGACGTTACCCTACGGAACGGGCTCAGAGCTCATTATTTCCGATCTTGGGATAGGTCTGAGACCAGGCACACACCACACACCGGGACAACAAGGTCACAACTCCTCGATTTACATCCCGTACCTACTCACTGCTAGGTGAACAGGGGCTACACGTGAAAGGAGACACACCCAAATATCTCCACCCGGCCGGGGAATCGAACCCCGGTCATCTGGCTTGTAAAGCCAGCGCTCTAACCACTGAGCTACCGGGCTGTGTGTGTGTGTGTGTGTGTGTGTGTGTGTGTGTGTGTGTGTATTATAAATACTTAGAAATATAGTAGTTACTCATTAAAAGTGATAAAAGAAAACAAAACATTTTAGGGTACACTAAAAATTGTTAGCCACTCTTTTATTTCCACTAGGTTCAAAACATACGGATTTCACCCTTACTACCGAGTTGCATTAATTAGATCTTTATTTGTTACCTTAATTGTTATAAACTATATATATATATATATATATATATATATATATATATATATATATATATATATATATATATATATATATATATATATATATATATATATATATATATATATATATATATCGGTCCGCACCTTCGCTCCTCCGTACCTGCGGATCACCAAACGAGGTGCGGAAGTCCGAAGTGCGGAAACATTTTCAAAAGTGCGGAAGTAACAGCCACGGAAAGGCGACATTTTATGTCCGTACCTCCGCACCTAAGACATGTGGGGTAAGACGAAATTTTAAGTCCGTACCTCCGCACTTGAGACAGGTGCAGGAAAGCGAAATTTTGAATCCGTACTTCCACACCTAATATTTTCAAGGAAAAAAAATAAATAAAGACGACAGTCCGCACTCCGTAGCATGACTTTCGGCCGCTTTTGGTGTTCTATGCTACCAGGCATATTTTCCCGCCATTTGAGTGACCTCACTCATTCAGGTCTGAGCATGCTCTCTCTCTCTCTCTCTCTCTCTCTCTAATAATAATAATAATAATAATAATAATAATGTTACAATGACTTCCAGTTACTGCTAACCGTACATACAATACAATGATTGAAGCATACATAATCACCATTTCGTAATATATATATATATATATATATATATATATATATATATATATATATATATATATATATATATATATATATATATATATATATATGGAACTCTGATGATTGACTCGTATTTTGTTTTATTTTTTGAGGGGCGGACTAGATTTTTCGGGCGTGCTTTAATAGTTTTGGGTACGGTACCGGAGGTGCGGAGGTGTGGTACCGGACCGAGAGAAAAAATTTTAGGCGCTGAAGTACAGGTGCGAACGAACTGCGTTTCGAGGTCCGGAGGAGCGGTACCGGACTACCTGGTTATCCAGTAACGCGCCCACCTCTGTATGATATATATATATATATATATATATATATATATATATATATATATATATATATATATATATATATATATATATATATATATATATATATATATATATATATATATATATATATATATATATATATATATATATATATATAGAGAGAGAGAGAGAGAGAGAGAGAGAGAGAGAGAGAGAGAGAGAGAGAGAGATTAGAATTTGAGGCGACAGAGTGAGCGAATATGACATGTAGATAGAAAGGGGTGTGGATGAGGAAGACAGACAAGGAGTGAGGTTGAGAAAGAGTATATTGCTTAATTTACACGTCACGACCTTCAGACGACGAAGTTTTTCTACTTAAATACTTGAATTGATAAGTCACTCGATGTAGATAGAGATAAAGCCAAGAAGGCTGCTTCATCGATCATTATTATCATCACCATCTCTTTCTTTTTCTTGTTGTTGTTGTTCTTCTTCTTCTCTCTCTTGTTATTCTTGTTCTTCTCCTTCTTCCTTATTTTTGTTTTTCTTGGGTTTGTTCTTGTTCTTTTCTTTTTAAATTCGGCACTCTCGTAACGTCCCTTTCTCCTCGTTTCCCGGCTCTCCCGACGAAGTGATCTTTCACTCAGCTGATTTGACGTCACATATATGAAACCACGTTATTGATCATAAATGGAGGATATATATTATATGATTAAAACAAGAGATAGAAAGAAGAATTAATATTAAATGGAGGAAATAAAAATAAAAAAGAGATAAAAAGAAAAAGGATACTAAATGGAGGATATGTGAAAAATAGGATAGAATGCAAATTCGACAACAAATAGGGAAAGAGGATAACGAATAAGGGAACAGGAAGAAATGGTAGTGAAAATGATAACGAATTGGGGAATAGGAGGAAATGGAAATGTAATTAAAGTAATGAATAAAGGAATAAGGAGGAAATGGTAATAAAATAGCACATAGAAAAATGGATAACGTGCGTGTGTGCGTGGGTTGAGCAATAGCGTTACTTCATACAAGAAACGTTAAATCTGCTGTGAAAGAGCTGCGAAGAAGGAAACGGGAAACGATGAGAGCGGGAGGGACGTCGATACTAAGACATTGCCTTGTCATGAGTTTCTCTTGTGTTATATTTTCTTTTTAATAGCAGCGTCATCACCTTCCTCTTCCATTTAAGTTTTATATAGGTTTACCCTAATAATATGGCTTTCTGACAAGCTTTTATATAAGAAAACGTTTATGGGTATACTATTTGAAAAATTTACATTTCCTTAATGTTTTCGTAATTGCTTTTTTTCTCTCTAATTCCTTGGCTTTACTTCCTAAGTAGCTCGTTGTTAATGGCAGTCATTGTTGTTTTTATCAAATTCAATATTCTAATGAATTTTTATCCTCTCTCTCTCTCTCTCTCTCTCTCTCTCTCTCTCTCTCTCTCTCTCTCTCTCTCTATATATATATATATATATATATATATATATATATATATATATATATATATATATATATATATATATATATATATATATATATATATATATATATATATATATATATATATATATAAGGTATGTGCCTCTACTGTCTACTCTAATTTTGTGGGTGGTTAAAGTAGATCAATCAATTTCCTTATTTGTCTTAATTTGTTTACCTAATTACTTATAAGACGATTCAATGAGCCTGGCCCAGCAAGTGTCTTAAGTATCTATATATTAAAACCACTTCGTGCATAGTGTACTATAAATGTCCATACCGTTCGCAATCTCTAAGTTCCTTCATACAATGTTGTCCCCCAATATCTCCTCCTCCTCCTCCTTTTGTGTTCCTTTTTACCGGTAGACTTGAGGGTCATTCAAAATACAGAACACGAATTAGGAAATAAAAACAAACTAATTGCTTTCCAAGGTTTCAGTTCCATCTCTCAGCTCCCTGGGAGCCTGATGCTCCTCGATCATCGCGTACCTCTAATCACTTTCCATGTCTTGTCATTTAAAATACATTCTTCTGAAGCAGTTGTCTCTTATATCTTCGATACTTTCTGCACGTCTCAGGTTTCCGTTCCTCTTTCACGTGCATTGATTATCCAAATGCAATGATGATCGTAGACCAGGACTGGTTATTGAGTAAAGGTAGAGATCAGTACTAAAGAGGACGCAAATTGTGACAAAAATGGACAACATATTGTACATGTGGACTGGCTGAGGACGAAACCTAACGCGAGTCAACACAACAGAAGGAAAACAATACAACAGCACAACAGCGACATGACAAAATCCCACATTCAACAAAAGCTCCTACTCAGACGGGGAACAAAAGCTATTGGTCCTTCCCCGCCATTCTAAGGGAGTGGAGCATGGTGGACAGCCAGTGTTATTGCAGCGCCCCTACGTCTACAGCGGTCCTCGTGGGTTGCTCGGCCGCATTCAGATGACAGAAGACAGCACTGCCTGGGATGTAAATTTATCCAAAAAAAAAAAATATTATACTGGCGGATGGATTTAAAAAAAATGACAATGTGCACATGAAAATCTACGAAAATTAAGGAGGGAATATGAGTAATACATACCAGGAGATAAGCATGGGCTGTTTTCAAATAAGTGTGTGTATATATATATATATATATATATATATATATATATATATATATATATATATATATATATATATATATATATATATATATATATATATATATACTACCTCCTAGGAGGGAGGTAGTAGACACCTACCGAAACAATAACTTACTCCCAGTGAGATCTAATAGCACTAGTTCAGGAGGTGCTGTGAACCTTCCATTAAAGCTAGTTGTGATCTCGTTGAATGTTTGCCTTTGTGTCTCACAACTCATGGGGGTAGTCACAGCCTACCCTCTAAGGACAGCTCTCCTTCTTCACAAAAAACTACATGCACTTACCACACATACGCCCTTCACTCCAAATCAAAATTTAAAAGAAAAATGGGACCCAAAATAAACAACGCCTCTGGGAGGGACCAAAATGTCCCCAGGTCGGACACCTCTCCTGTTGAAGACCACAAATGCCTTGACACCTCCCTCAACTTTTTCTACATTAACTTCTGCAACATTCGCGGTCTTAGATCTAATTTTCAATCTGTGGAACACCACCTCTCCTCTACTAAACCTCATCTTCTTTTCCTCACCGAAACACAGCTGTCTGAGGCAACTGACAGTAGCCCTTCTCTGTTCCCTCCTACTTTCTCTATTCTCATTTTCATTCCAAAGCTGGATGTTGCGTCTATGTACGCAACGACTTAACTTGCTCTCGTGCCCACGCTCTTGAGTCTTCCGAATTTTCCACCATCTGGCTACGACTTAACAGTCACTCTCAAACTAAATTCATCTGTGCTGTTTATCTCTCCCTAACTCTTCTGACTATAGTAATTTCTTCGACTACTTAACTTCTAAAGTGGAGCACATTCTGTCCCTCTACCCTTTCGCTGAGATTTCCATTCTTGGAGATTTCAATGTTCACCACCAGCTTTGGCTTTCCTCTCCCTTCACTGACCACCCTGGTGAACTAGCCTTCAACTTTGCTATCCTCCATGACCTAGAGCAACTGGTGCAACACCCTACTCGTATTCCTGACCGTCTTGGAGACACGCCCAACATTCTTGATCTCTTCCTCACCTCTAACCCTTCTGCTTATGCTGTCACCCTTTCATCTCCGTTGGGCTCCTCCGATCACAATCTCATTTCTGTATCTTGTCCTATTTTTCCAATCCCTCCGCAGGATCCCCAAAGCGAAGGTGCCTCTGGCGTTTTGCCTCTGCCAGTTGGGGGACCTGAGGAGGTATTATGCTGATTTTCCTGGAATGATTATTGCTTCCGTGTCAGAGACCCATCTCTTTGTGCTGAACGCATAACAGAGGTGTTAGTATCTGGCATGGAGGCGTACATTCCTCATTCTTTTCTCAACCTAAACCTTCTAAACCTTGGTTTAACTCAGCCTGTTCTCGTGCTATACATGATAGAGAGGTTGCCCACAAAAGGTACTTGAGCCTTCCATCTCCTGAATCTCATGCACTTTATATCTCTGCCCGGAATCATGCCAAGTCTGTTCTTCAACTTGCCAAACACTCTTTCATAAATAGGAAATGTCAAAATCTTTCAAACTCAAACTCTCCTCGTGACTTCTGGCATCTAGCCAAAAACATCTCAAATAACTTCACTTCTTCATCTTTCCTCCTTTATTTCATCCTGATGGCACCACTGCCATCTCTTCTGTCTCTAAAGCTGAACTCTTTTCTCAAACCTTTGCTCACAACTCCACCTTGGACGATTCTGGGCTTGTCCTCCTCTCCTCCTCCCTCTGACTATTTCATGTCTACAATCAAAATTCTTCGTAATGATGTTTTCCATGCCCTTGCTGGCCTAAACCCTCGGAAGGCTTATGGACCTGATGGGGTCCCTCCTATTGTTCTCAAAAACTGTGCTTCTGTGCTTGCACCTTGCCTGGCCAAACTCTTCCAACTTTGTCTATCGACTTCTACCTTTCCTTCCTGCTGGAAGTTCGCCTACATTCAGCCTGTTCCTAAAAAGGGTGACCGTTCTAACCCCTCAAACTACCGTCCTATAGCTTTAATCTCTTGCTTGTCTAAAGTTTTTGAATCTATCCTGAATAGGAAGATTCTCAAACATCTGTCACTTCACAATCTTCTGTCTGATCGCCAGTATGGCTTCCGTCAAGGTCGCTCTACTGGTGATCTTCTGGCTTTCCTTACTGAGTCTTGGTCATCCTCTTTTAGAGATTTCGGTGAAATTTTTGCTGTTGCGTTAGACATATCAAAAGCTTTTGATAGAGTCTGGCATAAAGCTTTGATTTCAAAACTGCCCTCTTACGGCTTCTATCCTTCTCTCTGCAACTTTATCTCATGTTTCCTTTCCGACCGCTCTATTGCTGCTGTGGTAGACGGCTACTATTCTTCTCCTAAACCTATTAGTAGTGGTGTTCCTCAGGGTTCTGTCCTGTCACCCACTCTCTTTCTATTATTCATTAATGACCTTCTTAACCAAACTTCTTGCCCTATCCACTCCTACGCTGATGATACCACCCTACATCTTTCCACGTTCTTTCAGAGACGTCCAACCCTTCAGGAAATTAACAGATCACGCGGGGACGCCACGGAACGCCTGACTTCCGATCTTTCTAAAATTTCCGATTGGGGCAGAGAAAATCTAGTAGTTTTCAATGCCTCAAAACTCAATTCCTCCATCTATCAACTCGACACAACCTTCCAGACAACTATCCCTCTTCTTCAATGACACTCAACTGTCTCCTCTTCCACAATGAATATCCTCGGTCTGTCCTTTGCTCATAATCTTAACTGGAAACTTCACATCTCATCTCTTGCTAAAACAGCTTCTATGAAGTTAGGTGTTCTGAGGCGTCTCCGCCAGTTTTTCTCGCCCTCCAACTGCTTACTCTGTATAAGGGCCTTATCCGTCCCTGTATGGAGTACTCTTCGCATGTTTGGGGGTTCCAGTCACACAGCTTTGCTTGATAGGGTGGAATCGAAAGCTCTTCGTCTCATCAACTCCCTCCTCTGACTAACTGTCTTCAGTCTCTTTCTCACCGCCGAAATGTTGCATCCCTTTCTATATTTTATCGCTATTTTCATGGTAACTGTTCTACTGATCTTGCTAACTGCATGCCTCCCTCCTCCTGCGGCCACGCTGCACAAGGCTTTCTTCTTCCTCTCATCCCTATTCTGTCCAACTCTCTAATGCAAGAGTTAACCAGTACGCTCAATCATTCATCCCTTTCACTGGTAAACTCTGGAACTCCCTCCCTGCATCTGTATTTCCAAATTCCTACAACTTGTCTTCTTTTAAGAGGGAGGTATCGAGGCATTTGCTCCCCTAATTCTGGCTGACGGTTTTGGCACTTTTGTAATCTTTGGAGAGCCAGCGCTCAAGTGGGCTTTTTTCTAACTTTCTTTTTTTTGCCCTTGGCTGGCCCTCTTCCCTACGTAAAAAAAAAAAAAAAAAAAAAAAATATATATATATATATATATATATATATATATATATATATATATATATATATATATATATATATATATATATATATATATATATAAAAAAAAAAAAAAAAAATATATATATATATATATATATATATATATATATATGTATATATATATATATATATATATATATATATATATATATATATATATATATATATATATATATATATATATATATATATATATATATATATATATATATATATATATATATATATATATATATATATATATATATATATATATATATATATTGTTACGACCCAGAGTGGCCTGACTGGGTACCCACGAGACTGCACCTGTCACTGATTAGGTTAAATCACTCTTAATAAATAACAAGATATTAAGATAAAGAAGTGAAGAGTGATCAGGCTTCGCTGCAACAGTTCTTAACGCAAGAGCCACTCAAAGGTGTAAGACTGTAAGAGAACTAAAAAATAAAAATAAGGAAAGATTAAGAAAAGGAATGTAAATCCTTAACATAATTTATTACACGAAAATAAGGCAAAGTTAACTTAATCACAATCAAAATCAAAATTAAGGCCCGTAGATAGTTAAAAGTATGGTAATTACATCCAAGAAAATAATATAATGGCAATCACAACAATATAACACCACAGAAATATAAATAAATCAGGAAATAAGTATAAACACGGCTGCTGTATATCGAAAATATAAGTCACTCACAGGGCATCAGCACCTCTTGCAGCACACAACCTCATTCACAGAGAAATAACTCATCAACACCAAAAAACATAATAATTAAGCTGCTCAGGGGTGAAAAAAGTATTATATGAGACCACAAATAAGTAAATAAGGAGTAAATAAGGACAACTCTTATTAGAGGTAATAAGTAAAGAATCACACCGCCCTCTAGCTTTCCCTCTGGCTGGTACACACAATACTAGGTAAATCACCAAAAACATTAAGATTGCTAGTTAATATAGAGACAATTAACACCCAAAAACACTCTTGGTAATAGACAAAATGGCCGGCTGGCGTCCCTCACGCCAGCACAAAGATAAATTCACCAAAATATATGGTTAACACCCAAACACCAAAATATTCTCACGTCACTAATCACAGTGACTATATAAGTGACCCTAGAGAAACAGGACCCTAGCAATTCAGGAATATAAGGAAAAATACTCAGCCAAACAAAGAGATGAGGGGAGCGGAGCGGCAAGGGGCACAGGTGCTCCTCAGAGGGCACGCCACTGTGGTTTGTCGGCGCATTGGTTTACAAGCCTTTATTCAGAGGGGAAAGCGTTACGTCACATGATGTAATCTGAGCACCCATTGGTTACACATATCAAGACTTCCAGAGGGCTCTATAGCAACGTGATCTGATTGGATCCGGCACCTTTACCTTCTTCTCTCAAAAAGCAACAACAAAGATGACGTCACGACACTCTAAAACACCCGACAAGCAGCTATTTCACACAAAAGCATATAAGTAAAGTAATACGATATATACATACGAATTACGAAATATGAACATAATATACAATGAAATAATAAATGGATATAGATAAGATAGGTCGTCCTGAGAGCATTACAATAAAATACGACGAAAACATTACTGGCAGGACACCATCACATAACTTAAAATACATTACAATATATTAATATCTGACGGTTGTAACAATATATATATATATATATATATATATATATATATATATATATATATATATATATATATATATATATATATATATATATATATATATATATATATATATATAAGTTCATTACATTAGCATTATGTTATTCAGTACAAAAGGTGCTTGAGTAGTCCACCGATACTGTAAAGAACAAGAATTATTACATTGATTTGAGATGCCCTGTAATGTTCTCCAATGCCACTATCACTGTGCTATCCAAAAGTCAGCAATATCAAACCGAGCATCATATATGAAAACCAACATTGAAGCAGTGTATGAAAAGCGAATGGATGAACTTCAAACAAGCAAGTAAGGGGCATTCTCGAAGGTCAATAATTGGAGTATGCAAGTGATCACTTTCAGAAAGAGAACAAAAAGACAGTGAAGAGTTCAAACACACAACAAAGGTAGATGCGTTAGAGGTCACAGACGACGGTGGTGGAAGAGAGGAGGACAGAGGTGGGCAATGTTAGACAGAAATATTGTCGAAGGAAGGTGACGCAAGCCATGCTAAGTTTATGTCTCCAGGGTGGCCAAGATAAAGTAGAACACTTACTTGGAAAAGTTAGAAAGAACAAACTTGGAAGAAAATCGTCATACTCGTCTATTATACAAGAGAAACTCGAGAACACTTGGAATAGAGAGGGAGTAAAAAAAACGTTCTTCCAAAATTTCATTTTCAAGAACTTCAATGTAAAGAAAAATCTGACGGAAATTAAAGTTCAAATAAATTTTTCCAACCAAGTTTTTTATTCCTACGAAATTCTTAATGCGACACAGTCTTCTCTAGACTCGCAGCACGCTCTTCCTCGTCTTTCTTAAAGTCTGAGGAATGATGTAACATTTTCTACAATTAAGACTCCTTTTCTCACATTTTTCAGAGAATCAAATTACATAACAAATATCTTCCGTGCCTTTTACATAAGAACATAAGTTAAGAGGAAAGCTGCAAGAGGACGCCAGGCCTACACATGGCAGTGCCTGTGTGTTTAAAGCTAACTAATTCCATCTATCATTCCCATCCATAAACTTATCTAATCTTCTTTTAAAGCTCCCTATTGACTCCGCCCTGACTACATGACCACTGAGACCGTTCCACTCATCAACCACTCTGTTTGAAAACCAGTTTCTTCCTATTTCCCTCCAAAACCTGAATTTCTCAAGCTTAAACCCATTATTTCTGGTTCTGTTCCAGCTACTGATCTTAAGAACTTCGCTCATGTCCCCTTTGTTATAAGCCTTATACCACTTCAATACTTGTATCAGGTCTCTCTAAGGAATACAAATTGAGTTTCTTCAATCTCTCTTCATAGGCAATATCCCTCATCCCAAGTATGTCTTTTAGACATCCTCCTTTGCACTGACTCCAATAGACCTATATCCTTTTTATAATGTGGTCTGACCAACGCCAAGTACAATTTTAGTATTACTTCGCGACTTCTGCTTTTTGCACTCCTAAAAATAAATCATAGTATACTATTACCCTTATTTCTAGCCTCTATGCATTGCTTCCTTTGACCAAGATTAGATCTAACTATGACTCCTAAATTTATTTTTCATACTTTGAATTTCCTAGTGATTTACTCTACCTACGCTAGGTACCCTGCACTTGTTAGTGTTGAATTGCGTTTGCCATTTATACATCCAGTTTTTTATCTTATCTAAATCTGCCTGCAAGACAATGGCATCCGAATCTGACCTAATTAATTTACCTATCTTAGTGTCGTCTGCAAATTTACTAATATCACTACTAATTCCGCTATCCAAGTGCTTTATGTATATTAAAAATAACAATGGTGATAAAACTGAACTTTGCGGAACCCCATTAATTACTTGATCCCCCTCAGAATTAGATCCGTTAGTTACTACTACTCTCTGTCGCCTTTCGCCCAACAGCGCTTTAATCCAGTCTAATATTCTACCCTCTATCCCGTGCGCTCTAACCTTTCTCAAGAGCCTGTGGTATGGTACCTTGTCAAAGGTTTTACTGCAATTTAAGTATAGGATGTCGTAATTATCATCATTTTCTGCTGCCTCATAAACACTACTATAAAAACTCGCCTCTATTTGATCCCAGTGCTCCAGGTACTCCCGGTACTGATAGATCCGTCGCACTATTTTTCATCCCTCTCGTTCCTATTAATTTTCTTCCAGGCGAAATCCTTTATCTTTTCTTTCCTTATAGTTTTCCTCTGGCCCCACAACCTTTTGCAACTCTCTTTTCTTCCATTCATGATGCTGCGCTCTCTCTCTCTCTCTCTCTCTCTCTCTCTCTCTCTCTCTCTCTCTCTCTGCCGTCAACCCTGCAGCGTTCCACTCCGAAGGGAAGAAATTAAGATGGTCGTGTGTAAAGATTCCCTTACGCGGCGCAGACCCAACACTGTGAAAGCCACCCAGGACCTCCACATCCTGACTGAGGCAAGAGGCCCGGGGCGGTAGAGGAGGAAGAGGAGGCTAAGCGCGTGTACTGGTATTTCTCAAGACGAATATTGTTCTTAGATTTCCAAGACAGTCGTAAGGATATGTGGAGTGGTATGTGAAGCTTTTTATGTTTTTCTTCAATATAATAGGATGAAAAACGTGTTTGCAGCGTTACAGTTGACGTGTTATTTCACTATGCTTGTTCGTAAAGTGTGTGTGTGTGTGTGTGTGTGTGTGTGTGTGTGTGTGTGTGTGTGTGTGTGTGTGTGTGTGATATGTATACATACATACATACTTGTATATATATATATATATATATATATATATATATATATATATATATATATATATATATATATATATATATATATATATATATATCACACACACACACACACACAAACACACACACGCCTTTGATTTGTTGATCACACTGTTGTGATAAATAAAGCCATCACTCTGGGTCTCTCTCCCTACCTGATAGCGTGGCTGGCAGACTTCCTCACGGGAAGGCGTCAGGCCGTTCGTTATCAGGGCTCTGTCTCCTCTTTCCAACAGCTCACATGCGGGGTCCCTCAGGGAACCAAGATGGGTCCACTGTGTTTCCTCATCCTTATCAACGATGCTCTCGTCCACACCCCCCACCGCTGGAAGTATGTGGACGACTGCACCGTGGGCGTACCCGTCAACAACACCAACCCAGACTTCTCAGCACTGCAGTCCACTCTAAACCAACTACAGACGTGGACGGAGGACAACAAAATGACCATCAACCACACCAAGACCGTGGTGATGCACATTTGTACCTCCACAGCAGCAGTCCCCCCTCCCCAGCTTTCTGTGGGCCCTCACTCCCTCCAGGTGGTCCGCAGCACCAAGCTTCTAGGTGTCTTGGTGGATGATCAGTTAACATGGAAGCAGCATGTTTCCAACATCATCAGGTCAGCCTCATATAAAATCTATTTACTGCGCCGACTCAGGTCCCTGGGAGCACCGGCAGATGAGCTGAGGGGAGTGTACCTCACCTTTATACTCCCTAAGCTCATGTACGCCGCCCCAGCGTGGTCCTCCTCCTGAACCTCACACAACGACAACAGCTGGAGAGGGTTCAGAGGAGGGCGTTCAGGGTCATCCTTGGGCCTGCCTACAGGTCCTACGAGGACGCCCTGACCTGCCTGAGTCTGCCGAGGCTGGCCACAAGACACCAGGAAGCCTTGGAAAAATTTGCGGGAAGGACTGCTGCGTCATCCACGTCTCCGCCACCTGCTACCACCCGACGTGCCTCCCCCTGCTCGCGCCACCCGACACCATAATCGCGTGGCGCCTTTGAGAGCACCGCGCACGGATCGGTACCAACTTAGCGCGGTGCCCACTATTGTGCGAGCTTTAAATAAATAAGTGAATTTCTAGGTTAAGTTTATCCATAGTTAGGTTAAGCATTTTTAGTTCATTGTGGTAATGTCCCCCTCCCCCCCTGTACATTTTCAGTGTATTTTTTTTACATTGCCTAACTAATAAACCGTTTATTATTATTATTATTATTATTATTACACACACACACACACACACACACACACACACACACACCGAAGCACTACAATATGACGTCAAACCTTCAATAAGCAACAGCCAATATAATTCTATATCTGTAATGAACTGCCATATTATATTTACTCTTTAGGTAAACACGATTCCTTGTATAAGACGGGAAACCAAGAAAGGCGATTCTTCAAGGTTAGCAGAATAAATAAGCCTTATTTTTATTTTGAATCAAGAACGATAAGCAAAAAAAACTGCACAGGCAAGATTAGATTTATCAGTCGTTCCATTTTTTTTTTTTTTTTTTTACGTTACGGCCAATAACACCTGTAGGCATTCTTGAAGAGTATATGAGAGAAGCGCTGTTCAGCTTCCACCCATTAGTGGCGTAAACAATTTTATTTACAGTGGTACCCATATTAGGGCCCATATCACCACCTAAACGCATCTTTGGTGTAACCACCTATATAACCTGGGTATCATGGTGAAATGTAGGTAACTTTAGACCACTCGACATATGGCATAGCTTCAAAGCCGTATGTGGTGGGATTCGAACCTTCGATTAGGCCGCCACCACCCGATCATTTATCACCCATTACGTCTTTCCTGATTCAAGAATTGGAACAGGTGTAAATATACTATCACGGATTTAGATTATAGGAGATATCATTTACTAAGCCTCTACGGAAGACTCATATTCTAGACACTTTCCATTACCGCAAGCTAAAACGATAAGTAATTCTTCCATTACATATCCACGTAATAACAGGATACGATATGGAGCTCCATCATTTCTTATCTACTTGTAATAGAAAATGATAATCAAAACATTAAACGGTATTTGTGTGTGTGTGTGTGTGTGTGTGTGTGTTTCACTGTTTGATCTGCTGCAGTCTCTGACAAGACAGCCAGACGTTACCCTACGGAACGAGCTTAGAGCTCATTATTTCCGATCTTCGGATAGGCCTGAGACCAGGCACATAAAACACACACCGGGACAACAAGGTCACAACTCCTCGATTTACATCCCGTACCTACTCACTACTAGGTGAACAGGGGCTACACGTGAAAGGAGACACACCCAAATATCTCCACCCGGCCGGGGAATAGAACCCCGGTCCTCTGGCTTGTGAAGCCAGCGCTCTAACCACTGAGCTACCGGGCGTGTGTGTGTGTGTGTGTGTGTGTGTGTGTGTGTGTGTGTGTGTGTGTGTGTGTGTAATTCACCTCGGTCGTCTGCTGGTCACCCAGCCAGTCTTCCCTATTACGGAGCGAGCTCAGAGCTCATAAACCGATCTTCGGGTAGGACTGAGACCACATCAACACACATCACACACCGGGAAAGCGAGGCCATAACCCCTCGAGTTACATCCCGTACCTATTTACTGCTAGGTAAACAGGGGCCACATATTAAGAGGCTTGCCCATTTGTCTCGCCGCTTACCGGGACTCGAACCCGGCCCTCTCGATTGTGAGTCGAGCGTGCTAACCACTTTACTACGCGGTGTGTGTGTGTGTGTGTGTGTGTGTGTGTGTGTGTTTATGTGTGTGTTAATGAATGAAACATTTTACTTATAAATTGTATAGTTTATTTCAAATTAATCATGAACATTTCTTTTCTTTTTTTCATTCCGTATTCTATTATCACCATCTTTAATTGAGATACATTTGTTTTTGCCCCCTAGAAGTACAAATGTCTACACATAAAACATTAACTCTCTATTATCACACTTTAAAAACTGTATCTTTTTCCATAGCAACAAAAATTTACTTACTTCAAACACACAGACACATACAAACACACACACACACACACACACACACACACACACACACACACACACACACACACACACACACACACACACCCGTGAATGATATAGAAGTAGCAGTCAAGAGATACATTGTTCCAGAGGCAAGCAGTACATGGTATACTTGTGTTTTGATCGTTGACGCTCGTCCTTAGGATCTCTGGCTACAGGGATACCACACACATCCTCGGTGTTTTGATTAAGGGAGACTCGCCTCTCGAAGCATGTCTTCGATGGCAAGGCGCCGTTGACAGTCTGCTACGTACATGACGATGAGTTGGACGCCGAAGTTGAGGGCAGATGTTATCAGATCCACTACTAGCAGCAGCAGCAAACATATCATGAATACTGCATTCGCACCACTTCCTTCAAACGAATACACTGCTCCCATCCCTGCATAAGTTACCGCGTAGGCAATGAGCGACAAACAAAAGGACAGGCCATAGACGAACACAGATCCGCCGTGCAGCACAAGGAACTTGAGCTTGTTAGCAAGACTCCCGAAGGCTCCTGCGCACACTGCCGTGATGCCTGCAGCAAACAGCATAACAAAACCAAACATGCTGTATATACACATTGTAATGATGCCCAAGATGGTGATGACAATGCCAAGGGAAAGCTTAGCGAGGTGAACCTTGAAGAGGAATCTAGGCAGCAGCCTGGGCAGGAGAGCTTTGTTGACGTTCACCTCTTCGTGGAGCTTCATGTTGATTGTGAGCAGTCGTATCACGATCTCTGCCACGACTGCTGCTACCTGTCTTTTATCCACACCACTTATCATTCTTCATCCGGTGGAGAGATTACCATGCGAATACCTGTGTTATTTTCCCAATGTTTTCTCATTTCGTAACAGTTTAACATAGCAAACATTTCCTTAAAATAAAAAAATCTTTATTCTATTTCATTAGAAGAGTGTGTGTGTGTATATATATATATATATATATATATATATATATATATATATATATATATATATATATATATATATATATATATATATATATTTCGGGAGTAGACCATTTTGAATGCATGTACTATTGAAGTCAACAGCGAGGTCTGCATTATTCTTTTGTACAGCGTATTTTGTGTTTTCGCACAAGGGCGCGTTCGTCCGGTTTAGTTGGTGGAGTAGTGTGCCAAAGTCCAAATGGACTTTGGCACACTACTCCACCAACTAAAACCGGACGAACGCGCCCTCAAAAAACACAAAATACGCTGTACAAAAAGAATAATGCAGACACATATATATATATATATATATATATATATATATATATATATATATATATATATATATATATATATATATATATATATATATATATATAATAATCATCATCATCATCATTATTATTATTATTATTATTATATTATTATTATATTATATAATATATATATATATATATATATATATATATATATATATATATATATATATATATATATATATATATATATATATATATATATATATATATCATCATCATCATCATTATCATTATTATTATTATCATTATTATTATTACCATTATTACTATTATGTATTTTTATTATTATTTTTATCATTATCATTATTATTATCATTATTATTATTATTATTATTATCATCATCATTATCGTTATTATTAATATTATTATTGTTATTATATCATTATTATTATTATTGTTATTTTCATAACTATTATCACCATCATAAATATTATTATTACTTTTGTAATTATCTTTTGTTATTTGTCTATTTCCAAGACCTAAGGCACCTTTGTGTTAACCTAATCAGCAGACAGTTTTGAGTGATGGCTTTGCTGAAGGTCCTGTCGACCACGGAAGTCCCTGATCGATGGCCATTGAAGATAATGCCATTTCTCAGCCATTCGGCGATATCACGGCCATCAAGCGGTGGGGATCAAAGGACCATACTTCATCATACCTCAACCACTTTCAAACAGGTCTACTTGAAATTGTGCATTTAAGAGAGATTTTGTTACCAGTGAGAGCTTTTTAATTATTTTTTATTCGTTAATAAAATAACCACACATTAGATCCCGAATAAACATCGAGGACTTTCTAAATAATTATGATAAGAGAGCAATACGTTTCTGAGATCGCCACACTAGAGCTAACGTAAAGTGAAAAATATTACTTTTTATGAATGACCACCTAATATTCGCTATGTGTGGCGTTATTTGCAACCGTTCAACTGCATGGCATTCATTCACTGTCCATCTTTCCATCTGGTGTTGATGATATCAAATTGTATTTTTTTGTTTTTCAACAACTCATAACGTAACAGGAAGTGCCGGGGAAGTACAAGAGATGATAAGACAAATGTGGGACAAGAGAAGTAGATAACAGGTGACGTCATATCGTTAAGGAAAGAAAGATTAGAGGCCATCTTGATGCAAGATTAGAATTGTTCTATTCTAAGAAAGCCTCAATTGGTAAATTTATAAAAT
>NC_059278.1:6928075-6933075 GCF_017591435.1 Portunus trituberculatus | reverse complement strand
GATAAAACTGGTCTAGCCCATATTTCACCACTTTACACTAAAATTTATGATACCAGATTGAACAGGGATAGTTCTAGTCCACGCCAGATTGAACCCGGGTAGTTCTAGGTACTTTCACCTGCTTTGGAGTATGCATGTGATGTGCCCATGAGTTCAGCAACTGTTGCCGAAGCACCACATTTCAACCTTAAACTTTAAGCCATATGCTCATTGACAGGTTGGTTGAGGTAGCTAGTAAGCTTTTCACGGATACTCCCACTCATATGTTGCACAACACTATCGTGAATAGTAACATGATGCTCTTCAGTCCCATTAAGTATGTAACTCGATCCGAAAATAACAATTGCCATCACCTTGAATCTTGTATAGTCTCTTTGGTATTGTTAATTATTTTGCTCTTCCAAAGCAAACATTCTTACCTCTTGTACAACCTAAGGCATTAGGTAGCATTTTCCTAGCCATGGTAGACAATGGAGAAAACATTTGAGAAACTTTGGGCTTCTTACTGTGCTGGAGATCTTCATCTGTATTACAGGGGACAATACTATCAAGTTGGTAATTATTAAGATTACAAATGTAACTACGCCCACGTGGGCATATCACAGACGTAAGTACAGGACTTAGACAGTAAGCTGACCGTTCTGCCGGAGAGAGAGAGAGAGAGACGGTAGCCAGCCGTGAATTAAAGAAACACTAAATTCAATCGCTAAGCAATTAGAAGTCTAACACGAATTTTTCACTCCAGTCTGCAGAGGGAGAACTAAATTGTTCGGAAAAATGTCTTTCATTAATGTAACGCTAGTAGCAATGTCAATCAAATCACTTTTAATTACCCCCGTGCCAGTCATATGGTGACGACTGCCTATAATTTTGGGAGGGGGAGGGAACAAGGGCAGTCAAGGGGCTCGACTGTGAGAACAGGCTAGTACATTTTGTTCTCATACAGTCTTAGAGCGGGAGCCCAGGCCATTTTATTTAAGGGAACGAGGCCAAGGCAACTGACCTTACTGATCGCAGGGGAAGTCCCCAAACATCCCCAAAATGGATTGCTGCCGGGTCTCGTGTATGGCCTTACCCATGAAATCACCCATGATAATGGGTAAAATGAGACATTTATTTAAGGGAACAGCGCCAAGGCCAAATTTGGTGCCAAATCTTTCCTTTGGCTTCCCTGAATGTGAAATGACCAATGACAGCAATTTTAAGTGTGTCTTTCCCGCGACAGCAACCCCGATACAGTGAACGAAAGTGACATTTATTTAAGGGAACAGCGCCAAGGCTAATTTTGGTGCCAAATCTTTCCTTTGGCTTTCCTGAATGTGAAATGACCAATGACAGCGATTTTAAGTGTGGCCTTGCCCGCGACAGCAACCCCGATACAGTGAACAAACTTATCCCGTATCACTGCAAGGGTTTAAAAACAGCCGCTTTTTACGATGCTATGTCTGTAATCCAGCTAATACAGGAAAAATAATAGGAAAATATACATTAATTATGGGTAAACAGAAGAATGGATGATGTAAATAATTCTCTTGCCATACATAATTTAATTCGATAGCAGGGTACAGTGGAGTCAAACTTCTTCGACTAAAATTAAGTAAAAAGAAAACTACCAGTCATGTTAATTAGGTAGGACCTATCTGTCTATTTTAAGAAACGCTTTAGTATGTTACTATTCACTTGTGGTGACTACATCATCAGCTTGCATTTTATGCTTATATGAACAAAGATGTCGATGAAGTTCATCACATAAAAGGCAACAGCTTTATGAATTTGAACATTTTTTTTTAGAAGACAATGTCCATGCCATAAAATGGTCACTGAATAGTGTGTTCCTTTTATGCGCTTCTTTGTTAATGGTTGACAAACAAAACTAAATTATGTGATAATCCTTATGGTAAAGACACCCAAAACTTTCCTAACTGTAGCCACTCCTTTGACATATTACATACACTAAATCATATACAATAAGTAATGTTCACGTCCAGAATCTTCAAAGCTTTTCGTGGGGCATATACAGCGGCTGCATCTTATACTAAATAACTGGGCATCAAGCCTCTACCAGACATGTTAACATTAAAAATGGTTCATTGTTTTATCTTATACACTTTACATTTAGATAATTACTCCCACTGGTCCTCTGTTACGTGACATAAAACTTCACTGTCACTGTCTTCACTCCAGGCCTTATCGGATTCTTCAGCATCCTTTGACAACACTTTATTATCGTCGTCATCATCATTTGTCTGTGTGTCTGTAATGAGTGATGGAGAGAAGACCCTGCATACCAGTCTGGCTCCAACATACCGTTCTGATTCTCCCTCCATCCGTAGTCAGTAGGATTTTCCGTGCCAGATGGATCAGTCTGATCTGCCCTCTTCCAGTACCTTGCCACAAACTGTGCTCGTTTGATCTGATTATAAAGGACCTTCTGGCAAGGAGGTAATGAGGCACAGTTGATCTTCTTTAGTTTGGTCAAAGGTTCTTTATTATTACCATAACTCATTCGCATGAAGGCTTTGAATCTTGCTTCATTGATATTAGAAGATTTTTCACCATATAGGAAAGTAATATATCTAGTAACACCTGGAATGTCGACGTCGAGCGACGTTAGAGATCGCAGTGCTGTTACATACTCTTCATCTGCTACAATGCTTTTAAAGGGCTTCACCTTGCCTTTCCTGAAAAAGCATGGGTTAAAATCACAACCGGTTAGGGCATGGTACCCCAGAAGAGCTTCAGTGAATCCAGAATTTTCTCGTTCAAGAACATCAGCAATCTCTGAAACATTTATGTACCTCCGGTTATTCCCTGCTCCATAGTCCATGATGATGCTGATACTTTTTGTTCTTTGAACAATGCTGAGAAGAATAATTAGAACATCAGTGTCTGTGGAACGTACAAGTATGTGACCTGTGGAAATGTTCTTTGCATGGAATGCAATGAGTGTGTCGGCCTCTTCATGACAACCTTGAAAATGACTGGGTTGGAGGATTTGTAGCAAACCCAGTTCATTGTTCTTTAACTGTATGCACATTCCACCATGTGAAATATATACCCTTTTTCTTCCTATAATTGACCCATATTGGGGCTTCTTCCACTCCTGCATAATGAAGCGTGCAAACTCTTCCTTAAATGAGCAGCTTTTTAGTAGCTCTGTCCCATTTTGTCTCTGCGTCTGTTCAGAACCAGTTATGACAAAAGTCTGATGCATGCAAGAACCACGCATAGTTCGCTCACTGTCTTTTATAGATGGCGACTTGTACTTGTCAAGTACCAAGTGGATCTCTTCTCCGTAGCTGGAACAAATCTTTACTAGCAAATCCCTGGCCATGGTTGCATACGTGGACTTGTTGTGCTTGCCTAAAGTTTCGTGGAGGATGTTTCCTCCATCTATAATTGTAGCCTTAATTTGGGGGAGACTGTTATGTGCAAGCACAGTCTGCTGTTTGCTTTCCAGGGCTTTTGTTAAGGTGGCCTTGTCCGTCTTCAAAGGCGTTCCGTCACTGTGTGCAAGAGATAGAGGCACTGATGTAATAGGATAACTTAGAATGTTTTTCAAGTTAAGCTTGTCATTATTCATGTCTTCAAGAGCCAAAATGCGTCCAAAAACATCCCTGACCCCTTCAGCAGCCTTCATCTTTCGCAGGGTTGATTTAGCTTCGTTTACATGTATATTTTCTGCAGCAAAATTCAGCATTTTTATCCTTGCTACTGGCTTAAGAAACCGTGAGCTATCAGTTGCACACTCTTCCTCAAATTTCTCTCGCAGCCGTCTGCCACGTGACAATGTGTCAAGAAGAAACTTCTCTGTTTCTTCCTTAGTGATCTTTCCTGTTGCTAAATTGACAAGAGAAGTTGGAGCACTACTTGCAAATGGGTTGCAAGTGTTGTCAACAGTTTTGGCCAAACCATCCATGTCTTCATTGTCTCGCTTTATTCTCCATCTCCGCAGCTGCATCATTGGCTCCTCTCCCATCTGAAGGCCAGCCATTTGGCGGAGCTCTGACATGGCCATACCACGCTGAGCGAGGCTGACTGACCACCTCCGAAAGGCGCTTTCTGAGTTTCTGAAAAATGTGATACCTTTCATGGGGGATGCTGCATCTCTGTTCACTGTCTGTTCTAAGGCCAGGTCAACAACAACAACAACAACAACAACAATAATAATAATAATAATAATAATAATAATAATAATAATAATAATGATGATAATAATAATAACAATAATGATAATAATAATAATAATAATAATAATAATAATAATAATAATAATAATAAAAATAGTAGTAGTATTAACATTATCATTATTATTATTATTATTATTATTATTATTATTATTATCATGATGATGATGATGATGATGATGATAATAATAATAATAATAATAATAATAATAATAATATTATTATTATTATTATTATTATTATTATTATTATTATTATTATTATTATTATTATTATTATTATTATTGTTATTATTATTATTATTATTATTATTATTATTATTATTATTATTATTACTATTATTATTTTCTTCTTCTTCTTCTTCTTCTTCTTCTTCTTCTTCTTATTATTATTATTATTATTATTATTATTATCATTATCATTAAAGTAAACCAACTATGGTGCATTCCAAGTAGTCTAGCATCGTTATATCGCAGATTTACCCGGCATCTCGTCATACTCATTGAGTAGGCTACACTAAAAAAAGAAAGGTAGTGAACCCAACAACACAGTTTTCTCTAGTCAAATTGAGTTATAACTTTAGTCTATTCCAAGTAGTCTGACATTGCTACACCGCACATTTACCTGACAACAGTGCACCTGGTCATACTCGATAACCGAGATATTCCACGGAGCCTAGTCAAGATGTTACCGTATAACATGTGAACTGCACTGCGGCCCAATAAATGTGCGATGTCAGAGTACTTGTAATATACAATAATAAATCCTTATAGATAAGTATAACATAACAAGAAAACCTTTCAGTAAATATGA
>NC_059278.1:6903075-6923075 GCF_017591435.1 Portunus trituberculatus | reverse complement strand
CTTCTTCCACACCTCCAAGAACATAAATCTATATATAGATGATTCCTAAAAAAATACTACCTGCTGGTCAACCGTACCATGTTTAACGAAATATTGCAGTGAATTACACTTCAAATAAGTACACAGAACAAGAAATTGGAGGAAGCCACTGGAACCAGGGTCACGTTTGGCCGTTACACGGCGCTTCATGGCCACAGGGAAGGCTTATCAAACCTTCATCGATTTATCGTATTTATTGTGTTATTATCGTCCAAGACTCAATTTCCAATTGTGATTCACCGCGGTATACCTGTGTTATTGTTGTGGTAGGTTCGTTATGTCATCGTTCCATCATCGTCCAGCTTTCGGTCGGTTATCGTGCTATCATCTGGATAGTACATTATTTGGACAGCGCCGAATACGACGACCATCCAACAAGTACAATGAATGCCACACAACAATCACACGAGCGTACACCGATAGCGATACGATGGGCTTGTGATTTTTTTTTTTTTTACGATAAATCGCAAAAAAAAATAAGGAATATAGTATATTTTTCAAGATGAATCGGGAAAAATGCACGACTAACACGATACGCTCTAGACTGTCATTTGATGTCTTACAACTTAAGATATTTCTTTTACACAATGTTGCACGATAGTTAAGCCCGCGTCCCACACAGCACGACTGAACAGAACTTGCACTTTTTGCACGAAAACCGACGAATCTCACGGTTCACGACAGTCCTGTGACAGTCACACGACATGTGTGAGATAGACACACGATATTACTAAGATAACAAAGAGCATTGGATGACCATCTAACAATATACCGTGTTGCTATCAATAAATAAATAAATAAATAAATAAATATATATATATATATATATATATATATATATATATATATATATATATATATATATATATATATATATATATTGTGGGCCCACACATCGTCATCATATATCCACAGCAGCATCCACCTACGTCACAACATCGTATCCCATTCAACATGGCCCTTTCCATGCCATACCCACGCCTTCTCTGCAAGACATGCCTGCTCACATGGCCCTTCCCACGCCTCCCCAGCAGGACAGCGATCAGTACTACACAGATGAACTTGAAATGAATAGTCTGCTGATCAATAACCTCGAGATTCAACTTTATTAAACCCACCTGGTCGACATTGACCAACTACAAGAAAAGAGCGGGAGGAAGTAAGGTAAGAGGTCTGTTAGGTCGTGGATTGCACAGAAGGAACAGTATGGCCACTACCACCAACATTTGCCACTCCTCCAAGAACATGACCTTGATTCCTACAGATATTACCTGCTGGTCAACCACGCCATGTGTAACGAAATATTGTAGCGAATAACACTTCAGATAAATAGACAGGACACAAATTGGAGGGAGGTACTGGAACCAGGGCTGTGTTTGGACACTACACTACGTACTGTAGTGAACCACACTGCTACTGCTACTACTACTACTGCTACTACTACTACTACTATTACTACTACTACTACTACTACTACTACTACTACTACTACTATTACTACTACTACCACTACTACTTCCACCACGCTAATCCGGCCCAGGTGTGGAACTACCTGAGAACAGCTGGGCTAGGTGCAGCACGGCCCGGGGATTCCACGCACTACGCCGATCCCCTCTCTAAAACGGGCCAGGTGCAGTGACCTGACCCCAGCTGGATGGTATGAGGTCACGGGCCGGATGTTCAGATAAGGACTCGCCAGTCAGCACCGAAACTCCGGGACATACGCACCGCTTGACTCATCTCCGCTCGCTTGTGTGTACACTAATAAACAGCAGTAATGTACATCTCTAGTTTATCTCTCCATCCGTGTCTTGGCTAGTCAGAGAATATTACATTTGGTGACCCTGAGAGTGTAGCCTTGACGTGTGATGGAGCAGTGCAGTGCATTCAGTGACATATTGCGTGTGCTGCCCTTCACCTATGATGTCAAGGGCTGGTTCCTGCACCTTGAAGCTGTGTGGGTCGGCGCGGACCTCCCTGACTTCCAGCGATACCAGGCGGTTGTCCGGGCACTCCCCTCAGAAGTGGTCGCTCGTCTGTACAGTGTCCTCTCCAACCCGCCGGAGGCAGACAGGTATGGCGCCCTTAAGTCTGCCATCACGGGGGCCTTTGGGCGGTCCCGCGAAGCCTGTTTCGCCGCACTTGACTCAGCCCGGTACGACGGCGGCCGCCCGTCGGCACTCCTGGCGAGGTTGTCCGCCCTGAACAGGGTGGCAGGGTTCCCGTGGTCGGAGGAGATAGTGCGTCACAAACTCTACTGTCTCCAGCCGCGGCCCCGTCTCCTCCACCATCACGCCTGCAGCCTACTGGTGGCCGGGCTTCCGCGCCGCCCACCCATCTGCGAGTCTCAGCTGGGCGCGCCCCTTCGCAGCCTTCGGTCGGCGCCAGGCACCCCTACTGGCCGCCCGCTCCTTCGCAGCCCGCGGAGGGCTTTGCCTCGGTCCCGCCGCCGGGGCCCCGTCAGCCCACTCCCACCTCTTCTGACTCCCCGGCGCCGTCACCTCCGCCGCAGCACCCAGAGTGGTTTCCCGCCAGCCAGCGCCCGCTTCTCTGGGTGAGAGACATTTGCTCCGGGGCCCGTTTTCTGGTGGATTCCGGGGCAGAGGTGAGTGTGGTTCCGGCAGCGGACACTGACCGCCGCGCCCAACCCCGTACGGCGTACGACCTCCTGGCCGCCAACCGCACCCCGATCGCGACGTATGGGACCCAGACGCGTCGCGTGGCCCTCCTGCCCGGCAGCCGTTTCCCGTGGGCATTTGTGGTGGCGGACGTGGAGCAGGCAATCCTGGGGATGGATTTTCTCGCTGCTCACGACCTCCTGGTGGATCCACGCCGCAGATGCCTCCTGCACCAGCACTCGGCCACTATCATCCACGCGGAGCCCTGCGCGCAGCCGACGCCGTCCCTCACCACCCTCCGCCAAGCGACGCAGTTCGAGGCCCTCCTCCAGGAGTTTCCCCTCCTTACATCCCCACAGTCCGCCCCGCCTCGGGTCCAACACGGAGTACAGCACTCCATCGTGACAACTGGTCCTCCGTGCTTCGCTCGGCCCCGGCGGCTGCCCCCGGAACGTCTTCACGCTGCGCGCAAGGAGTTTGACCTCATGCTGGAGGAAGGCATTGTGCGCCCGTCTGACAGCAACTGGGCGTCGCCACTTCACATGGTGCCCAAGGCCCAGGATGGAGAATGGCGGGCGTGCGGGGATTACAGGGCCCTTAACGCCATGACGCCGCCCGACAGATACCCCATTCCCCACGTGCTGGACTTCCACACCAAGCTCCATGGCAAGTCTATCTTCTCGAAGATCGACCTCCTGCGGGCGCTCCACCAGATTCCTGTGGCAGAGGACGACGTTCCGAAGACAGCGGTGATTACATCTTTCGGATTGTTCGAATACCCCTTTATGAACTTCGGTCTTTGCAACGCCGCCCAGACCTTCCAACGGTTCATGGACAGGGTCCTGAGAGGGTTGGACTTCGTCGTTGTTTACATCTATGACATTCTCACGAGGTAAGTGTGGAGGGTCTGGAGCCCCTCCCCCAGAAAGTGGCAGCTATTGAGGATTTCCCGCGCCCCACGACCGTCAGGAAACTCAGGGAATTCCTGGGGATTATTAAGTACTACCACCGGTTCATCCCCCAGGCCGCCGCTCTTCTGGCTCCCCTCAACGACCTCCTGAAGGGCGTTAAGAAGAATTCACCCAAGCCCCTGGACTGGGGCAAGAGGCAGAGCGCGCTTTTCAACCCATCAAGCGCCGGCTCGTCTCCCTGACCCGCCTCACCTACCTAGTTCCCCACGCCCCAACGGTGCTCTCCACGGACGCGTCGGCGGAAGCTGTGGGCGCGGTGCTACAGCAGGAAGTCGCCGGAGAGCTCAGGCCGGTTGCCTTCTTTAGCAAGCGGTTGGAACCGGCTCAGCGCTCCTACAGCGCCTTTGATAGGGAGCTCTTGGCAGTGTACGAGGCCTTGCGTCACTTTCGCCACTTCCTGGAGGGCCGTGAGTTCCACGTGCTCACAGACCACAAGCCGTTAACTCACGCCATGGCCCAGACGGGCGACAACTTCACCCCCGAGTGTGTAGGCAGCTCGCCTTCATCTCTGAGTTCACCACGGACCTCAGGCACATTCGGGGGGAGGAAAACACAGTGGCTGATGCTCTCTCCCGTGGCGACGCTCCCTCCCGCACGGTCGCCGCCCTGTCTCGTCCTCCACCTTTGGACTACGAAGCGGTGGCGGCAGCGCAAGAGGACGACCCGGAGCTACAGGCACTGCTTGAGGGGCCCACATCACTGCAGCTCGTTCAGCAACAGCTCCCCGACTCTCCACGGCAACTCTGGTGCGATGTGTCGTGCGGGCAGGCACGCCCATATGTGCCGCGGCCGTTCCGCCAGCAGATCTTCCGCCACTACCACTCTCTCAACCATCCTGGCATCTTGAGGACGCACCGCATCATCAGCAGGCGGGCGGTCTGGCCAGGAATGGAGAAGGAAGTTAAAGAGTGGGTCCGTACCTGCCTTCCTTGCCAGGCCGCCAAGACTCACCGCCACACCCGCACGCCACTGCAGACTATCCCCACACCCACGGAACGCTTCCACACAGGCTACATAGATCTGGTTGGCCCCCTTCCACCTTGCGCGGCCACCGGTACCTCCTCACCTGTGTAGACCGGACCACACGCTGGGGTACCGCGATTCCGTTGCCTGACAGCACGGCGGAGTGTACGGCCGCCCACTTCCTCTCGGGGTGGGTGTCAAACTTCGGGGCGCCGGTCACCATCATCAATGACCAGGGATGAGCTCATGGCCCTCCTCGGCACGTCGCGCCAACGCACCACAGCCTATCATTCACAGGCCAACTGGATGGTGGAGCGCTTTCACCGGCGTCTCAAGGAGGCGATTCGCGCCCTCCTCCATCCTGGTGGCTGGGCTGACGCCCTCCCGATCATCCTGCTGACCTGGAGGGCCACGGAGAAGGAGGACTTGCATCACACGCCGGCGGAGCTGGTCTACGGGGAGGACTTGAGGCTTCCTGGCCAATTCGCGACACCTGGGCCGCCCGCGGGACACGCTCTGGCCTTCCTTCCGGTGTTGCGGCAGGCTGTGGCAAACCTCCGGCCCACTCCTCTTCGTCCACCCCGCTCCCACCCCACCCACTTCCCGGCGGACCTCCGTGACGCGGCAGCTGTCTTCATGAGGACTGGCGCTACAACAGGGTGTTCCAGCCGCCGTATGGGGGCCCATATCGTGTGCTGCACAGGGGCGAGAAATACGTCACCCTCGATATTAAGGGCCGTCCGTACGTCGCTTCGTGGGACCGGGTGAAGGCGGCTCACCTGTCTCCTGCTCCGACCACGGCGCCGCCCCTGCTCCCACAGCAGCACCTTCCTCCCGTGGCGGAGCTCTTGCGCCTTCCTCACCCCAGAGAGGTGACACCGTGCTGCCTGCCGTTGCTGGGCGCCACCGCGGGGATACCCTCCTCGTCGGGGCCTCGTCGGCTTCCTCACCTCGCCCCCTGGCAGACCAGGAGCCGCCGGCAAGCTCCCAATAGAGAAATTAGGAGGGAACAGAGAAGGGGATACTGTCAGTTGCCTCAGATAGCTGTGTTTCGGTGAGGAAAAGAAGATGAGGTTTAGTACAGGAGAGGTGGTGTTCCACAGATTGAAAATTAGATCTAAGACCGCGAATGTTGCAGAAGTTAATGTAGAAAAAGTTGAGGGAGGTGTCAAGGCATTTCTGGTCTTCAACAGGAGAGGTGTCCGACCTGGGGTCATTTTTGGTCCCCTCCCCAGAGGTGGACTCCGAGGCGTTGTTTATTTGGGGTCCCATTTTTCTTTTAAATTTTGATTTGGAGTGAAGGGTGTATGTGTAGTAAGTGCATGTAGTTTTGTGTGAAGAAGGAGAGCTGTCTTTAGAGGGTATATATATATATATATATATATATATATATATATATATATATATATATATATATATATATATATATATATATATATATATATATATATATATATATATATATAAATAAACATAAATAATTAGATAGATAGATAGATAGAGAGATATAGATAAATACGCGCATACATACGTAGTTATGTATATGTCTACTGTCTACTTCATTTTTTTTTAGTTAATCAATTTCCTCATTTTGTCTAAATTTTATTTACCTAATTACTTATAAGAAGATTCGAAGAGCCTGACCCCAGCAGGTATCTTAAGTATCTATATATTAGAATCACTTCGCTCATAGTGTACAATAAGTGTCCATACCGTTCGCAGTCTCTATTTTCCTTCATACAATGTCTTTTCCCAATATCTCCTCCTTCTCCTCCCTTTGTTTCCCGTTTTACTGGTAGACTTCAGGATCATTTAAAATACAGAATACAAATTAGGAAATAAAAAGAAACTAATTGCTTTCCAAGGTTTCAGTTCCATCTCTCAGCACCCTGCCTGATGCTCCTCGATTATCGCGTACCTCTAATCACTTTTCATGTCTCGGCACTTAAAATACATTCTCCTAAAGCAGTTGTCTCTTATCTTTCCTACTTTATACATGTCTATGTTTCCTGTTACTCTTTCATGTTCATTGTTTATCAAAATGCAATAATAAACCGCAAATAGGAGTCCTGCCGCAGGTAACTGAGTAAAGGCAGAGATCAGTACTAACGAGGACGCAAATTGTGACAAAAATGGACAACAACATACTGTACATGTGGACTGGCTGAGGACGAAACCTAACGCGAGTCAACACAACAGAAGGAAAACAATACAACAGCACAACAGCGGAATGACAAAACCCCCACATTCAACAAAAGCTCCTTCTACTCAGACAGAGGGCGCGGGGAACAAAGCCAATGGTTCTTCCCCGCCATTGTGAGGGAGTGGAGCATGGTGGACAGCCAGTGTTATTGCCGCGCCCCTACGCCTACAGCGGTCCTCGTGGGTTGCTCCGCCGGATTCAGATGACAGAAAACAGCACTGCCTGGGATGTTAATTTATACAAAGAAAATTATACTGTCGGAAGGATTTGAAAAATGGCAATGTGCACATGAAAATCTACGAAAACTGAGGAGGGAATAAAGGTATATATATATATATATATATATATATATATATATATATATATATATATATATATATATATATATATATATATATATATATATATATATATATATATATATATATATATATATATATATATATATATATATATATATATATATATATATATATATATATATATATATATATATATATATATATATATATATATATATATATATATATATATATATATATATGTATTCTAAAGTTCATTACATTAGTATAATACTGTACATAACCAAAGGTATTTGAGTGTGTGTGTGTGTGTGTGTGTGTGTGCTTATCAGTGTGTGTGTGTGTGTGTGTGCTTATCAGTGTGTGTGTGTGTGTGTGTGTGTGTGTGTGTGTGTTAATCAGTGTGTGTGTGTGTGTGTGTGTTAATGTGTGTGTGTGTGTGTGTGTGTGTGTGTGTGTATGAGCATGTGACGATTTCTAGCCCGAAAGAGAAAATTAATGAAACATTTGATTTGTTCTGAATAACAAGTTTATTTTGAAGTAACATCTATTTATTTATTTATTTATTTATTATTATTATTATCATAATTATTATAAGGTACATTCACTGCCTTGTTCCATCAAACAAGGGACGCAAACATCAATAATAACCGATTCAGTCCAGTATTTACCGCAGTTCAACAAGTTCTGTCATGAAGTAAACTTTTCCTAACAACACACATGTACACAAAAATTATAAAAAGAAATAAATATAAAGACCAAGACATAAATGTACTGATACACTGTCGAGTTGACGTCAAGCGTTGCACTGCTCGAAAAAGCAGACAGAACAGGGAATTTTTGTGCTTTATTTAATTAATAAAGCTTTACAGCCGTTCTCGGGATCTCTGATGCGTAGATTCCATACACTTCCTTTCATACCCACAACGCATCGCTGTTATCAAAGAGGTGACTTGTGACATCTACTCAACATACCCTAAGGAAGGCTCGCCTCTCGACGCATGTCTTCGATGGCCAGGCGCCGTTGACAGTCTGCAACATATATGACAATAAGTTCGACGCCGAAGCTGAGGGCAGACGCGATCAGGTCCATCACCAGCAGCAGGAGGCAAATCACGAACACCACGCCACTCCTAGTGTCGGTATATAACGACCCCACCCCTGCATAGATGGCCATGTACGCTATGAGCGACATAAAGAAGGAGAGGCCATAGACGAACACAGAGCCGCCATGCAGCATCAGGAACTTGAGTTTGATAGCAAGACACCCGAAGATTCCTGCACATACTGAAATGAGACCTGCTGCCAACAGCGTGATGAAGCCGAACATGCTGTACAAACTCATGGCAAGAATGCCCATGATGGTGATGATAAAACCAAGGGAAAACTTGGAGAGGTGAAGTTTGATGAGGAATCTTGGGAGTAGTCGGGGCAGAAGGGCCTTGTTGACGTTCACGTCTTCGTGGAGCTTCATGTTGGCTGTGGGCAGGTGTGGCGCGGTCTGTGCCATGTTTTTAAATGTTTATCTTTTAAACACATCAAATTATCGTACCTCATCGATAGTACCGGCGGCATCATGTGAGTGACTCAGTTGAGAGATAAGTGATTACCCGCTGACAACAACAATAACTTGTCGTTTCTTTTTCTAACTTTTTTTTCTAACATTTTCTGAGTGTCTTTATCCATTTATCAAGAGAGGATCACATACGATGTTACGCCAAAACCCAGGAATGCACTTCAATAAGAAAGTACAGTTACGCACGCAAATATAATCACCGCAGTAGCTTGATTCCTGCTACTTCCATTGAGCCATTCATTCAGCCACAGGAAGAATAAGGTGCGAAATCTTTAATTGTTTAATATGGTCTCTTAGCCTTCGTTAATGATATTATATAAATAACATAGTCAATCACTTCTCTTTAGGAAATGAAAATGTATCAAAAGGTAATGCATTATAGATGTAGAAACGTAGCTGAAAGTGACCAATGTTCGACTTTCACTCAACTCGTAACACACACACACACACACACACACACACACACACACACACACACACACACACACACACACACATACATAGGGAGGCGGTGGCGTAGTGGATAAGGTGGTGAGCGTGGGATCGGGCAGACAAGTAGGTTTGAATCCTACCACATACCGTTTTGCAACTATGCCATTTGTCGAGTGGTTTAAAGTTATTTATCTACATGTCAACATGATATTCATCATCTTCGTGGTTACACCAAAGATGCGCTTGGGTGGTGATATAGGTTCTAATATGGGCACCACTATAAATAAAATTGTCTGCGCCACTAATGAGCGGAAGGTTAATAGTGCTCTCCACATATACTCTTCAAGTATGCCTACAGGCGCTATAGGTCATAATATAAAAACACACACACACACACACACACACACACACACACACACACACACACACACACATACCTTGTTAAGCATCACGGAAGTTGTCCTTTGTTCTTTAATCAAGGAGGCTTTCATGCTATCCGTGTGATTAGATATCGGCAACTAGCGCAACAGCAGACAACATTCAACTCTCATGGTACTGACGCAAATACTGATATTATGCCTAAGTCCGTTGTATGCCACTGCATGTATTTGATCGATAGGACAAGAAATGCTGATCGTAGGAGATTAGCGAAGATATTAGAGTGACAGTATAACCAAAAGGTTTAGAGGTTAAGAAATAATGCAAAATGTTAGGGGCTGGATATAGAGTAGCGGTGTGAACAATATCATCACATGTGTGTTTGAGAGAAAGTTGTCATACTAGGTGTCAATGAGAAGGATTGCTATTGCCGATACCTTATATTCAAGGCTGAAGGGAAGAATTGGCTGCTATCAGTTAGAGATCACGTATAAAACGTGAACGACACATTATCAACAGGTGTCCCGTCCCACCAGATGTCAGCAGCTGTACAAGTACCTCCTAGCTCGTCAGTTGGTGATACACACACCCTCCAGACAGACGCACTCTCTTCAGGTGGAGGACAAGAAGCGCCATGGAGCAACACTACATTAACGTGGCTGTATTGCCTAGAAGCTTGGAGATACTTCTGTTTGTACTGCACGGGGTGAGGTGCGGCTCAGGGGCACTGCTGTTTTTCTTCGGGATTGGAAGCCTTGTTTACTACAACGCCTTCATCGCGTTGTACATGCTGGGTTTGGGACTTGCCGCCGCCCTCTCCGGCACCTCAGGTCTGCTGGCCACCAAGTTCAAGTCCCTGGTGACGCACGGTGGCTGTCTGGCCACTTCAGCACTCACTCTCTATCTGGGAATAATAAACTACTCTATCACCATAAGTGAAGGTTCTTTCCTTGTTGCTAAAGAAAAACAAGTCGTTCTGCTGATGTGCAACGTGATCCTGATAGTGCTGGACATGATGATCAGCGCCATGTCTGTGGGATTCCAGGCATTAGTGCTCTACATCAGCACCAAAAAGAATTGACGAGTCATGGCCGGGAAACAAGACATGTTGATCCAGTGCCAGTGGTCGTGGTGCAGGCAGGACAGTATATAAGGCAGTGTCTGGAAGCTCCCATCCCGCACAAGAAACCATGCACTCCGTCTCACACAGTAACACAGTAACAACCAACGCGTAGGTAAAGATCGTTCTTCTCCGCTGTGTACAATATATTTCTGCTCAGTGAAGATCGTATAATAATATGTCAACAATAAACCTTTAAAATTAGCCTTTTTTCTTTTAATTTACCACCTCTTCAACCATATTGCAAGTAACATATCAAGCAGATGTGAGTACAGACCATTTTCTTAAGCTTTTCTCTCTCTCTCTCTCTCTCTCTCTCTCTCTCTCTCTCTCTCTCTCTCTCTCTCTCTCTCTCTCTCTCTCTCTCTCTCTCTCTCTCTCTCTCTCTCTCTCTCTCTCTCTCTCTCTCTCTCTCTCTCTCTCTAAGTGCATGATCACATGGACGTCATGTGGGCAGACTCCTCAAAGGCTCCATCATTTGCCTTAATGAGGTGGAGCAGAGTGTTTGGTGAGAAAATAACACGCCGCATTATGGAGTGACAACAGCGGCGGCCTCTCTTTATCACTTCCTCATAAACAAGTGACGTGCAACACTTAACCTTTGGAGCCATTATGGGCAAATGGTGACACAGGCAGCAAGACCGAGGATCTAGCGAGAAATCATCGTACTGGAATTGAGATTGAATAAATTGCTGGTGCTTCGTCATCGCAACTAGATAATTTGGCACAGTTGAAATAAGATTAAGCAGAAGTGGAACAAGATAATCATTAACTGTGGTAGCCTATATGCAGTGAATGTGGGGTGAGATAAGAAGTTCTGAGATAATCATAAGCTAGATATATATATATAAATAGAGATAGATAGACACTCACACACACACACACACACACACACACACACACACACACACAAACAAACAAACAAACAAATAAACACACACACACACACACACAGAGAGAGAGAGAGAGAGAGAGAGAGAGAGAGAGAGAGAGAGATAGACAGAACCAAAATCGATCAATGAACACATTCCTTCTACTTACTATGTATTTCTGTTATAATTTAGAGCAAAAAAATATTCAGTGATAGTGAGTTTGGGATGCTTTTTTTTTCCTTCAAATTTTCTTTCTTTTTTTTTTTATTTGCTTGTATATTAGATCACATGCAGTGACGCAGGGAAGTCTGGCGAAGGCATAGATTGATCCTTCCCCTAGGTACTGAAGTATTTACCATCTGCCCAGCGTGACATGCCCCTACACAGCCCCAGGGGAGGACGTTTTATATTGCAAGGCCAGCTGATGTCATGGCTGTGATTGGACGCTTCATGTTTTTTTTTCCCGTACTTTGAGTTGATGATGATACACGATCCAATGCTCCCTAGAATAACATCACTGGTTGTTCGTTGTCTACGTGGTGATGTTCTGTTCAGCCAATCGTATGCGGTGTCCTTGTTGTCTCACATTCATCTAGTCAATCAGCAGCACTGTTTGTTTTTTTTCTTTTGTTTTTTTTTCCACTTACTATTATCGTAAATCGTTATCGTTATCTATACATGTGCAGTCGGTAACGTCCCCGACTCTCTCTCTCTCTCTCTCTCTCTCTCTCTCTCTCTCTCTCTCCCTCAGGAGGGAAGGATAAACATGTGGTAATTATCTACTTATTCCCTCCCTACCCCGCCTGCCTGGGATGATGACAGTCTGCCGCCTCGGCTCTGACATGTCACACCAAAACGCATTACCACCAGGCCGCGTCAAGTCAAAGGTAACAGATCACGTTTCCTATTCGTCAAACAACGTATTATCCTGTTATGAAATTTCACCGTGTTATGTTACTTCGCCACCAGTGGACACTTCCTATCACCTGTCCCCTATTTATTCCCTATGCACGACTCTTCCAAATCATGACCTGTACTAAATGGGAGAGAACATAATGGAAGAACAATATTCATTAGCAAGGGAAAGAAAACAATAATTCCCATTAGTTTCCTAAAGAATTTACATTCTTTGTTATATTCCTTTGATCTTCTACTCAATAGCCTTCATGTTTGTTTTGCATCCTTCCCCTGTTGATTCAAGTTTCAACTATTTCTTTCTCATTTCCTCTTACTTGGTGGACAGAGGAGAGACACTAATCATTACTCTAAGAGGCAAGATAAGATATCAGTAATATTCCTTGAAATCTGCATTATCTGTTTCCTGAAATTTTCTGCCTTCCGTCCTATTTGTCTTTATCTTTGTCTCCACTGAAACATCACTATTTATTCATCCTTCCATTCTTATCCACGTCGCCTTCCACCACCCCATCTTACTGAGCCACGTGGAGAAATTACGTCTTCGTGATATTCAATGAGCATAATAACATAAGGAAATAATGAAACCTAAAAGGACCCATCACACCCACATGCGGCATACCATACATGAAACATACTTACCTACATCCACTATCATTCTCATCCACGCATACGTCTAATTTTTTCAAGCATCCCTTAAGACTCAGCTCTAACAACATGACTACTGAGTTTGATCCATTTAACTAAGCTTTTGAAAGCAGTGTAGTTTTTTTTTTTTATGGCCAACGACTATTGGCAGCTACAAATTAAAGAAAATTTGAGATACTCTCTTAAAGTGTAAATATCAAAATGTGCTTTGAAATCACTCAATGGACTTGTCGGGGCATCAAAATATCACCAATAAAAAGTAAATAAATAAATAAATATATGCATACCATGTACTTGATTTCCTGAGTACATCACAAGCACAGAAATTTTGAAGACGTCATAATTGATAGATCCCTTGGGAAGGAGCAGCACAGCAGAGTATTAGCGTAAGCCAAAAAAAATAAATAAACAAAATAATCAAATAAATAAACAGAGAAAACGTTGCCTCAATACCCCTCACACTGGAATCCCACAAGAAGCTGATACTCCAAGCAGCGGCATTCACCACGGCTTGTGCCCTCAACCAAACACCGGTGCTCGTGCGAGAGAGAGAGAGAGAGAGAGAGAGAGAGAGAGAGAGAGAGAGAGAGAGAGAGAGAGAGAGAGAACCTGAACACACTCAGCAGGTCACGTCAGAGACTTACACCGCCGATATTGGGCGAGAGAAACCTAATACTCCAAGCTGAAGATCCCTGGAAGTGGTCTGGCTTGCCTTCTTTGTACAACACGTGAGCCTTCGTCAAACACTGAGATGGAGAAAGAAAAAACAAATAGGTAGAGTTTTCCTTACTTTAACGTGAGAGAAAAAGGCAAAATTTGTACTCTCTCTCTCTCTCTCTCTCTCTCTCTCTCTCTCTCTCTCTCTCTCTCTCTCTCTCTCTCTCTCTCTCTCTCTCTCTCTCTCTCTCTCTCTCTCTCTCTCTCTCTCTCTCTCTCTCTCGTTGCCTAGTACCCAATAACTCTATCTAAATTTCCCGGGAAGAAACTGAAATAAAACTAGGCCAATTTTCTTCTTTAGAGTGTGTTTTCTGGTAATATGTCTAAGCTCTAAGCGATAGTGTGCGGCCAGTGAGCCTGAACAAACCTGCCATTGTTCTCACGTAGATGATAAGCAACAGTTACATCCGTTTCAACTCGGCTCTAAAGGTTCAGAAATTCACCAACGCTACAGATTTTTTTTTTTGTAATGGGAACTTTATAATTTTTTTTTTTCAGGGTTTCATTGCTTCCTATGACGTCAGTGAGGCAAGTTGATATCAAGGAAAAGACGCAATGGGGCCGCTCTACCGTCTTGTGGACACACGACAAGAAAAGAATAACAGAGAATGAATCACTTCACTAGAAAATAAAACAAATTAAGCAAAATAGCGAAAAGAAGAACAAAGAAAGGGAACTATAGTAGATACGCAAGAACACACACACACACACACACACACACACACACACACACACACACACACACGAGAGTTTATATTCCCATCCCTCCCTTAGAAGCAACTTACTTTTTAGAACAAAAGAGAGGTCTCGTGCTCCTGACCCGTGCGAGTTTTCTAACCACATGTAGGAAGGGAAAGCGAGAGAGGTAGCGGAAAGGGCGTCAGACCGAGAAATGAAAGGGTTAAAATCTAGAAGGAGGAGGAGGAGGAAGAGGAAATAAAAGTAAAAGAAGAGGAAAAAAGAAAGTGATAAAAGAAGAGGTAGAAGTAAAAGAAGAAGAGAGGAGGAGGAGGAGGAGGAGGAGGAGAAGGAGAACAAGGAGGAGGAGGAGGACGAGAAGGAGAAGAAGAAGAAGAAGAAGAAGAAGAAGAAGAAGAAGAAGAAGAAAAGAAAAGAAGAAGAAGAAGAAGAAGAAGAAGAAGAAGAAGAAGAAGAAGAAGAAGAAGAAGAAGAAGAAGAAGAAGAAGAAGAAGCAGAAGAAGAAGAAGAAGGAGGAGGAGGAGGAGGAGGAGGAGGAGGAGGAGGAGGAGGAGGAGGAGGAGGAGGAAGAGTATGAAAGCAGAAACGTGACCTCAGAACCACAATCTCACCCACCCACACACACACACACACACACACACACACACACACACACACACACACACACACACACACACACTTTCTTACCTTTTCTTTCTCAGACCATCTTGCACTACCATTCTTGCCTATCCCATTTCTTCCATGTCCTCATATACCTGTATAACATATTGACCTCTTTTGGCAAAGTGCTTCACTAGCGTTCACTGTGGATTTTTTGCTTTCCCCACTCGTTCCTCCTTTTGTCCCTCCCTCTGCCTAGCCCAGCTCCTCCTTGCCACAGTCCTCCCCTCACGTACTCGCCAGTCCCTCAGGTTGACTCTCAGCGTCGACTCCTCCCGGGAGAGTTTTGCGCATAAAGCTACTTACACCCGCAAATATCTGTCTCGTATAGTGTTGTTTTTTTCTTCATACGGAAAAGCTGAAATGTCTTACTCGCGTGGGATTAGTAAGTGTTGAATCATTCTAAAACCAAAGCACGTACGGCTGAGATACTTAAGCAATCTCTCCCTTGTCGCTGCCTCCCTTGGGATAAAGATTATGACGAGAGGATCCAAGATGATACAGAATTGTGTGGGCAAGATTACTGGAGTGTCGAAATCTGCAGGTTGGGCTTAGGTACAAGGAGAACATAGCGAAGCGTGAGGTTACGTGAGTCCCTCGTGACTTAGAGGCGTGAAGAGAAGCCAAGGGAACGACAAGGCAACGGTGACTTGAGTGTTGAGAATCTTTTGCAAGTCATGAATGTGAGCCTACTCCGTGTGTTCTGCTTCCAAGAATGGCTCGTGCCTGATGAATGTGTGTGTGTGTGTGTGTGTGTGTGTGTGTGTGTGTGTGTGTGTGTGTGTGTTACCTGGAAATCTACACAAGATATTCGCACATTTGTCTATCAAAGTATTCACGAACACACACACACACACACACACACACACACACACACACACACACACACACACACACACACACACACACACACACACACACACACACACACACACACACACACACACACACACACACACACACACACACACACACACACACACACACACACACACACACACACACACACACACACCATGACTTAGGTTGGTGATACATCAATAATTAACAAGACTTAATTTCATAATCTTCTTTACCTTCACCTGAGGCTTAATGACATCTAAAAATATCCAGGGCGCGGAGAGATTCTTCACCAAGTCTTCTCTATGCAATTACGTCAACTTCACAACCCTCACTTCTTCCCCTCTTCCCTCTCCAGTGTGAGGCTGAATCTGATACTACATTTGAGGTAGACCAAATATGAAGGCCTTTACTTTGTAATTCACAGTCCTAAATAATAATGCATCATTCTCCTCTTTCCTTTTCCTCTTTCTCGCCTTTTCTGTTCTTCTTACCTCTTGCATCCTTTATGATTTAACGTCACGCTCGTTCTTCCAATTTTCTTCTTCATTTCTATCCACTGCCCTTCCTTCTTCTTAAAAATACATCTGCTCTTTCTTCTCCACTTCTCCCAGCAAAATTTACATTAGATGCCAAACTTTAATTTTCACTATAATTCCATACCAACACGTAGTACAACAAAAGACATGATGTGTAATGACAACTCTTCGCTAGTAGGAAAGTCTCGTAAGTAGTCGTGGAAACATAACAGTGACAAGAAACAATAGTCACAACAATAGTGACATAGTCTTATCCTTCCTTAAGAATCTTAAACTACATTGTTTGAAGGTCAGAGCTATTGGTAAAGTAGCCCCAGCAGGGATCTCACATGACCGAGACTGAAGCGAAAGTAATGACACGCTTGTAAAGACGGCTGAGCGCACATATTCCTCATTCCCAGCTCTGCTAGGATCGGAGTTGGCAGTGGAGGCCGTGGCGCAACGCTTACGGCTATTTACTCATGTAATCTACAAAAGCGAGATCAATGAACAGCAAATACAGTTTGCTATAGACTGAAAAAAACACCTCCTGCTGTAATTGCCTTCCAAGCATAAATGCAAATATGATACAGACTAAAAAAAAGAGAAAATAATTTCGAGGTGAGTGTTCTCAGGTTCATTCCGGAACGTATCTGGTTACCTGGGTACACTTCTTTAAACAAAAGACGAAACATGATTTTTTGAAAAACAAGAGTTTGTCGGTGTGATGGACTATTAAGCTTAACTGGATGGCAGCGTGCTATGACTCCAGTCCTTGGTGACCTTTAAGGAAAAATAAAAATAAACATTAGAAAAGATATGAAGAAAGATCTTGCGAAAAAAGAGTGACTTGGAAGGGAGTGTTTGCTTTTCTACGTATTCCTCTTCCTCTTCAGCCGTCAGCATCACGCCGCCACGATGGTCACTCCCTGCGACCTGGTGAGTACCGAGTGCTGTTTTGTATGTCCAGGTGTTAAGTCTTTTATAAAAGATTCCTATCAGTAAGTATTTCTGAATTACTTTCTTTGTGATGAACTAGAAAAGTGTTACGGTGTGAGCAATTTTCCATTTATTCCTAATTCCTTCTCTTCGAGTCGCAGTGTTTTGGAATTTGCTGCAACAAATTCTTTTTAAGGATTTACTTTCCTTCGACGTCAGACATCCTCCGTAATCTCTTAGAATTAATGCTTATAACACACCGATATGAAAAACCTGCCTCCCTTTCCGTTCTTATCTTATTCCTAGGAGGAGAAACCGCTCATTTCTCCAAGATAACTCGCCAGCCAGATGATATTGTGTGTCGCGTCATCCGTTACTTTGTGCACGTGCACCCAAAGGTTCTACAGAAGTACGACTTATTGACCTGACCTTGAACTATCTCACTCTTGTTAAGATACGCTTCTTCATAAGTATATTCATCAGAACATTTACCTTCATTCGTGATACGATTGCATACTGAGTGAAATCAGTTTTCTTAGTTGTATTTTGAGTTCTACTGAAGTTGTAATTATCTTGAAAAAATATATGTCGAAAACAGCATAACAACAGCGCAATGGTTACTGTGTAAAACAGTCAAATCTTATACACTTTTCAATCTCGTGTTATTAGGGAAATGCTTTTACTTATTTTGACAAATAACAAGAAACAGTAACTCAACTTCGAATCTGTAAGTATCTGAGTGAATGATTTGGGCTATTTTGTATGCAAAATATATTTCAGGCACGGCGCAAATATTCTCTCATTGATTAAAACTTTTACCCCACAGACGTACATTTCCGTCCACTAAGCACAATACAAAGCAAAATTAGGAATCTAAGCACAAAACTAAGCATAACTTTTCTTTTGAATACAATCCCTCCATAAGAATCTTTGTGCATAAGTGCTCCGATACGTTCCTTCTTCCTTGCACGCCAATCTGACTTTTTTCAAGAACACAACAATTCACGGAAAGCTCCAAAAAAAAACATCAGGCCTACACGTGGCTGTTTGTCCCTGTATGAAACATGTACCTACCTTTATTTCTACCTTTTTTTTTTTTGGTTAAGGCCTATAGCGCCTGTAGGCTTACTTGAGGAGCGTGTGTAGGAAGCGCTGTTCAGCTTCCGCCCATTAGTGGTGCAGCCAATTTTATTTATAGTGGTACCTATATTAGGGCCCATATCACCCCCAAGCTCATCTTGGGTGTAACCACCTAGAACCTGGGTATCATTGTGACATGTGGGTAACTTTAAATCACTCGACAAATGGCAAAGTGTTTAAGGCTGTACGTGGTAGGATTCAAACCTACAATGGCTCGACACTAAGAACCAAATTACAAAGTCCATTCCACTCATCTACCATTTTTTTGAAAATTATTTCCTTTTTATCTTATCTTTTTATCTTTTTATCGATTCCTAATCCTGAGAATTTTGCGTACGTCATAACTGTCGTAACCATTTAACTTAAAACCTCCATTAGACTACCTCTTAATTTATGTTTTTCTAAGGAAGTTAGTTTAAAGGCTTTGGTAATTAGTTAGCAATTAACATTGAAACTCTGTAGATGCTTTTTCCTTTGCCTCACGATGTGCTGTATCCAATCTTCCCTCACCTCAATTCAACATTGATATTAATGAATCGGACCAGGTAATCAGTGCCATGGGAAGAGGTCTCTTTACTCATTACACACGTTAGCAGTAGGCCTTCTTGTTTGGAGAATGGAGACCCTTTATATAATATATTTGGGAAATACTTTTCATTACGAACATAAACTGAACTTTATATGTTTAAAGTGTCTTTCTGCACTTGTCCACATAAGTATAACCATTAGCAATAGGATCAAAACTTCCTCTGATAGCAAGACAATTTTTGGTCCACTCATGATAACAAAATCGAACCACTGATAAGGCTTTACTGCACTTTTAAAACAAATGGGTGCAGAAAGGGTGTACCAAGGGTAGTTTTAGTGATGAAATAGTGTTACCCTTATTCTACCCTTACAAATGTACCCATACAAATGTACACTTTCTGTATCCCAAATGAAGGCTGTGACGCTACGTGAGAAGAGTAAAGGATGTGGGACGAGCAGATGTGGAGCTGCCATGGCAGCTCCACATCCGCTAGTCCCACATCCTGTACTCTTCTCACGTAGCGTCACACCGTTCATGATGTTACATCCCCCGCCTATTTATCAAGTGCTATCCTCGAGTTAACCAGTTCAAGCGAATCAAGCTTCCGTTCTGTCTTCATAATTATCAAATGCCACGTGTCAGCTTCATTTCATCGTATTCTTTTCAATCTTGCTTTCATCTATAACTTCACTGAAGCTCCTGATAACTTCATAAATATATATATATATATATATATATATATATATATATATATATATATATATATATATATATATATATATATATATATATATATATATATATATATATATATATATATATATATATATATATATATATATATATATATATATATATATATATATATATATATATATATATATATATATATATATATATATATATATATATATATATATA
>NC_059278.1:6895575-6898075 GCF_017591435.1 Portunus trituberculatus | reverse complement strand
ATTGGGGGTACCCAGTCAGGCCACCAGGGTCGTAACAAACACACACACACACACACACACACACACACACACACAGAGAGAGAGAGAGAGAGAGAGAGAGAGAGAGAATGTGTGTGTGTGTGTGTTTCACTGTTTGATCTGCTGCAGTCTCTGACGAGACAGCCAGACGTTACCCTACGGAACGAGCTCAGAGCTCATTGTTTCCGATCTTCGGATAGGCCTGAGACCAAGCACACACCACACACCGGGACAACAAGGTCACAACTCCTCGATTTACATCCCGTACCTACTCACTGCTAGGTGAACAGGGGCTACACGTGAAAGGAGACACACCCAAATATCTCCACCCGGCCGGGGAATCGAACCCCGGTCCTTTGGCTTGTGAAGCCAGCGCTCTAACCACTGAGCTACCGTGTGTGTGTGTGTGTGTGTGTGTGTGTGTGTGTGTGTGTGTGTGTGTGTGTGTGTGTGTGTGTGTGTATCAGTGTCTGAAAAAGTATTTACGTAATATGAAAAAAAAATGATAAAAAAAAAAGACTGGGCAATTAGAGTGCAGGCCAGGTTTTATCCCGCAATCCACGGAGGAGTTTGAGCCTCACGCGTGCCAGTGGTGGGGGTGTGATGCAATGCAACAGGCAAAGCGCTGGGTGATGGAATAGGCGAAGGTGAGACGGGTAGGTAAGAAGGATCAAGAGAAGTAAGTTGACGACGAGAGAGAGAGAGAGAGAGAGAGAGAGAGAGAGAGAGAGAGAGAGAGAGAGAGAGAGAGAGAGAGAGAGAGAGAGAGAGAGAGAGAGAGCAGAGAGCAGAGACAGACAGACACTCAGACACACATTCAAACATAGGCAGAGGCAAGCAGGCAGACGGGTAGACAGCCGGACAGACATACATACAGACAGAGACAAACACACACGAAGACAACAAGAAATAAAAGCAGTGAAGAACAAACGACTGACTCATGAGGAAAATAAGGGAAAGCAAAATATAGACACCTGAATACCTCTCACCTGTTAATTCCAGCTACGAGTTACGCAGGTGAGATACACACAGTGAGAAGCCAAGTATTCCGGTGGATAAACGGGAATAAATTGTACGTAATGTGATTTAAAAGATATTCAACTAACCTTTTCAGAGGGAGAGGAAGACAGAGAGATTGATGGAACAAGTAATGGAGAAAAAGACAAATTGTTTCAATAGCTCTCAATCCGAATACACTTGATTAAAGTTACACACACACCTACTCTCTCTCTCTCTCTCTCTCTCTCTCTCTCTCTCTCTCTCTCTCTCTCTCTCTCTCTCTCTCTCTCTCTCTCTCTCTCTCTCTCTCTCTCTCTCTCTCTCTCTCTCTCTCTCTCTCTCTCTCTCTCTCTCTCTCTCTCTCTCTCTCTCTCTCTCTCTCTCTCTCTCTCTCTCTCTGTCTGTCTGTCTGTCTGTCTGTCTGTCTGTCTGTCTGTCGGTCTCTCTCTCTCTCTCTCTCTCTCTCTCTCTCTCTCTCTCTCTCTCTCTCTCTCTCTCTCTCTCTCATTCTTATTAAGACGACCTACTGCCATCGTCTATATTTCCTCATTAGGGCATAGCGCCCCGAGGGAATATAACCTTCCATATCAGACCGCCCAGCTTCTTTCGCCCTTCACGTCGTAGAAGCGATGATCCCCCCTCGCAGCCCCATTGCAGTGGCTTGCCAGACGAGTAGCATGATCACTTCTGTTTATGAAGGCGCTGCTGGAGATGTGTAGATGGAGGTATGGAGTTGTGATAGTGATGTTATGGGTTGATGCTGTTTTCTCTCTCTCTCTCTCTCTCTCTCTCTCTCTCTCTCTCTCTCTCTCTCTCTCTCTCTCTCTCTCTCTCTCTCTCTCTCTCTCTCTCTCTCTCTCTCTCTCTCTCTCTCTCTATCTCTCTATCTCTTAATTATACTCTCCACCAGAAAGACAAATCTAATTGAATTAAGAGAGGATAATCCCACATTTAAACTTAATATATCTTGTTCCTAGAAAATATGTAAGGTGTTTATGATAAGCCACGTTTGTACCTGTGAACTACAGTATTAAGTAAAGACAAAAATTGTGTCAATTAAATACACAGAATCCCTCGGCTAATGCAAAGAAACTAAGCAATATCACGTAACTTGTGGGAGAGAGAAGAAAAATAGAATATTTCACAAGAAAACCGAAGGATAACTGGTTTAGGAAAAGGTGAGGCAGTAAGAAAAGATGAGTAATAAGAGGATGGAAAGAAAGCAACATGACTAGGTAAAGAAAACACAGAAATGACAAAGAGAGATAAGAACTGTGATTGATGAGATTTGAGAAGAAAAGCCAGATTCTTACAAGCAAAACACAATGACATATATAGTGAATTAATAGCAGTTGACATGACGATATGCACTTTTACAGAATATGTGCACTAAACAACTAAATTATACGAGTAAATAACCAAAGATCAAGGATATCATTGTATTCTTTTTGTAATACACATTACAAACACAGATGCTTTCTTT
>NC_059278.1:6868075-6890575 GCF_017591435.1 Portunus trituberculatus | reverse complement strand
GCAGAAAGTAAAAACATTTTCTTCGTTCTTCCTGACTATAAATTCTGCCTGGAATTACAGAAGCGTATATGTGAGCCACGAAGAGAGAGAGAGAGAGAGAGAGAGAGAGAGAGAGAGAGAGAGAGAGAGAGAGAGAGAGAGAGAGAGAGAGAGAGAGAGAGAGAGAGAGACTAAAATTGAACACCAGGCCTGTAATCATGGAATTTTCAGGACCATGCATCTACCTCCAATATCAGTTTTCTTTCACCAAACTATAAAATTTACCATGAATATCATCTCCCAGCAAACCTTTTCAATCATCTCTGCCTTAACTCATCCTTCTTCTCTCATAGTTCTATTCCAATTCTTAATAATGCAACTTCTCTTTTTAGTAAGCTAAGCCTGGAACATTTATTCTATCTGTTTTTTTTATTTATTCACTCGTTTTCCCATTTACATTACATTTATTTTCATCAACCACTCCCTTACTGTGTAAAAATTTCCAGCACAGATGTTTCCCCAAGCAATTAATCGTTTTGCCTTTCATTTCCTGGAGAAACACTACCACCTCGATCATTTTTACTCATTACTCAAAATAACTACCTATTTATAACACCCATGTATATATTCAACGCCGGACGAAGATAAGTCAGCGAAATCGAAATCCTGATTGGTAAAAATAATGAAAATCATTTTCATAAAGTCATTTTCCCTCGCTAGCCTGCCAGCGCATCAATCCTAGCAAAGAGTAATGCTTTTGATTATTCATTTGAAATGAAACTCATATTTATATAGAAAAATTAATGTCAATATTCTCTGATAGGTGTTTCAAATACAGGAAATATACATGTATGCTCTCGTCATATACTCGTATTCCTTGTATGACATCAATCTGATGCTTCTCAACAAATTACTGAACAATTTTTTAAGCTTTGAAATAAACGTCGAGATGTAACTTGTTCTATAAAGACTAAAACACGAAAATTAAATTTCTAAAAGAGAATATATATATATATATATATATATATATATATATATATATATATATATATATATATATATATATATATATATATATATATATATATATATATATATATATATATACGTGTGTAACATGCGTAAATATTACCATCCATCCATACACACATACAGATACATATATATTGAAAAGGCATAAGCTTCCTGAATTAAAATCGTATATGAGAAACTTTATTTTGATTAACATTTTTATGAGGAATCATGAAAAAAAATTCCACTTTTGACCCTTCAGGCAGCTACCTAATTAAAAAATAATAAATTAATATAATTGAAAAAAGATATACATAAATGGTATAGTTGAAACATTACTGAGTACTAAGTGCAAAGGTACATGTATACAGAGAGCGAAGAAGAGACAGAGAGCTACGTGCGCTTCTATCAAAGGGGAACAATAACATCGGGAGGTCATCAGAAACCGCGGTAAAAGGAGCGGCGTGCGTCCTTTCTGCTGCTGATGAATTCGTTGTTTCTTGCCGTTGATGCTATTACCGTCGCTATTGTGCCTGTTAGCCAATCCTCCTCCCATCCCGCCGCTACCACTCTGCAATATTGGTCACTGCCACGTGTGTCACTGCTGATGTTACGTTGAAATTTCTTTCCTTTTTTTTATTCATTTTCTATTTTTTCTTTTAACCGCCATCCTTATAAGACATCAGTGATTCTACCTCTCTTTTTATTTTCAGAATTTTTTTCTATGGTAATGAGGACAAAACCAGCTATCATCACACCACTGCCAGCTTCATAACTTATCTTTAGTCAGATATTTTATTTATTTCATCTGTTCTAACACCATCGTAAGCAGATCACGCTGCCACCTGTCAAAGGCCTCCTCATTCCTAGTATTCCTCACCTTGTGACCTCCGCAGCACACACTCACTCCCTGTTGCTAGTCTCTTATTGCGATATTTACACATTTTACTTACGTATTTTTATATCAAATCACATGCTTATACTCTATTGATACCCGAATTACTTTGAGTATTTCAACAACTCTGCTTTTTTTTTTTAAATGAGACAAATAATAATGTTTGATGAAACACACGTAAAATCTAAGTTATTGCTGAGTTGTTGGTTTCTTTATTCATATTTTCATAAAAGTTTCGTTTGTTTGTTTGCTGGCAAAACTATCAATTCACTATTACATGTTTACACATATTTCATAGTTTTCAGATATTTCAGATAAAACTAAATAACAATTCTTATATATTCAATCATTTATTCATTCATCTCTTAATCTATATCTTTACTAAGCTATACATATTTGTTTATTGACATTTTTATCCTTATTATACACTTAATTTTCAAACACATTTAATAAATTGATTTCACATGGAACGAGCGTTCTCTGTATGCAGACACGCGTAACCTAATTACTGATCACATTTACTATTGCGCGGGTTTTGTCCTGTACGTGAGTGGAATGCAAGTAGCGTGCCTGGCTTGTTCGAGGGCTGCCTCCCCGCATAGATTTCTTCACACTAGATGAAATACAGTAGATCATAGTTTCCTGTGTCTTCATATGGTATGGCTTTAGCCTCCACTAACGATACCAACAGTTCTGTATCAGTATCTGCAGCCATATGTTTCGTACAAATAAATGTGAAACAGAAACAAGGGAAAGATTGAATAACCAACTGTTCTAAAAATCAATCCGGCTTTTAAGTGAAACATATGACGAGTGTGGTAGAGAGATATGTTTCACTTAAAAGCCTGATTGATTATAAAGCGGTTGGTTGTTCAAGCTGTATATTTCCTTTCTCTTTCACATTTATTTGTACAAAACATATAGCTGTGTGTGTGTGTGTGTGTGTGTGTGTGTGTGTGTGTGTGTGTGTGTGTGTGTGTGTGTGTGTGTGTGTGTGTGTGTGTGTGTGTGTGTGTTGGTATCGCTAGTGTAGGAGTGGCTAGTCCCATGGGAAGGGATTATAAACCCCGAACATATACAACAGAAAGCTGGAAGGTTTGCGTCAGGATCCTGCTCAGTGAACAAGTAGCAGCGGGTTTCATCCACGTCATCTGAAATGCAGCCTTGGCAAAAGCAAAATACAGGCTTGGCCATCGATGGCGCCCTGTGAAAGAAGCCGAGCAGGTGCACGTTACGCACGCCGCCAGTGTTCACGTCTACACATGGTGCATGTAACCTCAGCAAAGTGTACGTCCATCTCATACCCACTGATACTAACGACGTCGGGCTGTGTTTTCTAGTGTGTGTGTGTGTGTGTGTGTGTGTGTGTGTTATAATCTCTCTCTCTCTCTCTCTCTCTCTCTCTCTCTCTCTCTCTCTCTCTCTCTCTCTCTCTCTCTCTCTGCCCCTTTACATAAGCAATCCACTCACAACTCACTGCACTCATAACATGCCAGCGTAATTACAAAGCCCACTAAGGAGATACAAAACACATTCGACGAGATACGTGATGAATGAATCCAATCACCATTGAATAACATGCCACGGAGAAGAACAGCGTAGCGACTAATACACAGCACACAAGTAAAGAGAGGGAGAGAAAAAAGAAACAATAACTTCACAGAATAAACGACAGCTGGATAAATAAAGGTAACGTATACACGCATTCCCACACGCGTTCTTCCTCTCTTCCCCTGCAAGTCTTTAATTCCTGGCTTGCCATGAATTCGCCTGGAGACTTGAGGGTGAAATGATCAGCACTGCGGTGGACAGGTGAGCCAAGATTCTAAAGGTTTGACTGGTCACGTAGCCTCAGGAATATTGTTTAAGGAGGTCATGCATGAGAGAGAGAGAGAGAGAGAGAGAGAGAGAGAGAGAGAGAGAGAGAGAGAGAGAGAGAGAGAGAGAGAGAGAATTATACAATGTGATAAATACAAGTGCATGTCACCATCAATTTAATTTATAAAGTATATATGGTTTGTGGTAGGATTTAACGTTACTCATTTATGTCTATTTAAACATTTCTATTCAATTGTTTATCTATTTACTTATCTTGATTATTTACTTTTTTTTTCTGAAGCGCTGTGGGAGTGAAAAATATACTGAGCGATAGACACGAACACTTAAAAAAAAGATAAATAAACAAATGAGGACCGCACGATAATAGCTAGAAACGTACGATGGTCAGTAAAAATTGTAACTATACGGAGGTACGATAAAGAAAATAAACAAATGAGGACTGCATTCATAAGCAAAACATAATACATAAATCATCTATACTTAAGTGCAATTTATAAGTTCCCTTCTACAACCTCCACTTTTTCCTTTTCTTTCTTTTTTTTACGTCTAGTTCATGATTAACAGAAATTCGTGAGTGTAAATGTGAGTCGATGATTAAAATATGGCATCCTCCCTCCTAATCCTCTTTGTCATTGGCGTAACATTGGGAGAAAGGGAGGTCGGCAGGAGATGAGATGAGGGTTAGTAGGTGTAAAAGTGAAGAAGAGAGAGAGAAGTGTGGAAGAGGGACAGGGTGTATAGAGAAAGAAAGAGGGAAAGAAGATGAAAGTGAGGGATGTGAAAGAGCCTATAGGAAACAACAAAACAGAAGACCAAAGCAATCTTATAGTATTGCACAATTTCCTAACAATCACTCACACACACACACACACACACACACACACACACACACACACACACACACACACACACACACACACACACACACACACACACACACCAGCAATTAATTTTCTCTCTTTGCTGTATTTTCTTATTCAAATAGGAAAGACCTTATTTCTTCTTATTATAAGTCACCTGAGGCAAAATTCAAGACAATAAAACAAGGGGTGATAGGGGAAAGAGAAGAGCATTTGCCGAGCCAGGAAAAGAGGATAACAGAGGGCAGATCAAAGGGAAGAGACCGACTGACAAACAAAACTGGGAAACTTTTTGTCCCGTACTGACATGAAAATATGTGAGGGGACAGTATGTGAGGGAAAACTAAGGGGGTGAATTATATATATATATATATATATATATATATATATATATATATATATATATATATATATATATATATATATATATATATATATATGGGAAGAAGAAAGGGAAAAGCCGGAGGGAAGGAATGAATATAGTGGTGAGGTAAGGTCAGTGAACGGAGGAAATGGGAATATATGAAATATTGATGAGGTGGAAAAAAGTAAATAGAAAAGAAAGGAAAGAAATAGCAAGCTAGCGATGTGTTTTGCGAGTGAAAGGAAAGGTACAAAATGTAACATATTCATTTTGATAAGATGTTTTAGTGCGGAGCTAAATTGTGAGTCTCAATGTATTGCTTTACAAGTGAACCCAAGGATAATACCCGAGACTTTACAAAAATAATTTTATCAGACATCTTTCCTCTATATTAAACACAATCTTCAATTCAACTGTATATAATAAATAAAAAACAAAAAAACAAAATGTGTCGATAAAAAAAAAAAAAAAAAAAAAATATATATATATATATATATATATATATATATATATATATATATATATATATATATATATATATATATATATATATATATATATATATATATATATATATATATATATATATATATATATATATATATATATATATATAATTTTTCTCCCGGAGCATCCACCTGCCATCAATCTGCCTCGGTATAAACCACTTCAGGAGGGGATGAAGTGGAGGCGGCCGGCACATACTGTAGAGGCCGCCTGGTGGACGGAATGTTGGGCGAGCCTTGAACCTAAACGGTGCGGGATGAGGAAAAGAAAGAGGCGAGGAATAGGGAAAGCACGGGAGGGAAGTTTTGAAAGGGAGGTTGGAATGGAGAGAAGGGTGTTAGGATATACGCTGAACAAGTAAAGACCATCAACAAACGCAATAATTTTTCTTCCTTTAAAACTTAAAATAACAATGGCTTAAAGGAAATAAGAAAAATCAAACCAAGTTTCTTATGAAAACCACACAAAATTCTAAATTAAACTGCGCAATTGCAGTCATTTCCTCTTCTCACAAATAATTAGATTATTTGTAAGTTGTATCATATTTCAACGCATCACTTTATTTATTTTTTTTTCTTATTGTCACTCACTTTAGTTCCATTTCTTGCTCACTTACACAACAATTCCCCACGCTGCACTACACACTACCAGCTTTCCAGTGCCTCACTCTCTAACGATAAATGTTTTTTACAGCCTCTCTTGCCACCATCTCTCAACCCTCCTTCACATGACTCTCACACACCGTACAGGTTATAGATTACAAAATCATTGATACAGCTACTTCTCGTAAATACTTCGCTCCTCTCATTCACACATTTCTTTAACAACTTCATCATATATTTTTACCTCTCCATATTTCACATCAATTCCTCGATTTCGTAACATGGAGAGTTGTGCCAACATTCACATTCAGTTATTTCTCACCGACGCCACGGTTCGTTTCCATTGCTGCTGGAAAGCCTTTTAAAATTCCATTTAGTTCTCTGCCGCGCGGTACTCTTCCCTTCCGCTTCTGTACTTCGTCCGTTCAAGCCACAACTCGCACATGTGAATACTTTCAGCCGGTACTCTACTTCCAAATTTTAAAATAACAAAGAAAATTCATCTATGAAATTACGAATAATACAGAAGACAAATAATTTCATGATCAAATATATGAAAGCAACACAATAGTGAATCGAACAGATCATGTGTAGTAAAGAACGCATGCAAAAAAATTCATTGAATGCAGAGAGAGAGAGAGAGAGAGAGAGAGAGAGAGAGAGAGAGAGAGAGAGAGAGAGAGAGAGAGAGAGAGAGAGAGAGAGAGAGCAAAGGAAAGATCAAGAAAGAAAATAAGCCAAGGAAGATGGGAAGGATAAGGTTTCAGGGAAGGCAGAGAGAGATAATAAAAAGTCGGAAGACCAAACAGGCAGAGTAAGAGCAAGATAGGTATATAAAAGAAAATAGCCATCAAACAAACGACAAAAAACATAAAACGAAATTAAATGTGTTATAGGATACACAATAAAGATAGACATATAAAAAGGAATGTGATAGAGAGAAAATGGACAAAATTAATAGTGGAGAGAATATTCTCTTCTGCACGCGCGCAAACACACACACACACACACACACACACACACACACACACACACACACACAAGAGCTTCAGCGCGCGAGGATTTCTTTTCATCAAGCTCATTAAATGAATTGCGAAACATTAAATGACTCAAACAGAACATTTGGTAAAAGAAATTGTAAACAAAAATTTTTCCCCAATAATAATAATAATAATAATAATAATAATAATAATAATAATAATAATAATAATAATTTTAATAATTATAGTAGTAATAGTAGTAGTAATAGTAGTAGTAGTAGTAGTAGTAGTAGTAGTAGTAGTAGTAGTAGTAAGAATAGTAGTAGTAGTAGTAGTAGTAGTAGTAGTAGTAGTAGTAACAGTAGTAGTAGTAAGAGTAATAGTAGTTTATAGTAGTAGTAGTAGTAGTAATAGTAGTAGTAGTAGTAGTAGTAGGCGGTGGCATAGTGGGTAAAGGTGGTGAGCGTGGGATCGGGCAGACGTCCACGCGTAGGTTCGAATCCCACCACGTACAGCATTAAAACACTGCCATTTGTCAAGTGGTTTAAAGTTACCTACATATCACCATGATACCCAGGTTCTAGGTGGTTACACTCAAGATGAGCTTGGGTGGTGGTACCCTAATATGTGTACCACTATAAATAAAATTGCCTGCGCCACTAATGGGTGGAAGCTGAACAGCTCTTCCCATACATTCTTCAAGTGTGCCTACAGGCGCTATAGGCCTTGCCGTAGAAAAAAAAAGTAGTAATAGTAGTAGTAGTAAAAATGATGATGATGATAATAATAACAACAATAATAACAATAAAACAACAACAATAATAATAATAATTATGATAATAATAATAATAACAACAACAATAACAACTAACAATAATAAGTATAACAATAATAACAAAAAAACAATATTAAGGACAATAATTATAATAAATAATAATATCAACAGCAAAAAAAAAAAGACAAAAACTTAACACCTATCTCATTTTTCTCTTACTCTGAGCCAGAAGCGCTACTATAAAAGGAAAGATTGACATTAAAGAGGAAATTATAACTGACAAAAGAGGTGAAAGGAGACCGCAAGGATCCGGTGGGTGGGTGTGGCGGGGTGAGGAAAGACGACACGAATGAGAAAAGAGGCGGGAAGGGATGAGGGGCCGGGGTAGAAAGAATGACAGTGAAGAATGTGGTAAGTAACTCTGGTAGCCCCCAAAATTATATGGAAATCTAAGAAAATGAAGGTGTTTTTATTACAAGAGTGACGAGAACGCAGAGAGCACTAAGGGAATATACAAAAAGGGAGGAGAGTTCACGGAGAATTATGTGCATGATAGAGACACGATGACGAAAGTGTATGTAAAGAAAATAAAGAGAACGAAACAATTAGAAACATTATAGAGGAAAAGTAAACACTGAAAAAGTAAAGAAGTAGCAAAAATACGTAAATAAATAAATAAAAAAAAAATAGACGTTTACAGGAAAAAATCCAAAGAGAAAAATGAGAACAAAATCATGACAGAGAAAAAAAAAAAAAAAAAACATTATACACACACACACACACACACACACACACACACACACACACACACACACGAAGGGGGAGAGACAAACAAGAACAGAAAACTAAGAGACAAGAAAAGGAGATAAGAGCTTACATAATACAGCATTGAAACTCCAACAATGACTCTTCAATCTAAAAACCTCGAGTACACTAGGCGCGTAAGAGGCATACAAACAAATAGGGAAACTAGCACAACACCCGCCCACTCGCCACGGTGCCACTCCTCAAGCTATTCCTCCTCCTCCTCCTCCTCCTCCTCCTCCTCCTCCTCCTCCTCCTCCTCCTTTTCCTCCTCCTCCTCCTCCTGACACGTGCACCGAGACTCACGTGTTGCGGTTACTCGAGCGTGGAAAAGAGAGAGAGAGAGAGAGAGAGAGAGAGAGAGAGAGAGAGAGAGAGAGAGAGAGAGAGAGAGAGAGAGAGAGAGAGAGAGATAAATAAATAAAAGAAATACAGAAAGAAGGATAAAGTGACTGCTGTTACAAAACTGATAAAGTTACACACACACACACACACACACACACACACACACACACACACACACACACACACACATACACACACACTGCTATCCCTTCCTTCCAGCCAACCACTAATATCTTTCTCTCTTCACGTCACAATTTTATATCCACTGACCTCATGCTCGTCACCACCACCACCACCACTAGCACCACCACACCTACTATAGGCTGCCTCTTGACTATATTTTGTAAGGTCTCTTCATTGGATCTTTTCCGCTATAACCTTTGTTCCTTAGGCTTGCGATGGTGGAACTGTATGCTTACTTCACATAGAATTAGAAGGTCAGAGTGGAAGTTTCTGCCTATCATCTATCTTCATCGTTGCCTGGTATGGTATGTGTGTATGTGTGTGTGTGTGTGTGTGTGTGTGTGTGTGTGTGTGTGTGTGTGTGTGTGTGTGTGTGTGTGTTGGTGTATGGAACAGTAGCTCGGTCTTTAAACTTTACCATGAAATGAGAAGAGAAAAATCCGAGAGGTCACGCCTGCTCTGATATATGTGTCCTTTTTTTCCGGGGTTTGGAATCCTGACAGACCTACATCATTATCAACAGGCAATCCGTGGATCACCTGTGTCCCACGAGGCTAAAGTGAACACAGAGATGAAAGAGGGGAAATGTTGAAAGCTGCTCCAATACAAAACAATGGCAAACAAAGAAAAAAGACAGGATCAATGAAAATTGTCTGGATACAGAAGAAGAATAGCTTTGAAGCAAAAATACCGAGATTCTGAAGGTAAAGGTCTTATTTATGTCTGACGTATATCCCAAATGTAGTCATCACAGTTCTACCACGAGAAACTCTTCAGCTTTCTAACACAGTCACTTTACAGTCTAACGGTCTTAAAGAAGGAGAAAACTGTCAACAAATGTTCTAATAAACTAACACTCCAAACACAGCTGCCAACAAAACAACCCGACAAATTGAAACTCAAAATACTCCAACGCATTAATATTCCTGTCAAAGTGACCACCAAACATTCCAACATGACACAACACCAGTCCTTTTAACACTTTTTCTTTGGGAATTGCAGCCTCAGTGGACCTTTTATTGTTGCCTTTGTTGCCCTAGTCCAGCGCCACTCCTGCATGAAAAAGAACAAAATAGAGTATCGGAAAAAAATAAAGGACTCAACATGTTAACGCTTCTGACATAGCGACCGGCAAAAGCTCCCAGCACGTTGCCACACCTTCAGCGCCATCTTTGCAGCACATCACCACTCGCCCTCCAGCTCAAGGGTAAATGTGACTCTCGCTATATTACTTGCTTACAATCCCGCTGGCCTTGAGCTGTGTCCCAAATATCACTCTTTGCCCTTTGTTAGTGTGGGTTTTCTGTCAAACACCGCAGCCTCGTGTTAAATTAAAGCTACGGTTAGAATGACAATTAAGGCGAGCTTTGTATTCTTCTCCTTGTGTTTTATGATCTTTTTTTGCTGTTGGCGCCACATTCTATTGAACAAAAAGTAATAAGTCGTTGCTCAAGACGCCACTCATATTACTTAATGCACGTTTTTGCTGTCAAAAAGGAAAGTTTTTGCCACTTAACTGAGGAAGATCATTAAGAACCCTGCGTCATCAACTCTCTCTCTCTCTCTCTCTCTCTCTCTCTCTCTCACACACACACACACACACACACACACACGCTCTCTCTCTCTCTCTCTCTCTCTCTCTCTCTCTCTCTCTCTCTCACACACACACACACACACACACACACACACACACACACACACACACACACACATTTCCTAGAAGGGCACCATATTTTAAAACTTCTCGTTTGACCAACTTTTAAAAAGACGAAAAAAAAAAAAGTAAAGAGGAAAAAAAGATAAACCAAAATAAAAGTTAAAAAACTGAATAAGTGATAATTTACCACCGATGCTTTTGCTTACTCCTCCTCCTCCTCCTCCTCCTCCTCCTCCTCCTCCTCCTTCTCCTCCTCCTCCTGCTGCTCCTCCTTCCGCTCTTCCTCTTCCCCATTCTGCTTCTGTGCACTCTGCCTCTCCTGTACATTACTTTAAAGTGTTGAAGAGGACAGAGCTCAGTATCCACCGTTTCTGCTACAAATCTCAGCTCTTGACATTCTAATTTATGATAATTTCCGGAGAGATGCAACGCTTCTTCATTCATTTCAAAAGCTTGATGATGAAAGATCCGAGTGATTTTTTTTGTGACACTTCTCATTTTACCTGTTACTCGTGACTCTGCCTAGATCTGTCGCCGCTGCCTTTCATCTGCAATACCCGTGTTGGATGTTACTAACTAAATTATGATGGCAGTAGTAGTAGGTTTAGTAATGATAATGACGATGATAACATTAAAAACAGTATTACTATTACCACTATTACCACTATTACTACTACTACTACTACTACTACAAATAATAATAATAATAATAATAATGATAATGATGATGATACTAATAAAAACGGTAGTAAATAATAAAAACAACAACAATAATAATGATAATAATAATAATAATAATAATAATAATAATAATAATAATAATAGTAATAATAGTAACAATAGTAATATTAATAATGATAAAGATAATTATGAAAATAAAAATAAGTGCTAAAAATAATAATAATGGCAAAAATAATAACAATAATAATGATAATAATAATAATAGTAATAATAATGATAATAATAATAATAATAATAATAATAATAATAATAATAATAATAATAATAATAAGTGATAAAAAAAATATTTTTGGTGGCGATGATGATGATGATGATATGATGATGATGATGACGACGACGACGACGACAACAACAACAACAACAACAACAACAACAACAACAACAACAACAACAACAACAACAACAACAACAACAACAACAATAACGAAATGCTCCCAAACTATAACAAGTAGAACTAGAAGAAACTCAAACAAAAACTCATATGAAGAAAAAACAAAAACATGGAAAAAGGAAGAATGAAACACTAGAATTCAAGGTTTGGAAAGGAAGAGGAGAAGGAGGAGGAGGAGGAGGAGGAGGACGAGGAGAAGAACAAGGACAATGACGAAGAAAGAATGAGAAGGATTATACACAGGTCATTATAGCTGAGTAGGGAAGAAAGGGGATTTCGGTTAAAAATGTAGAGAAGATCACACTGAGCTATATAAAGCCTGCTTGGGTACACCAGTCACCAGCCTCCCAGATTAGCCGGGAGACATTTTCCCTTCAATTCACCAACTGTAACTTTCCCGGAATTTGGCCTTGACGGAAATGGAAGTAAGACGTGAGAAATGTGAAGGAGAGTCGTCATTCAACACTAGCCTTTGTAAAGATGCACGTGTATCACAAACTGGACTAAAACCCTCGTCTTCTTCTCTATTCATTTACATTATGTTTATATCAAGATTTCTCAGGAAGGTATTAGTGAACCGCACAAGATTGTCCAGAGAGAGAGAGAGAGAGAGAGAGAGAGAGAGAGAGAGAGAGAGAGAGAGAGAGAGAGAGAGAGAGAGAGAGAGAGAGAGAGAGAGAGAGAGAGAGAGAGAGAAAATTTCAAAGCGACGAAAAGAAGGTGAAAATCGTTGTAAGACAAAGCTAAGCCACTCGTTACATCCTGGCGGTGTGTCACTCGTGTCTAGGGAATTACACAGCTCATTAAGCAAACTAATAAAAGACAAACAATCTAACAATACTTTCGTCTTCGTTACCAGTCTCGCTCAGCCAAAAATGGGGAAGCCTGACATCCACGACGCAATGATTGACTGGTTCCCAAGACTGATCGCCCCAAGAGTCTTTCACATACAGCTGTCATCCGTCCTTCTGTCAAGCCTTCAACACTTGCTCATTTCCGAGAGTGTCTGGACATGGCTCGTCTCACCTGCTCACTTAAATCATTCTCCATTCCTGGCACAGTAAAAATCGTAGAGAAAAATTTTGCTCGAGTTCTAATTCTAGAGGAGAGGCATTCCACTTCATTTCTAAAGCCGCTGGGCAATGTGACAATGGACTGAGTATTAAGTGCAGCTCTGCGCCTTTCCGTCCACTTATTAACTAAATATCGTTGCAATGAGAGACTTTTATATGTATATCAAGAGGAAACATATTAAGTTATTCCTATAGTCTCTCAATAACATGAAAGTTGTCAGCGTATTAGTGAAAGCTTTCTATCTCCATCGCTTCGAGTGCCTTACATCCTACTTACGAGGGACGCTGATGAAAAGCACCTCCATTGCTGCAAGAGTCAAGTATGCTGCAGAAGGAGACAAGAGAAGAGGAAATCATGAAGACTGACTGAATCTTCACATAATAGGGACGCCCAAAGTACACGAAAGACGAAAAGACTTTCAGAAACTCATTTGACGCAATACAAGAACATGGAGGAAGGAAAGATCTCAAGAACTTCCCCACACCGTCAAAAGGAGAAAGCTAGTGAGAGAACAAGTTAGAGTATGTTGAAGAACTTCATTTTCTTCATTAGAATCTCATCTCCCATCTTTATTTTTTTAATATCCACCTTAAGACGCTGGAAAGGTACCCGAATTTAGTCTACATATGCCATTCAAGACGCGACCGTATGGAAGAAAAGGAGGAAGATTTTGGATTTTCTTTTGTTAGTGTTGTTATGGTGGTGGTGGTTGTAGTTGCGGTGGTGATGGTGGTAGATGTAGGTTGAAGCAAAGGTATAAAAGAAGAAAAACGATTCTCTCTCTCTCTCTCTCTCTCTCTCTCTCTCTCTCTCTCTCTCTCTCTCTCTCTCTCTCTCTCTCTCTCTCTCTCTCTATATATATATATATATATATATATATATATATATATATATATATATTACGATCAAGTGTCATTCTTGCCTTGTCCTTTCTTTGTAGGATCTTGTCTGGTGCCTTTGTCTCTCCTCCCTTCACAAGGCCGACTGGTAAAACAAACCCCTTTGCTTCAACATTCTAGTAGTGCCTTCAGTGTTTCCACAGGTGTGCCAGTAAACTGTGCAATCATTTCAACACTGACATGAGACCCATTGTTTTTCTTTCATAGTGATGGTTTAAATTTAGCATTTCTTGCTATTTTTTAAATATGCAGTGTTAGAGAGAGCAAGGTCACAAAGAGAGAGAGAGAGAGAGAGAGAGAGAGAGAGAGAGAGAGAGAGAGAGAGAGAGAGAGAGAGAGAGAGAGAAAGAATAAATCCTTTTCTATTCGTAAAAACAGAACATTTCATTGATGTTGTTTTTGTTATGAACATTTTCTGTCCCATAGAAACACATTTACATTTAGCTGAATAAATATTATGAAAAGCAATATACAATAATGAAGCAATGTATTTCAACACCAAAATAAAAGAATTTATAAAATATAACGAAAAAAAAAGAAACACAAATGTGAAAATAAGATGACCTGTTGAAGCTCCTCATGAAAATAAAATAAGAAATAAGATGATGCAAAATGAAAGTAAAAAAAGTTATTGTCAATTATTTACATTTTCAACAAACAACAACAACAACAATAATAACAGGACTACCACCACCACCATCACGTACAACATAAAAAAAAAAAAATGGAAACTGACGGAATGGGAGTACAGTACAACATAGTATATAAACTTTAATCAAAAGCACACACCCACCCACACACCCACCCACCCACACACACACACACACACACACACACACACACACACACACACACACACACACACACACACACACACACACACACACACACACACACACACACACACACACACACACACACACTCAAAGATAAGACAAAGAAATCTTTCTCATTTACCAGATATTGCTTTGAGTAAATATCACTCACACAGGATCAAAACACGATATAATTAAGCTTCAAGTAGAATTCAGTACCGGTCAAGGAACTCGTTTGGATTTCGCCTGAAGTCTATTGCAATAATCGAGAAGATCGTGAGAGAGAAGGTGTGGTATTTCGTAATTTTCACCCCACTTAGCTCATTCTTTAGGTAGTGTGAAGAAAAAGAATCACGAGAAAGGGATCACTTAAACATTTCTCTTCTTGTCTGTGTGACAGGAAGGTTTTAGAACACAAAGCAATAAGTCGCCGTAGAGTTTGATGTGAAATATTTGAGGTAAAACTTGACAAAAAAAAAATGTTTATTGTTGTTTCATCTCAGGAGAGCATGTCATCGTTTTCACAGTGTTTTTTTTCCTGTACCCAAGACGGAACCTCGCTGCAACGTAATCCTGGCAAGACGAACCCTTGCACGCACACGCACAAACATACTAACGCGCACACAGAGAATTCAAACCAAGAGGATGAATGTCAAGCTTAGTGGAACAGTGCCTTTACACCTGCCCACTCTTCTACCCACAACCACGCTCGAACTCTTACACCAACTCAGCCTTTCTTATCTTTAGGCGACATGGAAACTATTACTTACTGAAGACAACACCAGAACGATTGATTAATCTTGTTGCTTACAATTACTTTCCTCCCTAAATATTCTCTCCTCCCAATTTCTGTTCTTGCTGTCAATAACCCTTTCTTACTTTTTTGGCGCAACCAACAAATCTCAGAACAAAAGTCAAGAACCATTAAATAGACACGCTGGTTATATTTACTTTCTTCCTTAACTCTTTTTCCTTCCCCTTCCTTTGTGTCCCTCGCTGGAATGACACTCCAGGGAAACTCCACCGACTCCCTTTACGACACTAGACTCGGGATGCCCGGGTAGAGTTTGTTCTCTTGTGTGTTCTCCGTGTGTGTGTGTGTGTGTGTGTGTGTGAGTGTGTGTGTGTGTGTGTGTGTGTGTGTGTGTGTGTGTGTGAAAGCTGGTGTAAGTCAGTGGCACGGACAGAAGCGTTCCCATAACCAAACCTGTAAACAGAAAAAAAGAATGATGGACGAACTGCCTTTAAAGTTTTATGAGATGATTCATTCCTATATTGGCAACACGTTTAAAGATTCTCGAGGAGTCCCGACACACACACACACACACACACACACACACACACACACACACACACACACATAAGAGGATTCCTAAGCGCCTCGAGAGTTACAGCGGCTTTGACATGTTTTGTTTGGCTCCTCCAAGACACCGGCTGCAGGCAAAAAAGACACCACGAGGATCCCCAAACAATACCGCATGAATCCAGAACACGAAGGGAAAGACGTGATGCTTCATGCTCTGCTGCGGCATATGTTATAATTACAATAGTAATACTAAAGCCAGCGGGAACCAGACTATGAATTATGACACTAATAAAACTGGCACTACAAACAAAACGGTAGAATAGTTTGGCGAAAGAAATGCTAACCGGAGGCGGATTTTCAAGCCTATGCGTAAAAACCCCTTCACGACAATATTCTAAAGTAATTTAGCTGTTGCAGTAGCGTCTGGATGTGGATTTACGAACCAAGCAGCTTATGTGCATTTTATTTATTATTTTTTAGCCTGCTCTCCATGGTATAGATATTGCAAAAAAAAAAAAAAAAAGTGCTACTGGCGGTGGTTTAAGTCCCAGCATTACATAAAACCATCATGCCTCACTCCTGCCACTTCTTTACACTACACCCGAGTCCCTACTCACAAACTTTGAAACCCGTGCCGCAAGATGATGACACACTGGTACTTATCGTCTTCATTTCCTTAACTGATTTCTGATGAGAGAGAGAGAGAGAGAGAGAGAGAGAGAGAGAGAGAGAGAGAGAGAGAGAGAGAGAGAGAGAGAGAGAGAGAGAGAGAGAGAAAAGGCAGTACGATTTTTAGCTCAATTGATAAAGGATACTCAAATATTTGTGTTATGACGTATTTAGACCCTCCTCCTCCTCCTCTTCCTCTTCCTCCTCCTTCTCCTCTTCCTCTTTCTTTTCCTCTTCCTCCTCCTCCTCTTCCTCCTCTTCTCCCTTTCACCCTTTGTTTTTCACATAGGCACCAATCAACGCTTTCCATCCCACCCCATTGTCCGACCTCGCAACTTATTACAAACCTTTTTTAACCGCTCTTATTGGCTAACCATATCCCCCCCTCTCTCTCTCTCTCTCTCTCTCTCTCTCTCTCTCTCTCTCTCTCTCTCTCTCTCTCTCTCTCTCTCTCTCCTACTATAAATTTTCTCTCTTCTCATCCTCATACTTTTTGCCGTCCTCTTTGTTCTCCTCCTACTCTCCCCGTTCCATCCTTCTCGTCCTCGTCCTCTTTCTCCTTCTCCTTATCGTTCTCCCTCCCGTACGTCCTCTTACTTCTTTTTCCTCCTCCTCTTAATTCTTGTCTTTCTCCTTTTCATTCTAATTTTAATTCTGCTCCTCCTCTTCACTTTCACTCTCCTCTTCTTTCTGGTACTGTCCTTCCCTTTCCTCTCTTCTTCTTCAATCTCATCTTCCACTTTCTCCTGTTTGTCCTCCTCCTCCTCCTCCTCCTCCTCCTCCAGTAGCTCTTGGTGAGGCGGCGTCCAGGAATCAATGTCCTGTAGCGTCTGTCTCAGGTGTTTGGGTCAGCATGTTCCGTGGTTGGCATTGTCTTCCACCTCCTCATCTAACTCCTTTCACTCCTCCTCCTCCTCTCTCTCTCTCTCTCTCTCTCTCTCTCTCTCTCTCTCTCTCTCTCTCTCTCTCTCTCTCTCTCTCTCTCTCTCTGTCTCTCTCTCTCTTTGGTACTCTTACACCTACTTTACTCTTTTTTATATATTTTTCAAAGTTCTCTTCGTCCTTTATTCTTCCTTGTTTTCATTTCTGTTATTTTTCTTCACCTGTTTTGTTGTCTTCGTTATCTTTTGTCTATTTTACGTGTAGTTACACACACACACACACACACACACACACACACACACACACACACACACACACACGCGAGTATTCCTTTATTTTTCTCTTATCTATTTTCCAACCTCAATAATATTTCTTGTGAAGGTTTTTTCTTCTCCTTTTTTTTAGACATTAATAAGCTTGGCGTTCGAGGAAAAGGAAAGGTCAAGAAAAGATATAACGCTACGGTAAAACGAAGGCCAAACTAGAGGATAAAATAGTAATGACGACTGTTGATGGAGGGAAAATAATTCTACTGATATGGAAAATGAAAAATGAAGGAAGAAAGCGAAAAAATAAAACGAAATGCAGAGTGAATGTGTAAAATAAAAATGAAATCTGATTAATGTTACTTTTATCTTTAGTTTTCTTAACATTTTACTTTCTGGGGGGAAGAGGGCAGGGTGGAGAGAGTGAGGAACATTTTTTTCAACAGTCTCATCAGCACACCAGGAAGAAGAAAAATGTAGAAATAAAGCGAAGGAGAAAATAATTGAAGTCAGCAAAGATATTCTCATCACTCATTCTCTTTCGTGCGATTTTTTCATGCCTCCCTGTGTGTGTGTGTGTGTGTGTGTGTGTGTGTGTGTGTGTGTGTGTGTGTGTGTGTGTGTGTGTGTGTGTGTGTGTGTGTCTGTGTGTGTTACCATAATGGGAAACGAAAAGAAAAATAAAACAATAAAGGAAAAGAGACAATTATTTTTCATGAAACCACTACGTTATGTATATAACAACAAAAACTGCCAAGGAAGTTAAATAATATGTAGATTCTAGGAAAAATTTAAAGAAAAAAAGGCTTAAGAAAAAAGGACGGAGAGAAGGGAGGTCGGACGGGTTGAGAGAGAGAGAGAGAGAGAGAGAGAGAGAGAGAGAGAGAGAGAGAGAGAGAAATTCAATGTTAGGAGAGATAAATTGAATGTTATGAGAGATAAGCGTCAGTACTAGTCAAATAAGATGCCTTTGGGCTATATAAAAGTAGTATCGTCATTTATAGGAGATGAGAGTTTCCTACAAACAAATGTTTCCTACCTGGATTGAAATTCTCTCTCTCTCTCTCTCTCTCTCTCTCTCTCTCTCTCTCTCTCTCTCTCTCTCTCAACCTTAGAGATAAAAAATATTTAGCGGGGACGTGTCTCCAGGGCGCTACTCTGGGCTAGACAAGAAGGGGAAGGCGGTTACTCTTCTTAGTATGGATGGAAAAAATATCCATCTTCCCGACCCTAAGCCATCCTTCACCGTCGTCTTTGCGTCAATATATTCACTGCTCTACATTTATATTTAAAAAAGCTTCCGCGCCGTGCGTCACTTCCCTTAACGACTAAGAGTGCAAAGAAGTGAATACAATAGGCGATTCCTTTGTAAGACTGGAGTGCATGGGATTAGAAACAAAATCAAATCTTTCAAGAGGAAGGTATCGAGGCATTTGCTTCCCAATTTTGGATGATGCTTTTCTACTTTTTTAGAAAGCCAGCACTCAAGTGGGCCTTTCTTTTTTATCTTTTCTTTTTTTTTTTTTTTTTTTTTGCCCTTGGCCGGTCTTCTTCTCTACGTAAAAAAATAAATAAATAAAAAATGCTGGGGAAGGTGGTGGTTTATGTTAAGGCTGAACCAGGACGTCTGTATGGAATTAGTACAGAGCAGGACAAGGATGGATAGATCGTGTTGCCATCGCTTCCGTAAATGTAATAACCTGCCGCCTTCCCCGTCCAATGACGTAAGGTTCCCCTGTGTCAGATATAATTAGAATTTTATATGATATAACGTGGCAAGAAATAAAAGTATGTCTTTGTGTGTGTGTGTGTGTGTGTGTGTGTGTGTGTGTGTGTGTGTGTGTGTGTGTGTGTGTGTGTGTGTGTGTGTGTGTGTGTGTGTGTGTGTGTGTGTGTGTGTGTGTGTGTGTGTGTGTGTGTGTAAACAAATATAGATGGAAAAATATTAAGGCGCTAAGAAAAAAAAAAGAAAACATAAATAAATGCAACAATATAATAAGTACCAAAACAAAAGGAAAACATTACAAAATACTCACACAACACGTGAGAGTACTTGTAAATATAAAAATACGAATAGGAGAAAAGAAAAAACAAGGAGAGTGATAGTAGTAATAAGTAAGTGCATGCAAGAAGAAGCGTGTCACTAGAGATTGATGACCGTAAAGAAAAAAATCATGACACGCGCCAGTGATAGTGAAAAATAAAAAATAAGTTAATATCGATATGCAAGCAGGAATAAACAACACATAAATAGAAACACCTAGTAAAGAGAAACTCAAGGCAACTTCACAATCATCAACCTCATCATCACCATCACCATCCTTATCACTATCAGCCTCTAAGATCCCCAGGTAGGACCAAATACATTCATAACTTTCACTCATCTCTGAGACTCGTAAATTGCAGACCATCCCAGCAACCCTCTCTTCCCAGTAGCATCAAGGCAGACACGACACATCATAACAGAGGAACAGCAACTCACAGACCCTGTCAGAAATGGAAGAATTATACTCCAGCGAGAATTCCTCCATCTTAGAACTACTTTACATGAGAAGGTTCCCACAGGAGCAAAAACTGATTACAAATTCCTCCTTTCAAATGGTATTCCCCAAACGAGTCCTCCTTATTTCTTTGTTTTTTCGGAGGAAGATGGAGGGAAGCTAACTCAAGAGGCAGAAAGAACTAAAGGAGAGCAATAAGAAAAAAAATGCATGCATGCAAATGAAACAAGTTTAAGACGAAGATACGAAGATAATATGATGGCAAAGTAATCCTCATCAGTAGTGTGTGTGTGTGTGTGTTTCACTGTTTGATCTGCTACAGTCTCTGACGACACAGCCAGACGTTACCCTACGGAACGAGCTCAGAGCTCATTATTTCTGATCTTTGGAAAGGCCTGAGACCAGGCACACACCACACACAGGGACAACAAGGTCACAACTCCTCGATTTACATCCTGTACCTACTCACTGCTAGGTGAACAGGGGCTACACGTGAAAGGAGACACACCCAAATATCTCCACCCGGCCGGGGAATCGAACCCCGGTTCTCTGGCTTGTGAAGCCAGCGCTCTAACCGCTGAGCTACCGGGCGTGTGTGTGTGTGTGTGTGTGTGTGTGTTCTATTCACAACGGTGGCCTGCTGGTCACCCAACCAGTCTTTCCCTTACGGAAAGAGCTCAGACCTCATACTGACCGATCTTCGGGTAGGACTGAGACCACACCACACACCCATACACCAGGAAAGCGAGGCCACAACCCCTCGAGTTACATCCCGTACCTATATACTGCTAGGTGAACAGGGACTACACATTAAGAGACTTACCCATTTGCCTTGACACGCCCAGGACTGGAACCCGAGCCTTCTCGGTTGTGAGCCGAGTGTGCTAACCACTACACTAAGCGTGTGTGTGTGTGTGTGTGTGTGTGTGTGTAATTCACCTCGGTCGCCTGCTGGTCACCCAGCCAGTCTCCCCCATTACGGAGCGAGCTCAGAGCTCATAGACCGATCTTCGGGTAAGACTGAGACCACAACACACTCAACACACCGGGAAAGCGAGGCCACAACCCCTCGAGTTACATCCCGTACCTATTTACTGCTAGGTGAACAGAGGCCACACATTAAGAGGCTTGCCCATTTGCCTTTTTATAAAGTATATGATTCTTTTCCTATTTGTTGAAGGGAATGGGAAAGAAGAGGATATGATGAAAGCAAATAAGTACCTTTTCATCTCAAAAAAAAAAAAAAAAGAAAGGGGATTTCAAAGTTAAGAGAAGAGTGGAAATAGTGCACACGATGTGTCTGAATACCACCAAGAGTTACCGGATGGTGTTAATTAGATTTCCTTCTTACATTAGTGGATTAGTTCATTTTTTCTCGTCCTCTTTATTCTCTATCCCCTTACATTTTGCGGATTCCACGTATCACCGTGTTTTCTCCCTCAAGTTCGCTGATATTCTTCCTCGTGCTTTTCTATGTTTTCTCCTATATTTCGTACACACACACACACACACACACACACACACACACACACACACACACACACACACACACACACACACACATATTTCCCAAAAAGCTAACATGGTACTCCACGAAGTCTTCCCTGCTCCTCCTCCCGGCAAAAGAATAACAAGGTAAACAGCAAAGTGGAAGTAGCACCCAATACAATTTATTATAATTACTACAACGTCCACACATTTTCCTGCAGCACGACTCCTCTTTCCTGTGTTCTGGACGTGCAGGTGACCCAACGGTTTTCCACCCACCAGGACAGACAACTCAATCTGGGATCGTCACTGATTCTATTCCATCACCAGTTACCGTGAAGGGAAGCGAGGATGTGGCTCAGGATGTATGTTTTTTTTTTTATTTCCGCAGGGCTTTCTGATGTTAATTGTTCTTTCTTAAAATTATATACAAACACGTGTTCTTACTCACTCTAGCTCACCATCCCATCCGTCTCTCTCTCTCTCTCTCTCTCTCTCTCTCTCTCTCTCTCTCTCTCTCCTCAAAACGTGAAAAATAACTCAAGGAAAAAATTTTCACCAGAATATATAATTAATCTCCGGAAGTCTTTCATTTCCGCAACAACATTCACACTTGTTATTTTTTGTAGCTTAACATCGTCATCATGGATAACAAACACATTTTACG
>NC_059278.1:6858075-6865575 GCF_017591435.1 Portunus trituberculatus | reverse complement strand
TAAATGATATTGTCAATGTTAGTTCTAAATTCAAATACACTATATATGCTGATGATACAAATTTACTGTTAAACAACTCAAATATTAACAATCTTCACACAGATTTGGCTACAGAATTAAGAAAAATTTATCATTGGACTAAAATAAATAGTTTGAGCTTAAATATTGCAAAAACAAATTACATACTGTTCCAAAATCGCTCTGTACATCATGAGTTTCCCCCTGTTACTATTGCAGGAAACACATTGAACAGAGTAGAATTCACTAAATTTTTGGGTGTCTATATAGATGAAAATATTAATTGGAATAAACAGATTTCTTTTGTTACAAATAAATTATCAAGGATGTGTGGTATTTTGTTTAGAGTTCGTAATAGTCTCACAATTGAATCACTCACTAGTATTTATTACACCCTCTGTTATCCCCACCTCACCTATTGCGTAGCAATCTGGGCGTGTACTTGGCAGTCTTTCATTAAGAAAATAACTATTGCTCAAAATAAAATATTTAGATGTGTTTTTCATTTGAATAGGTTTGAATCAACACGCAACATATATAATGAACAAAATTTTCTTACTTTTTCAAATATTCATAAACATTTCCTATTGTTAAGTATTTATAAGTACTTTACACAATATTCTGGAGCTCAACCTTTCAAATTGGTACAGACATCATACAATATTCGGGGTAATAATGTCAATCTCATGTGCCCGCAATTCAGAACGACTCTTTTTAAACATAGTGTATTATGCTCCGGTCCACAAATATGGAATTCATTACCTTTTCAAATAAAAACACTTCTTTATAATGATAACTTGTCCACTTTTAAAAAATCTTTGAAGACATACTTGTATAACTGCCAAAATACATGATATTCTAAATTTAACATTTAAATGCAAAACAAACATTTCTATCTAAGATTTTCCCTTCCTCTTTGCCTTTACCATGTATAACAAACACATTTTTATAGATGTATTTTCTAATGTGGTATTGTAGTATGCGGTGTTAATTTCCTTTCGTGTTATGTTTAGTCTTATTTTCTTTCATTTACTGGTATTATAATTATAGCATTGTGTTATTAATAGGATTATTATTATTATTATTATTATTATTATTATTATTATTATTATTATTATTATTATTATCATCATCATCATCATTATTATTATTGTTATCGTTATTATGATTATTATTATTGTAATTATTATTATTATTATTATTATTATTATTATTATTATTATTATTTATAGTGATGGTAATGGTAGTAACGGTATTACTGTTATTACTATTATCATATTCATTATTATTATTATCATTGATCATTTTTGCATTTACAGTATGTTTATTGTGATTTTATTGGCTTTGTTCTTGTCATTATTCGATATGGTTGTTATTATTACTATTCTAGTTACCTAAATAATTCTTTAGGCAATTTACCTAAAATATTGCCAATTGGTGTTGGTGTAAACAATAATCATAGCTATGTACATAAATGTGACTGTCGGGAAGCTTCGGCTTGACAGTCTCTGCCATTTTCTTTTTCTTTTGTAAATGTCTTTCTCAAATGCATTTATGCTAATGGGCAATAAACCTTTACTTACTTACTTACACACAAACACACCCACACATACACACACACACACACACACACACACACACACACACACACACACACACACACACACACACACACACACTTATTTATGTACTCCTCTACATAAAAAGAATAATAAAAAAAATAATTACACGACATAATTCAAAGATTAAATTACACATAATATGCAGGACAGGCCCGTCAATCTGCTGCGCCATCGTGCCACAGCTGCTTCATAAAAGGAATATTAAACCGCACCGTTTTACAAGCCAGCCCGAATGAATAAAATCTAATCATTTAATCAAGTAACTAATGTGGACTCTCTCTCTCTCTCTCTCTCTCTCTCTCTCTCTCTCTCTCTCTCTCTCTCTCTCTCTCTCTCTCTCTCTCTTTCTCTCGGTAAAAAAATACCAAGAATACCAATTACAGAAGACTCAGAAAAGTATATAAAAAACGTGAAGCTACTCTTTTCCTTTCTATCTCCATTTTCCCCTAACCTGCTGCTATTACTACTACTACTACTACTACTACTACTACTACTACTACTACTACTACCAGTACTACTACTACTACTACTACTACTACTACTACTACTACTACTATTAGTAATAGTATTATTACTAATACTGCTACTACAATATTTCAGCATTTATAAATTTTTCCTTCCCTTTCTTGTCTCTCTTCCATCTTTCAATTTTCTTCCTCTCTTCCTTCTTTCAATTTTCTTTTATGTTCCTGTGCGTGTTTTCGTCTTGGTTTTTCTCTTTACATTCCAACTAACTTTACTCCACTCATTCATTCCTTTTCCTCTCTCTTTTCCTGCCTTCCTTTCTCTGTCTTTTTATCTTTTCAACCCGGCAATATATATATATATATATATATATATATATATATATATATATATATATATATATATATATATATATATATATATATATATATATATATATATATATATATATATATATATATATATATATATATATATATATATATATATATATATATATATATATATATATTTATTTATATCTTTTTATCATTACCTTTTATCAATTCATCCTTTCTTTACCTTTCACTATAATTTTTTTTTTCTATTTACACATAACATACATGCTTTCTTTTCTCTCTCTAATCGTCCTTCCCTTCCACTCTCACTGTTTCTTCTCGTAGTCTTCATCCGCCTCTTTCCTCCACGGTCAATCTATCTTTTCCCCTCCATGGACTCTTCACTTCCATTTATTCATTCAGAGTCGGATGTATCGCCTTTGAACACACTGATGGACAGACAAAAGGGAAGCAAGAATAGAGATGTAATTTTTCTCCTCTACCATAAATTTCTGAGCGTGACATTTTCAGTGCTCTTGAACATGTGAAACTAGTCAGAGAAGCGGCTACCGAGTGAAGGAAACTACTACGTGGGAAAAATATTGCAGCCACAGGAGAAGAAGGATAGCAAGGGCTGGTGATGGAAGACAAGGGAGGTTTGGGAAAGATTGGGGGAAAAAATGATATATGGATGAATCAATAGATAGCAAGAAAATATGGGCGAGGGGAATAGTGTGTGTGTGGAGGGAGGGTTAGAGAGAGAGAGAGAGAGAGAGAGAGAGAGAGAGAGAGAGAGAGAGAGAGAGAGAGAGAGAGAGAGAGAGAGAGAGAGAGAGAGAGAGAGAGAGAGAGAGAGAGAGCCAAAGCGAGACAGAGAGCCAAAGCGAGACTAAGAGCCAAAGCGAGAGACAGAGAGCCAGAGCGAGAGACAGAGAGAGAAAAAACTGCCACACAATCGGACTGTGGAGAAGAAAAAGCTGAACACATCATAACAAAAAATAAATAAATAAATAAAGGAATAAACAAATGAAAACATACACCTTATCTAACCAACTGAACATAATACACGAGTATATCAATGCTTCTTGCACAATGCACAGGTTAAGAGACTTCCAGAAGCGATGAGATAAGCATTAAACTTACGAGTTGGAGGGAAGAGAACCACGATGAAGGAAAAAAAGAAATACTAAGGGGAAGAAAGGAGACTCGATGGTGGTGGTTAGTTGCTTGAGGGGAGATGAAGAAACCCAACAGCACCCTTGCCTTGGAGTTTACAATTCTCGCTCCTCCTTTTACCTATACCTTCCCAATCAATTAGAGGAGGAGGAGGAGGAGGAGGAGGAGGAAAGAAGAAAGAGGGAGCAAAAGAAATTAATAGGAGAAAAAACTAAGGGAAAGAGAAAGAGATAGACCACTTATATGAAATCCATAAAGATGAAAAAAAAGAAGGAAAAAATGAAAAATTTATCATCAGGCAAATAATGTAAAAAGTGCGCGTCGAGAAAACACCATCTGATGAATAAGGATTTAACACACACACACACACACACACACACACACACACACACACACACACACACACACACACACACACACACACACACACACACACACACATCAACCAAATGGAAGGGAGGAGAACAAATGAATAAAGCCTCATAAAAGAAATTGTAGGATGGAAAAATGAAATTGAACCCGGATACAAGAAATAAAGAGGAACAACAATGGAATGAAGATGTGGATCGATGGAGGAAGGCCTGTGAGAGAGAGAGAGAGAGAGAGAGAGAGAGAGAGAGAGAGAGAGAGAGAGAGAGAGAGAGAGAGAGAGAGAGAGAGAGAGAGAGAGAGAGAGAGAGAGACGAAAAACCAGCTACAACTACAGCTTAAAGAGAAATGAGAGACGGTGGCTGAAAGATAAAAGAAGCCACCACATCATGCCACATTGAAGATCCGAAGGTAGAAAAAGGGAAAAGAGGGTCAGGTGAATGTTAATGAAATGTTGGTAAGAAATTAAGAGTGGTTTCCTCAGGGGGTTTCATTATAGGGATTTGGACCAGGCCTACGGGATATTAGTAGGGACGGAAAAGACGACAGTATTTTAGAGGAAGATCATCACAGAAGTTATTACAGTACAAATATAGTTTTTTTTTTTTTTAAGTTCCATTTCTCTTCTCTTCCTCTCGCTGCCTGTGATGTCGCCACTTCAAGGAGTGATGAAACTAACATGTAGTCTGCAACAGCCACACATCTCTTGCTTCTTGCTTTGAAAGGACTGTCGAGGAGACGCTGCCAACTGCCAAGGGAATCTCATGATATTCCTCCTCCGTCTTTTAGAAGTGAGAGTGACTTGGAACACTATTACTGAGTCTTACTAATGTTATGTACGAGAGAGACACGTGAGTTGCTTTTTGCTGTGGGATTGGGGAGATATATATATATATATATATATATATATATATATATATATATATATATATATATATATATATATATATATATATATATATATATATATATATATATATATATATATATATATATATATATATATATATATATATATATATATATATATATATATATATATATATATATATATATATATATATATATATATATATATATATATATATATATATATATATAGAGAGAGAGAGAGAGAGAGAGAGAGAGAGAGAGAGAGAGAGAGATTGTAGAAATATACACATGATTCATACATAGTAAATTTCTTCTCTCTCTCTCTCTCTCTCTCTCTCTGCGTCGCGTCATGAGGAGTGGCCCGGCCGGTCTTCACTAATTCAGCATCATTCCGTCATTCTCGCTGGGATTAAACCGTGAAGTATTCAGGACTTGATGTGCGCAGGCACGCCAGACTCCAAATGCGCACTCATGAAATTTCTTCAGAATCACTCCCAGAGAATTTCATAGAGTCATGAAAGCAAACTGGGACACTTGTAACAATAGTTCTTCACGTGATGTCTAATGTTCATTGTGATTTTTTTTTCTTTCTGTTAACAAGATAAATACTAAGTTTATTGATAGTAACTAAAGGATCGAACAGTTGCTCTTCAGGCTATTTTTAGTGCATTGCTTGGTCTAAGAAATATAAAGAAGTCCTGAATTCTGTAAATAACGTGAAAAAAAACCCAGTTGACATGAAGTATATTTTCACTGAAATATGAGAACAAACTTCCGCCACGGTGGTCTTCTTTCCGGTAGTTGCGTCACTTTCTGCCATTAAAGGAAACACGTAAAATGGCTTTTTATTTTTCATGCGCTTTGCAAATAATGTTTATTCTATTTTACTCATTTATTTACTTACATATCTGTTTTACGTACGAGACGAATAACATTTTGTACGCTTTTAACCTAAGAATTCAAAAAATAAAAAAAAGCATTTATTTTTCCTACGATTAAACGTTTACTTAGAAAAAAAAAAGACACAACTAAAAGAGAGACCATAAATGAATTATGTACATAAAACTTAACTAATGCATGATAATAATATATATGGAAAAACTATGTTTATGATAAAAATAAAATTCAAGACAAACTCATGAAGGAATTGGGTGAGTGATTCACAATATTAATATAAAAGATAATGAAGAAAAAATAAATATTAATAATAATGGTAATAATAAAGATGATAATAAAAATAAAAATAATAATAATAATAATAATAATAATAATAATAATAATAATAATAATAATAATAATAATAATAATAATAATAATAAAAAGCAATAATAATAAATCCTGCAAAATAAAATTTCACAAACTCAATTATAGCAAGAGAATAAATAAATCAACAGTTGGATGTGAGAAATAAGAAACGAGGAGAATAAAAACAAATAACGTGAAGAAATAACTGACATACAGAAATGAGAAAACAAGAGATTGAAAAATATTGCGGCAAAATTGCTTGACTGTCAAGGAGAAAAATAACTTTACAGCAAAGTCAAGAATAACCGAGGAATATTTCAAAAGCATAAGGGAAACTGAAGAAAGGAGTAGGATGTAGTAAAATGAGAGAAAACAAAAATTATATACGAAATATATGACACTTTTGCTACATACATTCCACATCAATCTTTCATGTTATCTTACAAAAAATGTTCATATGAAAAACAGATTGAACTAATGCTGAAAGTAAGCAACACATTAGGTACAAAGTTGATCCTTAATGTACACACCCATCCAGCCAGTCCACCCACCCAAGAACACACACACACACACACACACACACACACACACACACACACACACACACACACACACACACACACACAAAACACTAGAATAATACAATGACACATCGAGTCGTAACAAAGAGAGACTTGTAAGCCCCAGAGAACACACCTGCATTCTGGGTAATAAAGTACAACAAGGAAAGTAGTGACGAGGAAGAGAACGAAGAAAAAGCAAAGAAAATGGATATAGTCAGAGCGGAAGGAGGACATTATTGCAAGGGAGTTACAAAAAGAGAACCAAAAATGGATGTCAACTTAAGAGCAAAGAATGTGCATGTAATAGCACTAGTTTAATAGGTGCTATGAACTTTCCATTAAAGCTAGTTGTGATCTTGCTGAACGTTTCTATTTGTGTTTCACAGTTCAAGGGGGCAGTCACAGTCTGCCCTCGAAAGACAACTCTCCTTCTCTCATAAGTACATACACTTCCCACAAATACACCCTTCACTTAAAATTCAAAATAAAAAAATGGCGACTCCAAACCCAGCCTCGGAGTCCCCTTCTGGAAAGGGGACCAAGAATGTCGCTAGTTCGGACTCTTCTCCTGACGACGACCTCAAATGCCTTGACACCTCCCTCAACTTTTTCAACATTAACTTGTGCAACATTCGCGGTCTTAGATCTAATTTTCAATCTGTGGGACACAACCTCTCCTTTACTAAACCTCATCTTCTTTTCCTCACCGAAACACAGCTGTCTGAGGCTACAGACAGTAGCCCCTTCTCTGTTCCCTCCTACTTTCTCTATTCTCATTTTCGTTCCAAAGCTGGATGTTGCGTCTATGTGCGCAACGACTTAACTTGCTCTCCTGCCCACGCTCTCGAATCT
>NC_059278.1:6845575-6848075 GCF_017591435.1 Portunus trituberculatus | reverse complement strand
GGTGTCTAGGCCTCTCAGCCAACGACCACCACCACCACGTATTCCAAGTTCCACAATTCATCTTTTGACATATTGAATATCTAGTTTTCTCAGTCTCTCTTTCTCCATCTTTCCTGTGCAAACACAAAAAATAAAATGGTATTTTTTTTCTCGTAAAATTAATCTACGACGGACATCGAGTACATATCAGAATCCCGGTAAGTAAGTATATAGTCGAGGTATGAATACGTACTATACATCCAGGGAATGTACGGCCTGAAGTAAAGGTGAAGATGAACTCTTTTAATCAATAATTGAAGGCTAATGTAGAATAGCAGGAATACAGGCAAACTTCCAAACTTCCTTTGGCTTGTTAGCATTTTGGATCAGTCCACCAGAAGCAAATTGACGTGAAAGGTTTATAACTCCCATATTTACCTTTTTCACAGTAGTGTAGAAGCTATATGCAACTTTTTTTCCTTCTAAATTTATTCTAAACCCCTTGATCTATGTGCCTTTGATGTTGACAAATTAAAACGAGAACTGAGAAGAAATTAATTATACATGAAATATATATTCGCCTATGATGATTTGCAAGGCTGAACACGGGAAATTAAGAAAAAAAAGAGAGGACAAAGAAACTCTTGGTAAAGTCATATATATTATTTTTTTCTTAGCTTTGGTAAAAAACAGTAATGAATAGGAATGAAATGCTAGGTGTGAAATGAAATGAATGAAATATTCCGGAAGGTCTTTTCCTCTTTTCATCTGACATTGCACATATAATTTCATCTGTTCCTCTCTATTGAATGAAAGAATATGCGAGAAGACATGTCATTTTATGTAGACTTGTGTGTGCAAGTGTAAGGATACCTTTATTTATAGATTTTACAGATTGTAATCCATAATAAGGTGAGGAAGACGATCTGAGATGACAACTCGTTTATAAGTACCAGCTAAGATATATTGAGTTCAGTTAGGAATCAAAACTTTACACGTCACACAATACTGATAATTTTACCAAGCATTCCTCCTATACTTCTCTCCGCAATTATTGGTAATGCACGTATCGGGCATACATGGATATCATGGACATCGTCAAAGCATGTCAAGAAGGTTACAGAGACACTGATCTTGCCAGTAACTCATGTTGTTCGGGCCGATGAAATTCAAGAACCTAGTTACCATAGGACATTGAGAGGTCAACGATATAGCTTCTTCTATTGACAGTTAGTATTTGAGAAGACATTAATTTACCATTATTACGGAACCACAAACACACTCACTCACTCACCTACCTACACACACACACACACACACACACACACACACACACACATACAGACCATACGTTACACGTTATGTTTCATTTGAACAATCACGAAAATAAAATATTGTTAAATGGCTCAAGATAGAAGTAGTTCAAACTACAATCCTGTAGACTTATATATATATATATATATATATATATATATATATATATATATATATATATATATATATATATATATATATATATATATACAATTACTGAATAAAATTTCCTGTGCATCTTTTTTTCTTTCTTTGTTTGTTTATATTTTCTTCAGTGCACAGTAAAGAAAATTAACAAAAACATTATCTAGCAGAAACAAGAGTGATCTTCTGAACTTACGCTAGCAATAAGGTTTCCGTTAATGGAAGAATAGATGAGTGTTTAATGTCTCATCGCCTTTCCGTCTGTCTGCCAGTTTCTCGAGGGAAGGAAAATTTATCGGTTTTGGAGATAGGGTCTGGCAAAGCTTGGTAGGTGAGTGGGTAGGCGTGACGTGACGGTCGTGACGCTGTTGTGGGGAGGGAATAGAGACTCAACATCATTTAATAACAAGGGCAGTCACTTATCGGAGACACTCTTCAATCTGTTTTGTGTCTTTTCATACTCTTTACTATTGCCTATCCATGTAAATCAACCTATATCAATCATCTCCAGCTGATGATTAACAAGGACACAAAAAATAAGATAAAACAGCTAATTTGGAAATATCAACCACAAAAGTGTTCTAAGTACTTCTGCAAATTATTGATACACTCGAACGCTACGCTTTTTTGAGAAACAAAAAACCTTTTCAGACTAGATATTGTTGTATCTAACATGAAACGTTATATATTTATTTTGGGATACATTTTTACCTGGTGCTTTCTCATGAAGTGTCTTGAAGCTCTTTGAATTCAGCAAATTTGTATCTAAGACACAAAAATTATTTTTTAGCCTCAATTAATCAAATATGTTAGCCAAGCACAATATCATAATTTGTTACGTATGTCTGCTACAAGCTGTGATCAATAGATAATATATGTTCTATTCCCGCGCGCCAAACAGTCTTCAGCAACAGCGATAAACGCTGGCCCGTATCATTGTGCTCCAGTCCCACCCGAGTCCTGTTCCAATCAGTCTTATGTTCCGGGAAGATCGATCGCAGTGCCAAGCTGGACACAGCGGGGCGGAAAGGTAATTAAGGGTTCTGTTGTGTCGCACCGCAGG
>NC_059278.1:6820575-6838075 GCF_017591435.1 Portunus trituberculatus | reverse complement strand
AGAGTTTAGCAATTTAATGTATAGTTACTCCCTGACTCCACTCACAACGTTACCGACACGAGTTACTGCCACTTCCGCCACCATTATAGATCACATTTGGTCCACTTTTATAGAAAACAATGTAGGTAATTTTGTTATCAAAACTGATATTACTGATCACTTTCCTGTTGTTTCCCTATTTAAATGTAATAATATTCCATCTCCTCCTGTTTATATAACAAAAAGAACTTTTACTGATGAAGCTTTGGGTAAATTTAGTACTGCACTTTCTCATATAGATTGGTCTGATGTTGTTAATTCTACCTGTCCTGACATATCCTATAATTTATTTTTTGCCAAATTCAAAACAACCTATGACAACTGTTTCCCCGAGAAGAAAATTAAGATTAGTAACAAAAGTAGTCGCAGTCCCCATATTACTCCAGCATTAAAGAAAAGTATCAAAGAAAAGCATCGTCTTGAAAAACTAGCATATAAGTGGCCATTAACCTTTCGAGAGCAATACAGAACTTATAGAAATAGACTAACATCACTCTTAAAGGAAGCTAAGAAAAAGTACTACCAAGACCAATTAGTAGCTAATCAAGGCAACCCTAAGTCCCACTGGCAATCAATAAACAACATACTTGGTAGATCGGCAGATGGTACAAATAGAGTAATAGAACTCAAACCAGTTTGCTCTAACATTCCAGATAAATTTAATGAACACTTTCTACAAGCAGGAGGGCAAATAACAGAAACTACTGGTAATGAACTTTTAGATAATTTACAATGTTCTCCAAATTTTTCAATGTTTTTATATCCAGCCACAAATTTAGAAATTGAAAAATGTATTAAGGCATTTAAAACATCCTCCTGTGGATATGATGAAATTTCCCCACTTGTTATGAAACGGACAGTAAGTGACATAATCATTCCATTGACCCACATAGTGAATCAAACATTAAGAACAGGAGTCTTCCTGAGGCACTGAAAAAGCCAAAGTTATACCTTTGCTCAAATCAGGTAATAAATCAGATATAGAAAATTACAGACCAATCTCTATACTTCCCGCCTTCAGTAAAGTCTTTGAAATAGTTATTAATGCACGCCTTATTAAATATCTTGAAGATAATAATCTACTCACAGACTATCAACATGGGTTTAGGGCACGCCGTTCCACAGAAACTGCTATTTTCAGTTCACCTCTAATGTGTATCACTTCCTAGAGGAAAAACAATATTTAATAGGAGTATTTTGGACTTATCCAAAGCTTTCGATACTTTGAATCACAAAATTTTGCTAAACAAACTGAACCACTATGGCGTTAGAGGTATTCCTCTAAAACTAATTGAAAATTACTTGAGCAATAGGTTACAATCTGTATATTGCAATTTCACACATTCTTCCTTCAGGGCAATTAACAAGGGTGTACCGCAAGGTTCTATATTAGGACCAACTCTTTTCCTCATTTATATAAATGATATTGTCAATGTTAGTTCTAAATTCAAATACACTATATATGCTGATGATACAAATTTACTGTTAAACAACTCAAATATTAACAATCTTCACACAGATTTGGCTACAGAATTAAGAAAAATTTATCATTGGACTAAAATAAATAGTTTGAGCTTAAATATTGCAAAAACAAATTACATACTGTTCCAAAATCGCTCTGTACATCATGAGTTTCCCCCTGTTACTATTGCAGGAAACACATTGAACAGAGTAGAATTCACAAAATTTTGGGTGTCTATATAGATGAAAATATTAATTGGAATAAACAGATTTCTTTTGTTACAAATAAATTATCAAGGATGTGTGGTATTTTGTTTAGAGTTCGTAATAGTCTCACAATTGAATCACTCACTAGTATTTATTACACCCTCTGTTATCCCCACCTCACCTATTGCGTAGCAATCTGGGCGTGTACTTGGCAGTCTTTCATTAAGAAAATAACTATTGCTCAAAATAAAATATTTAGATGTGTTTTCATTTGAATAGGTTTGAATCAACACGCAACATATATAATGAACAAAATTTTCTTACTTTTTCAAATATTCATAAACATTTCCTATTGTTAAGTATTTATAAGTACTTTACACAATATTCTGGAGCTCAACCTTTCAAATTGGTACAGACATCATACAATATTCGGGGTAATAATGTCAATCTCATGTGCCCGCAATTCAGAACGACTCTTTTTAAACATAGTGTATTATGCTCCGGTCCACAAATATGGAATTCATTACCTTTTCAAATAAAAACACTTCTTTATAATGATAACTTGTCCACTTTTAAAAAATCTTTGAAGACATACTTGTATAACTGCCAAAATACATGATATTCTAAATTTAACATTTAAATGCAAAACAAACATTTCTATCTAAGATTTTCCCTTCCTCTTTGCCTTTACCATGTATAACAAACACATTTTTATAGATGTATTTTCTAATGTGGTATTGTAGTATGCGGTGTTAATTTCCTTTCGTGTTATGTTTAGTCTTATTTTCTTTCATTTACTGGTATTATAATTATAGCATTGTGTTATTAATAGGATTATTATTATTATTACTATTATTATTATTATTATTATTATTATTATTATTATTATTATTATTATTATCATCATCATTATTATTATTATTATTATTATTATGATTATTATTATTTATTATTATTATTATTATTATTATTATTATTATTATTATTATTATTATTATTTATAGTGATGGTAATGGTAGTAATGGTATTACTGTTATTACTATTATCATATTCATTATTATTATTATTATTGATCTTTTTTGCATTTACAGTATGTTTATTGTGATTTTATTAGCTTTGTTCTTGTCATTATTCGATATGGTTGTTATTATTACTATTCTAGTTACCTAAATAATTCTTTAGGCAATTTACCTAAAATATTGCCAATTGGTATTGGTGTAAACAATAATCATAGTTAGGTACATAAATGTGACTGTCGGGAAGCTTCGGCTTGACAGTCCCTGCCATTTTCTTTTTGTAAATATGTCTTTCTCAAATGTATTTATGCTAACGGGCAATAAACCTTTACTTACTTACTTACTTACACACACACACACACACACACACACACACACACACACACACACACACACACACACACACACACACACACACACACACACACACACACACACACATACCCACACCCAAACCCACACACACACACAAATTAAAAATGACAATAGAGTAGCGGTCTTGCTAGTGAAACCTTGTGAGAGAAATTACTAACGTCGTCTGACCTTAATGTTCGTTGTCTTCGGATCTTGCTTAATTAAATCGCCATTAATAACTAAGCATGTTCCCTGGAGACGACTCTCGGTCCTTTATTGCGGCGGGAAATCAATGCTCCTGCACCTAAGGTAAGAACCAGCACAATGATGATGGTTCTATAAACCTCTAGAAATTAGAGAAACGAAGATACTGATTTTATGTAGGAAGGGCACAGGCAACGACAACAAAAGCTACAATAAATTGAAAGGCTCACTGAAGTGCAGACAAACAAAAAAAAAAAGTTCCATTCATAAAAAAGAAGGAAATCCAAAAGCAGACAGGAGGTTCTTGAGTTTACTTGTGAAAGGTAAGAATGACTAGGAACAATGCTAAACTTTTGCATTATAGGTGCACATAATAGGGATTAGAAAAGGAAGAAAGTCTTGTACAGCGAGGGGAAGCATGTAATTAGCACGATATGAAGAGCTATTGACATGAGGTACCAATGTCACTGCCAGTGCATGTTCCATTGCAATCAACTTTCAAACGCATGTCATGATTCAGGAGAAAAGCTGCTTACAGAAAGTGAAGCACAGCATGTATTCACGGGACTTCTTATTGGTGTGACTCATACCAGTTTGATCGCGTGCTGTAAATAGATATGACTTACGCTGTATTCAGAGTATTTGTCTTTATCCAACAATTCTCAAAGTATATACACTCTTTTTTGGATATAACGTATTCTTTTACCATTTTCCTTAACAATTACAAAAATAATAAAACAAACATAACCTATAATAGTAAAATTGTCCGACTTGTAACTTACTATGGCTCTTTCTTACATTCAAAACGTTTACACATTATTAACAGGCTTCATTAAGGCCTCCAGGCATTTGTATTTCACTATTGCAAAGGCGTCAAAAGAATTGCGACAAAACATGTAAGGCAAAAGGAAAGGTATGAGGGAAACTGCAACAGACAGCAGTGTAACATAAGAAGGACTCAAGGGTGTCGGGGGCAGTGGTCAATAAGTGTGAGGGGAGTATCAGAGAGGAAGTAAAATAGATTTGGGACTGGGAGTAGCGATGGGAGGAATATATAAAAAGTACTGAGTCAGCATCTGGGAGAGAATGGTCGTGCTGAAGTGGAGTGTAGGGAAGAGGAGCTGCCCGGAAGGAAAAGAATACATATTGATAAGTGGATAAAGGAGTAGCTTGCGCAGGGCTTGGAGGTGACATTCACTGACAGTTGATTGGAGAGGTAGTGAATATTTTTATTTAAGATTAAAAGACTGACGGCAATCATGTTTTACGCGGGAAATAAGGGATTATGGTCTGGCAAGATTAAAGTAGGGAAATATTTGAAGTGACAGATGATAAAAATGAAATGTCAAAGGAAAAATAGGTGATAAAAGAAGGGCAAGATAAGAGAAAATAGATTGAGGGGATGAATGAAGAAGAAAAAAAGAAAAACTGCAATCAGCTGAAAGGGCAAAAGGGAACAAGCAGTGTATGAAGCAATGAATCAAGTTGTCACAAGTTTATGAGATACGCACCTTGGCTAAACGGTCACATTGCAAGAAAATATGTAGTTCCCTCTGGTCGTTCACTTATCGAAGTTTCGCCGAGATGGTGATTGTCAAAAGTCTTTCTTCCTTCCTTATCCCTCCTCACTCACTCCCCCCCTACCCATTAGAGCCAGGGTCATAATCGTTAAACCAACGTAAAAAAAAAAAAAAATCTATAAAGAAGTTTCAAACAACCAGTTGCAATATACTGCCCCTGAATGTCAGCAAATAGCACTATAAGTTTTGCAGCACCGAACATGAAATTGATTATATTTTTCTGCCTGATATCACTGAATAATGAATAGCATTAACATTGACGCAATAGTATTTTCACCATCATCATAATATCAAAGACCATCCCTGAGTGTTGTGACATACTTTGGTAGATCAGCATGATACATGTGGTAAGTAGAGCGTGACAGATTATGACAGAATAAAAGGAACTTGTGTAAAATACGTTTCGAAATGGAGTTCAATATTCCTGCAGATATGGAAGGAGATTACTAATGCAGATAAATAGTAGGCAATTCGCGCGCGTGTGTGTGTGTGTGTGTGTGTGTGTGTGTGTGTGTGTGTGTGTGTGTGTGTGTGTGTGTGTGTGATAAAGAAGAATCAAGGTAATTTTGTGCGCCGATCTGATTTATTTATTTCAGAAATGAAGAAAAGTTGTCCAAAAGTCCACATAACCTTTTTTTTTTCCAAGGTCCAATTTTCCTACTTGTCGTTTCTTTCCCTATTTTGCGTGTGAATGTTGTGAAGAGGGTGATACTACAGAGAGAGAGAGAGAGAGAGAGAGAGAGAGAGAGAGAGAGAGAGAGAGAGAGAGAGAGAGAGAGAGAGAGAGAGAGAGAGAATAAGAAAATTTCAATATGATAGAGTTAGTGGATGAGTCAGCTGGCCAGGTCCCGCCAAGGTCCTGAGAGTGGCCTTTGGCTCCCCAGGCATGGTTGCAGGGAAGGGTCGAGGGTCTGAGCAGATGACAGATGAAGGAACTCTCTCGTAAGGCCCCCTCTAAAAATGTTCAAAATGGACTGACAATAAAATGGAGGTCAAGAATGACTATCATTCCAGGTACCCATCAAGGCCAGAAGGACTCCTCTCTTGTATTGCTTTTACTACTACCACAAAGTAGGATATTACTACAGCAGTTCAACAGTTTATAGTTCGCGCAGAAGTATGTCATTCTTCAAACTAAAGCTCATTTTATGAATTTGATTGCAGGTATTTATTTAATTTTATTTTATTATACCACGATCACACAACCCAGTATCTATAGAGTCGTTCAATAGTTGAAGAACGGCACCGAAAAGCTATCAATATTCGATCTAAATTAAATTTTTCATCATTTAAAATATTCGCTATGACTTCAAGTTTCTGTTTTCAATATATATATATATATATATATATATATATATATATATATATATATATATATATATATATATATATATATATATATATATATATATATATATATATATATATATATATATATATATATATATATATATATATATATATATATTTATGTTGTGTGTTTCACCGTTTGATCTGCTGCAGTCTCTGACGAGACAGCCAGACGTTACCCTACGGAACGAGCTCAGAGCTCATTATTTCCGATCTTCGGATAGGCCTGAGACCAGGCACACACCACACACCGGGACAACAAGGTCACAACTCCTCGATTTACATCCCGTACCTACTCACTGCTAGGTGAACAGGGGCTACACGTGAAAGGAGACACACCCAAATATCTCCACCCGGCCGGGGAATCGAACCCCGGTCCTCTGGCTTGTGAAGCCAGCACTCTAACCACTAAGCTACCAGGCGTGTGTGTGTGTGGGGGATGGGGTGCGTGCGTGCGTGCGTGCGTGTTTGTATATACAATTTTCTATACATTTTTGTGCACATATCTTTAAAGGAAGAGTGATGAGAGTTATATACAACGTGTATCGATGCAAGAGAATGGATCGATGTCAATCATGGAAGAAATACCCGACTGACTTTAAAATTCTTTATGCTAAAAACAACTTCTCTCACTAATACCGTTCATAGATGGCCCTCTTAGATCCCAGACCTGATCATCTGCCCATATTGCCAACGAAAGGCGTTGAAAGGACAGGCGGGGAATATTAAGCACGGCCAACAGAATAATCTCTTTGTTAATGTGAAATTAAGAACGGGAAGAAGAATGGAGGCAACAGGTGAAGGATGGAGTAAAAGTACAAAAGAACTTTGAACAAAGAAGAGAGAGAGAGAGAGAGAGAGAGAGAGAGAGAGAGAGAGAGAGAGAGAGAGAGAGAGAGAGAGAGAGAGAGAGAGAGAAAGGGGGGAGACATTCGAAATAGACATAACCATTCACTTTCGTTTCATACTAAAAATACCATTCATATCCAGGCTTGTCGCATCAGAATGAATCCGTGTAAATAGAGTCCACATATAACGAGAGCCAGGCGTACATCAATAGAGGAGAACAGGCAAACATGGGTAGATAAAAACGGAGGAGGGAAAATGGAAGGGTATAGACAGGGAAGCGTCAAGCAATCATCTTTCACACAAAAATCGAGAAAGTTTTGTTGGATAGCGGTGAAAAGTTACTGTTGAATCACTGGTTACAAACGAACCTCAGTGACTGCCAACTCGTCCCCTGTCTTAAGTTATCCTCCTAACTTAATCCCTATTATCTGATCTTTGCATGATTTTCTGACCGTAAAATAAATAGATAAATATATAATCACTGATCTAAAAACTCGTAAATACTGAGTTACTTATTTGTAACGAGAACGCTCCTTCGATATGAATTGTATGTCCATGGTGAAAAAAAGCTATAATTTAAATGGAATTCAAATCTTTCTAGGAAAAATGGATCTGAAACAAAGATGGTTATAGAGATTCAAGTAGGAAGATTGCACAATGATTAAATTACTTCCCTCCATTTTGGTTATAATTCCTTGCTAGAATGAAAAGGAAAAAGGAACGAGAGGGAAGGAAATCCCTTGGGAAAGAAGCGAAGTATGGAAATTAATGGAGATGAGGCCTAAGACGGAGAGAGAGAGAGAGAGAGAGAGAGAGAGAGAGAGAGAGAGAGAGAGAGAGAGAGAGAGAGAGAGAGAGAGAGAGAGAGAGAGAGACGGTAAACAAAGATAAAGCGGAAAGGGCGAAGGAATGAGAGTGAAGAAAGAGAAAAATAGGCAAAACACGGAAATATAAAAGTGAAAGAGAGCTGCAAAAGAGAGAGTGAGAGTGGCAAGTTTGGGTCTCCCTCAAGGGACAGAGACAAGTAAAGCCTGCCTTGAGGTCCGTCGGTGCCAAACAAGCCGTACAAATTTTTCCATTGTCTTCCATTTTCTCCTTTGTTATCCATTATCATGTCGTTTTTTCTTCGCTCTCTCTTGCTTTTCCTGTTGCTGAACCAGTTTTCTGAGCATCGTTACACTTCTGTATATTTTTTCTTTCTTATTTGCTGATTTCTTAAAGTAGGTCAGCTGAGCAAAGGAGTTGACACACGCACACATACACACATACACACATACACATACACACACACACACACACACACACACACACACACACACACACACACACACACACACACACGCACACACACACAAACATGCTAATTCAGACGTGTAATTTCGTTCACCTGCGAATCCATAATTCCATTTCATTACTTCGTCCTTTATACCCGAAAGAGACAATCTACTGCATAATCAAACCTGTTTTCAGTTGTATCGCATAATCAATATCACATTATTTTGATAACACATGTATAATTTTCTACAGGGAAACAAAAGAAACTCAAAAAGCCTTCCATACAATTTGACCGATTGCGTATATACCTTCTTAAAGTTATCTCTGTCTTTCATTTTTCTTTCCATGTTTGGGTGAGATTCCTTTCAACAAACTGGCAAGATGAGTCATTGGAGCAAAAAGGTGTGTTGAGAAAGTGTCTCTCTCTCTCTCTCTCTCTCTCTCTCTCTCTCTCTCTCTCTCTCTCTCATCCAAGGTGTAAACAAATCCATTATGTGGTTCGATAGTGTTGGCATAAAATTAAAAAGATATCAATAACATCAAATATTAGGTAATATCCCGCATTAAGAGACAGGGCGCGTGCGCACGCACAGGCACCCACATGCACGCAGCATATACGCGCACGCGCGCGCGCGTGCACACACACACACACACACACACACACACACACACACACACACACACACACACACAAACTTACACACTCACACACACACACACACACACACACACACACACACACACACACACACACACACACACACACACACACACACACACACACACACACACACACACACACACACACACACACACACACACACACACACACACACACACACACACACACACACACACACACACAAACTTACACACTCACACATTCACACACACATTGATTGAATTGATTACCTAATAGAGAAAAAAAACATAAATTACTACTTTACCTTAAGAATATAAATAATGAAAAATATATTTTTCATTCATTTTCTTTAATATATATTATTTGTGTGTGTGTGTGTGTGTGTGTGTGTGTGTGTGTGTGTGTGTGTGTTACGTTCACCGGTTAAATGGGTAAGATTGGCATCGGGAAGCCGGTGAACAATAACAATAAAAAAAAAAAAACACTGCAGGTTCATTTGGTGAGGATATGCAAAGGGGGTATTTAAGAAGCTATTTAATAACCCAATAACAATGAAACTGACATACACATATAGATATAACATGAAACACATGTAACTGACATACACACACACACACACACACACACACACACACACACACACACACACACACACACACACACACACGAATAATATATATTAAAGAAAATAAATGGAAAAATATATTTTTCATTATTTATATTCTTAAGGTAAAGTAGTAATTTATGTTTTTTTCTCTATTAGGTAATCAATGTAATCGCTTAAAACTTCCGCTTGAGTCGAATGAGGCCGCGTGAATCCAACTTCGGGACAGTAGCGAGGTTTCATGAGACGGTGACGTGGAGGGTTCATGAGACGGTGACGTGGAAGGCTCATGAGACAGTAACATGGAGGGAAGGTTGAGAGGTGGCGAACGAGGCAGCAAGCGGAGGTGATGGTAGTGGAGTATGTTACGGGCGGGCCGTAACAGTGTGTGTGTTTATTTACTTTTTCTGCGAATTTTTAGCCTTCACATAAAACATACATTTATCTCTATTACAGTCATTAAAAACTCCCGGTTGAAGGAAGTTAATTATTTCATCTTCGTTATCTTCTCGCACTAGCATCAATTTCATTTGCTTATTTTGGGTTCATTCAAAGCACCTGTACTAGAGTGAACGTCATTGGCACACGAAACGATACAATGTCCTTGAGTGTTTTTGAGGTCTGTACATCCCTTACCCTCATTACTTCACTGAAGCAGCGCGGCTTTCGCCCTGCAAGGAAATGCAGGAAGGTAATCAAGTGAGATAATTATCTCACAAAGGCAGAGCAATGGCAGTCACTGTTCTATGCCACGTTAATTTTCTTATCTTTACCCCGAGTACAAATGAGCAGCCATTATCAAAGCTCCAAAAACAGACTCACAATGAATCACTCTTCCGCATCCTTGCTTCCTTGAGATCGAGCACCGCCAAGGAAAGTGAAATAGTTTGATTTACATCCACCTTCTACCTTAACTCGCTCGAATTCATTGTTGCAACATTTCGCCTTTTAACCAGAAAATATATGATAACAAAGAAAACCAACACTCCACAGTAAGAACTAATAAGCAATAATGAAATGCCGGGAAGCGCTTAATTCAACCTTTTCTTCAACGACAAATATGAATTTAGGAAGACTCACGAAGACTTCTCGGTCTCCATTTATTTATGTACGCTTCTTGCCTCAGCTTGCCTAACCGGTCAGCCAAACAAGATCAAACACATACAATAAACAATATGTGATCGGTGTGCTGGCCGGATACCTTAAATTATTCACATCGTTTCTCCAGGGCGCCTCATGCCTTGGGTATTTCGTTGCGTTTCATAAGCACCTGCCGCGCATTTTCAGAGTAGTGGAATCTCATCCTGCTTCCTGAAGGTCGGAGGTCATGCTCAGAAACATAATAAAATGAAATTAGATGTTCTGGTGAACCAAGCCTATTAAAATCATATATCAGGACATTTCTCATTAACATGCACTTATTTATTTATAAACTGACGAACTCTATGATTTAATTACACGTACCTTGTTGATTATTCATCTTATACATGTACATACAATGAGCAATACCTGGCTTTTAAACTCGGGCAAGTCTTTCCTGCTCAGCTTGGTCTGCACCAGCGGATGGAACTGAAGCCGAAATGTCGATTTTAGCAACTTCCATCAGTTCTTTTTACATTCACAAATTAATACATAACAACATACACACACACGCACGCACATGTATACACACACACACACACACACACACACACACACACACACACACACACACACACACACACACACACACGGCCCGGTAGCTCAGTAGTTAGAGCGCTGACTTCACAAGCCAGAGGACCGGGGTTCAATTCCCCGGCCGGGTGGAGATATTTGGGTGTGTCTCCTTTCACGTGTATCCCCTGTTCACCTAGCAGTGAGTAGGTACGGGATGTAAATCGTGGAGTTGTGACCTTGTTGTCCCGGTGTGTGGTGTGTGCCTCGTCTCAGGTCTATCCGAAGATCAGAAATAATGAGCTCTGAGCTCGTTCCGTAGGGTAACGTCTGGCTGTCTCGTCAGAGACTGCAGATCAAACAGTGAATTACACACACACACACACACACACACACACACACACACACACACACACACACTACCATAAATACTGACAAAACAAGGGAAAAAAACAATTCATGCCTGAAAACCTATCCTCTCTCAATGGAAGCTCTATAAAATCTACTCGTATCTCGCTTCTGAAATTAGAGTCGCGAGATAAGACTCGAAGAAATAGAAAACAGACACTATGGAAACGCCTGTAGCATGGAAAGGTCGCCGAGGACTCTCTCAGACGAAGAAGGAAAAGGAGCAATAGAATGAAGGAGAGAAAGGAGGAGGAGGAGGAGGAGGAGGAGGACTAAATGGAAAGAGGGGAGAATCTTTCCTTTGAACTCTACGTAGAAGTAGGCAGCGTTGATGGTGTTGACGGAACAGTGATAGTATGATGAGAGTTCGCCTTCCCTCCTCCTCTCTCTCTCTCTCTCTCTCTCTCTCTCTCTCTCTCTCTCTCTCTCATGAAAAGCTGATGCAGAAAGGAGAAGCAGCGGACAAGTGTTGACGAAGTATGTAAAGAAAACAAGTGTATATGATTTATTTAACATTAGTACGAAAACTTGTGTTCTAGCCATTACATAGAAGAGAGAGAGAGAGAGAGAGAGAGAGAGAGAGAGAGAGAGAGAGAGAGAGAATTGCAATGGTTCGTTCACCCGTTCCAACAACCTCACTCATTTTTTATTCGGCCTCCGAAACGATGATCTACATGTTTACTCTTAAGCCAGAGGGGGAGCGATCGAGGGAGGCTGAAGGGTGGCACAAGAGACAAAGAATTGGAAGGAAGACTCTGACATAGCTTCCCTGACGCAAACTCCATGATGTTGACGAGGAAGATAAAAGGAAGACCTGTGAAAAAGATGAGAGGCGGGAAACAGAAGACTTACCTTTCTCTGCTTTCCCAAAGACATTTTCTTGTCTACTACGCATTAAATTGGTCTTCTAAATCCCATCTTATTTGCTGCGAATCAGACACTGACTGCTAATTGAAAAGAGGGACCAATGTAAGAAACAGCAAGGACAAAGGGAAGTCATTACTGGAATAAGCCACGTCTGAATGCCCCTTGAAAAGTACTGGTAAGGGCTGTAGAAACGAGAAAATTATACTCTTCAGCATCACCTTTGTTAGTATATGTATTTTTCAGCCTACAATGAATATTCGAATGAAGTAGTATCAAGAAATCGTAGAGAAAATAAATGTTCTTACACCCAGCACATTTTTCTTTCTCCCAGCAGCGTGGGACAACTGTGAAACGAATATGTTATGCAGAACCGTGAAACTAAGTACATTATTTCCACCTCATGAGGGTCTATTATCGAGTGAAACGAACCTTTGTAGCAGTACCTTGAGTGCTCTCTCTCTCTCTCTCTCTCTCTCTCTCTCTCTCTCTCTCTCTCTCTCTCTCTCTCTCTCTCTCTCTCTCTCTCTCATTGAACCGATAGGTGTTGTAGTTAATGTATACCTAATATATGTTATGTAAACAGTTCACTACCACACACACACACACACACACACACACAGCACACACAGCAGAGACACACACACTTAGCAGTAAATAGATACGGGATGTAACTCGAGGAATTGTGGCCTCGTTTTCCCGGTGTGTGTGGTGTGTGATGTAGTCTCAGTCCTACCCGGAGATCGGTGAGTATGACCTTTGAACTCTTTCCATAGGTAAACGCTGGCTGGGTGACCAGCAGGCCAGTGATGAATAACACACACAAACACTAAAACACACACACACACACACACACACACACACACACACACACACACACACACACACACACACACACACACACACACACACATACACACACACGCACACACTCATAAACAAATAAGTTAAGGTTCTAATCTTAAGTCTCCCTCAATCCCCATATGTACATTTTCAGTATATATGTACTGCAATTACTAATAAACCGTATTATTATTATTATTATTATTATTATTATTATTATTATTATTATAACTCGTAATTCTACATTTTGGTCATTCCTATTTTTATGACAAACAACACCTCGAGTGTTTGTTTATGCAGCGATGACATTTTGTTATTCGCGCTCTGGTATTGTTGCTGCTGCTGTGGCAAGTTCTGCTCAACATTTCCACATTTCGCTGCACAACACAACGATGGCATGGAAAACACAATATAAGCTGAAGGGGAATACATAGGGCGGAGCTTTAAGGCTCGGTGCTCATCCTCTAGTCTGTTCCTTCAACCTGAGTTAGAATATTAAAGCTGAATCTTGAGGCAAGCCGTCAGAACGCTCTGCTGGTTTTGTGGGTCACTCCCCTCCTCTCTCTGAAGCACTTATACCATTTGACTAACTCCTCACATGACCTCAGTATAAGGAGACACATTTCCAATCAATCAGTCAATCAATTTATCCATCAGTCTCTCATTAATTAACTAATAGAAATCAACTAAATAAGAGAATTTGTTAAGTTATTTACCGTTGGCATGTGTCACAAATTTCAAACTATAGTGGTAAAATATTGGCGCTAAGGAAAGTGAAGTTTATATATAAAGTAGTCACAGAGAGAGGAGCATACTAGAAACGTGAGCTCAAGCAGCGTCCACCAAAATGACGAAAGAGGTAGACGAGTGACAAAAATACAGTGAGGGAAACACGTCATCTTGAGTCCAATAGAAAGGCTGCCAATAACAGCTCACTTCCCTTTACGTCATTCCTTACCGCTGGTCCATGAGGTGTGATTGACTATGGATGACGGTTACCACACTTATCTTCAGGAAGGGAAAGACAGACGCTGTCACTTGGCTTATCGTCGCCCTCCTCCGTACATAGGCAACGCTCCCAGTATCTATCAGATAATGTCAGGTGGAATAAATATTTACTTCTATCTCCCTCGACAAACAACAATGTGGTTTGTGAGGGGCCACTCCAACAATCCAAAAATTCTAGGTAGAATTTAAGAGTTGCTTGTTTAAATTTTTTTCCGCTGTATAATGAACTTAGGGTGAAATATATGATGGTACGAATTATGTATGACGCAAAATTATTCCAGTAAAGCAAATTTAAGTTATCCTTACAAAATGTAATAATTAACTGTGCTGATTTCAAACATTTCTCTTACTTATATTTCAAATACATTGTAACTACAGTCTGCTGCTGTACGTTGTTACCTATTCTCAGTAGCCCCTTGCCTCTATTCACTATCCTCTGTCGCATCTCACCTATATCACTTATTCCCAACCTCCGCTTCCTTTGCTGTTCCCGCCTCCTCCTCCTCCTCGCAGTCTGTCTGTCCTCACAACACCTTCTGAATTAAACATCCGCCTTCACCTCTATGTCTTCCTGATGTCAGGAAATTTTACTACTCTCAGGAATTGCACCGCAGTAGCGATATACAAGTTATCTTCTTTCCAATGACATGAAACTTAATAAAGAAAAAAGATGAATTTCCAGAGAAAGTTCTTCCTTATCAACAAGAAACTAATGCAATAATGAGAAGTATTCATTAACAGTAAAACTACATCAATTAGAAAACATAATAATTAGGTACTTACAAGCGTCTCGGAGAAACTACGACCTAATTCCTGACGCTCACTGCACAAGTATGTCATTATCGCCTGGCCACTTTTGCTGCACTAATAGCACGTTCAAAAAGATTGATAATTTAATCAAAATAGTGTACACATTTTTAATACCTCCTCTCTCTCTCTCTCTCTCTCTCTCTCTCTCTCTCTCTCTCTCTCTCTCTCTCTCTCTCTCTCTCACTAGTGGTTCACCATAGCTCTTGGAAATTCAATTACATCCTCGATACGTATGATACTGAGCGATAGTCGAGACGAAGGTAACTTAATGATTCATATCAGAGGCAGGGAAGATGAATTCATGCGATGATGGGGATGATGGCGATGACGGAGTGGTGGTAATGGTGGTGCTGATGGTGGTGGTGGCCTGAAGAGAAGGACCTAAGGATTTAAGCATTTATTTCACCACAGCACGGCGGCGCCTCCAGGATGTGTTAAACGCCCCCGAGCATCCCTTTTCACCCACCTCCTCCTGCCGCCATACTGCGTCGTTCCTGGTTTTGTCATATTTGTTATAGATATCCCGAGACACCCTAGAAATACACACCGTACCGCTTAACCCTAATCCCATCCCCTCCACTGTTCGTCCTCCTATCCCTCCTCTTACTCCTACTCTTCTATATCTCGGTTAACTATCTTCTCTCCACTCTCACTGCTATACATCTAATCTTGCGTAGTGATCCTTAAAACTTTATACAGTAAACCTTTTTATCTTTATTATCGAACTTTCTTTTTTCTTCTTCTTTTCCATCTCATTATTGCTTTCTACTCCTTGTTAAAGTTCGCTTTCCTCCTCCTCCTCCTCCTTCTCCTCCTATTCCTTTTCCTAAGTGGGGAAAGAGTTAGAAGAGGAGGAGGAGAATGATGAATAGGACGAAGAAAAAAGCAAACGTGAAATAAATAGTAATAAAATGAAGCCACACTTTTCTTCACTCACTTCGTAGATACATGGAACGGTCTGTCATCCCTTCATATGATGTTAATTCAGGTACTACTGAAACTTTAAATTCACATAGACAAATACAATGAGTAAGATCCCCGGTTGTCACTGTTGTTTCCGAGAGTCCAAACGTCTAAGAAACATGACTACCTCCGATCATTATTCATCCAATCATTTTTTCCTCTTTGCTTTGGATTTCACTTTAGCTTTTCTATATGACACAGACCGACCCGAGTAACAGCCACTACCCACTATCACTACTTTCTATCTGTGACGGGCTGTGCTTGCTGGTATTGATCAACTTCGGAAATATAGTACCAGGAAACAATGCTGTACAGTGTGCCAAAAGGGAAAGTACAAAATCAGTAGTGAGATCAGAAGTGGGGCCTTATTGATTACTGCCTCTCTAGAAAGCGTCAGGCAAAATTACTCACCATCCCTCGATAACCACACTGGGATTATACTTGCATATGGGCTTATACTTGCCATATAAACACATCCTCATTCTAAGTTTTTCTTCTTTATAAATTTGTATCAGATTTGTTCTTCTTCCAGATAGCATCAGCCGAAAGGATAGGTGAAAAGGGAAAGACCTTTTTTTTTATACTATCATGTCTCTCTTACTAATAGTTAACGTTGGGCAGTTACCCATACTGCCCAGTGATGACCCACGATCTCTTGTTGTTTGGACTTCCGTTGTATTTCTTTGTATTCCTCCGTCTTCTCTATCAGTAGCCTAAAGCAATTCCTAGATCACGATTACAAAAGAGTGATGTAGGATTGAGACGTCAGTTCAGTCAGGGAGGAGGGGCGCAAGACAAGCAGTGTCTCCCTCTACCGGGATTGTGAGGCAGGAGGAGGACAAAGCTCTCGTCTCGCGTCCAGTCTGTTATCGCGATGGTGCTAATGAACTTTGTCGATCTCATTGATTTTGTGTCTATACTCGTCGGTCTACTTGCCTGTCCGCGTGCATCTCCGCGCTACAAGGGTCTTAGTTTGGATTTCCGTGTGTATCCACATTACGTGCTTCCCATCCCGCACTGAGAACAAAGGAAGTGAGAGGAGGAATAAATACACAGCGCAAGAGAAATGACAAAAAGAATAAGGCCTAGAATGAGATTAACAAGAAACATCATATTCATTTTTATCAAGTGAAACCGGAGCAGTAAACTTTGAGGAAACTCTAGAAATTTATCTGTCCTATATTTAGGCGGGAAACATAACCGCGTCGGGCTTAAATGGCTCGCAGGCTCAAGGCTCATCTCCCAGAGGACGGAATATGGAAATGGTGGTGATGGTGGTGGTGGTGGTAGGGAAAGTAGTAGTAGTAAAGTAGTAGTAGTAGTAGTAGTAGTAGTAGTAGTAGTAGTAGTAGTAGTAGTAACAACAGTA
>NC_059278.1:6800575-6815575 GCF_017591435.1 Portunus trituberculatus | reverse complement strand
ATATATATATGTATATAGCCTATAGCGCCTATATATATATATATATATATATATATATATATATATATACGATATATATATATACGAGTATACTTGAAGAGTATGTGAAGCACTGTCCAGCTTCCATCCATTAGCGGTGCAGACAATTTTATTTATAGTGGTATATTCAGATTGACTGATTAAGTGAATGACAGACACACATAACAGAATTTGGTGAAGTTCAGTGGTATTGTCAAGCAAATGCCAATATTAGTCCGTAATTTCTAAAATCTCAAAATGCAGAGAGGCGAAGCAGGGAGTGTTTTGAGCCACAACGAAAGCAGGCTCATTAGGGACAGCACGAGCCTTACACCCCCATTAGTAGCATAACACAGGCTACACACACACACACACACACACACACACACACAAACACACACAGCTCGCCGCGCTGCTCCCCCAAGCGTCGCTCCCCCAGCCTCGCCTCACAGACAGCCAGTAGGTCGGACTCGCGCGTGACGCCTCACTCCCCTTCCTCCACCCGCAGCAGCAAGGTGAGGGGAGCACGCTGCTCGACGCTCCCTCCTGACGGTGCAATGTTCCAATCTCGGGACCGATTGCGCTCGACCGCTTCGTACCGCTAAGAGGTAGAGAGTGCGTTAGAGAAAGAGTCCAAACTAGTAATGGGGAAACAACAATTGTACGCAATTTAGGCGTTGAAATGAGCGCCAGTTGAAAAGTGTGATCCACGAGGACCTGGACGCTCCTTCTCCCGCGTGTTGCGCCTGATGATGATGCGGGCCTCAGGCATCTGGTGGGGATTTAGTGGGGCGGCCCATGGTATTCCCGGATTATGACCTTTTGTGCGGAATATTGAACTCCCTCCAGCCCAAAAACCTGTGTGTGAGATAGCGCGTGAACCTCAACCATACAGAGGCATCCGCCTCACTCTCCCGCGTCGTGGCAGCAAGAAGGGAGCGGGAGGTGCATGTGTGTGAGAGGCGGCAGTGGTGGCGGCGGCGGTACTAGTGACGGTGACGACGGTGGTAGTGGCGGTAGCGAAAGCGACGGTGAAAGTGTTTGTGGTGGTTGTAGTGGTGGTAAGGGTGGTGACCTGCGTCTCACGTACACTAGTATCCTCGAACTCGCAAGTAAGGTCGAGCAGCATATCCTGGCGCCTCTCCCCTAGTGGCCCAACATGCTACTCGTCCTGCTATCCTCGTGGTCCCTGTTGTGTCTGCCGCCTCCTTCTGCTACTAGTTCTGCTGCTGCTGCTGCTGCTGCTGTTGCCTTTAGATTAGTCTTCTTAGGTAAGTGCCACTTTGATACCTTCTTATCAACCTTGATAGTTACGTGATAGTTAAGGGGTTCCCTCAGCAAACGAACAGAGAAACAACAATAAATGAAATGCCTAATGTATGCTTGGTTTTCAAGAAAGGTTGAGGCAGGACATAAACTTTTCATTGGTAACTCCAAACACAGAAGAAAACACACGTACAAAGAGGAAATTTTTTTAACCGATAAAACACTCATTTAAAGGGAGAAAAAATAATGGTCACGTATAGCAAAGGATGATGGACGTGTTCTTCATTGCCAGATGCAGAGCACAAATGGTAAATGACGAGTTGGCAGAGGACATATTTTCCTTTAGATCAGATGAAGAATAGGTTTGTGTGAGTTTTATAGCTATAGTCTTCTCGATACCAATCGAGGCTGATGACAGTAATGGTGGTGGTAATGGCCGTAACAGTGACAGTGATGGTAGTAATGGTGGTGGGTGATGATGGCAATTGTGCTGCAAATGGAAGGGGTGTTAACTGTGTTGATGGTAATGGTGACAGCGAGATAGAAAATGGTGACGAGTAATGATAAGTAGAGATGACAAAAATGAAGAGACTTGTGATGGTAATGGTGATGGTGGCAATAATGCAGGGATGACGAAGATGATGATAGTGATGACAACAATAGTAACAGTGAAGTATCATTAGTTGTGGTTACAGCAAGAATGGGGAGCGAGAGGAGAAACGTTACGAAAAGAAAAATGATGATGACAAAATGATTGAAGTAGTGAGAGTAAATAAGATGCCATTCACAACGTTAATGGGGGTCAATGTGTACTGTAAGAAAAGAACGATGGAAGACGGGATGGGGGTGGCGCCAAGGGTGGACAAATAAAAAGAAACATCACGTGTCGCGAATAATGTGAACGCAAGGAGAGCCGGAGAGAGCATCCTATGTTTTGAGCGCGAGACCTCACAGGTGTTGAGGAAAACGAGAAATATGAACCACAAGATATATACGACAGTGATAGGGGATGCTGGGAGTGAGGAAGCGAGATGTGAGGGACAAGGATGATAACAGAGATGGGAAAGTGATCAGGGATGCTATACTAGAGATGGGAAGGGGAAACTCAGGATGTGATAGCTTCTCTTCCACGTGAGATAAGGGGCGAGGGTCATGATATGGGGTAACATGGATGGAAGTGTGATAGACAATGTCCCTTAGAGAAGAGTGACCTTGGAATGATGGGTTGTGAAGGGAAGGGGAGGAACAGGGTGAGGAATGGAGGCGCCCCTTTTCTGTTAGGTAAGTGTGCCCTGAGGAAAGAGGGAGGTGGAGGGGTGAGGAGGCAAGTACACAAGCTTCTGAAAGGTAGGAAGGGACTCTTCTTCAGCCTAGCCTTAGGAAAATCAATATCTAAGGGAGATAAAAAAAATATTCCATAGTCTCCCTTTCTCTCATTCTAAAAAAAAAATCAATAAAAAAGGATGTAGAATTTAAAATGAGATTCTGTTCTCTATGGAAGTACTCTTTTTCCTATTCCCTTCATTTTTCATTTATTTTCCCTTTAGACTTGATCTTTCACTTTAACTTTTCGCCTCTAATTTCCTCTTCTTGTTCCAACGCTTTCTTTCCCACCCTCTTTCTCTCTCTCTCTCTCTCTCTCTCTCTCTCTCTCTCTCTCTCTCTCTCTCTCTCTCTCTCAGATAATCTAAGTCCATTTCCTATCCACACGCTTCCTTCTCTGAAAATGAATTAGTTTCTTTCATATATCTTGCCCTCATCTCTCGTTCTTTGACGCGTGCTCCCTTGTTATATCTTTCTCCACCTCAATAATTTTCCTCCATTCCCATTTTTTTTGCATTCCTTTCCATTCATCATACCTCTTCATTTCTCATAAGGTCTTTACTTTTTCCATCTCTCTCTCTCTCTCTCTCTCTCTCTCTCTCTCTCTCTCTCTCTCTCTCTCTCTGTCGAATCGTTCATTTTCACGCCCAGGGTAATTTTCTCAACCATCCTTCCATCTTTCTCACTCTTGTTATGATCAAGCAAACAATTCCAGGTCATTTCACCCCATAAGGTCGCGTGGTAATAAGTGACAGCCACGTATATAATTTTGGTAAGTTCCTTTAGTCCAATATTTTTATTCACGAGATTATCTTTCTTCTTTTATTCTATTTTTTTTTTTTTTGCTTTCCGTGTTTATTTTACAACCGGAAGTAACTCACTCAAAAGCTCAACCTTATTCCTTCCTTTTTTCTTTTCATTTTCATCTTTATAACTCTTCCAGACTTAAAACAATCCATAAAATAATAAACAGGAAAAAAAAAATTCTAATCAACGGCCAACCTCAATTTACAACCTCTAGAGAAAAACGTGGGAAACTGAAACTAAAAGATGAAAAAAAGACGGCAACTAATCAGCGGCATTAAGGGGGAGGTCACGGCCACACACAGGCGCTCATTGCAAGAGGCCTAATGAAATACCAAGACGTCACTAAGGCAGAGCTCAGCCGCCGCCCGCACCTTCAGGCAAATCTGCTCCTAGAAGCCCAACCATCCTGAGAGAGAGAGAGAGAGAGAGAGAGAGAGAGAGAGAGAGAGAGAGAGAGAGAGGTAAGCTATGTGAAACTTAAGAGCCCGCTAATTAATATATGGTATTGGTGGTGGTGGTTGTGGTTGTGGCAATAGTGATGGCGGTTAGTAGTAGTAGTAGTAGTAGTAGTAGTAGTAGTAGTTGTAGTTGTAGTTGTAGTAGTTGTAGTTGCAGTATTAGTAGTAGTGGTAGTAAACACTCATTATCCATAAAACAAACAAACAAACACACACACACACACACACAAAAAAAAAAAAAAAAAAAAGATTCCTTGATTAGAAAAGTGATTACATTAATTTCTCACATTCTTAACTCTCTTCCTAATGGCGTTCCTTTGAATCTAACTTTATTCCTCACTCAAATTTACCCTTTTATGTAAATTTAGGGATTGGATTAAAACACCGAACTCGTCTCTCTCTCTCTCTCTCTCTCTCTCTCTCTCTCTCTCTCTCTCTCTCTCTCTCTCTCTCTCTCTCTCTCTCTCTCTCTCTCTCACCATATAAAGACTCATGCCCAGCTCTGTTAATCCGTACTCTAAACCGATTTCTAACCCAGATTAATTTTGAATGTAAAGGACGCACAAGTTAAATGAACCCTGATTAAGAGATGGTTATTGCCGCAAGAGTCGTTCAGAAGTTTTATGTTCCAACGAAAAGGCAGAGACGGAGGAAGCATGTGTGTGGTGGTGGTGGTGGTGGTGGTGGTTGTGGTAGTGATGGTGGTGGTTGAATAGTAGCAGCAATCTAAGCTGTGACATCTTAGCGTAACAAGGCACTCTCATACATTCTCTCCTCCTCCTCCTCTCTCTCTCTCTCTCTCTCTCTCTCTCTCTCTCTCTCTCTCTCTCTCTCTCTCTCTCTCTCTCTCTCTCTCTCTCTTTCCAAACTGTATCAACATGTTAGTATACCTGAACAAGTTCATCTCTCTCTCTCTCTCTCTCTCTCTCTCTCTCTCTCTCTCTCTCTCTCTCTCTCTCTCTCTCTCTCTCTCTCTCTCTCTCTCTCTCTCTCTCTCTCTCTCTCTCTCTCTCTCTGTGTGTGTGTGTGTGTGTGTGTGTGTGTGTGTGTGTGTGTGTGTGTGTGTGTGTGTGTGTGTGTGTGTGTGTGTGTGTGTGTGTGTGTGTGTGTGTGTGTGTGTGTGTAATGTGTGTATGTGTGTGTGTGTGTGTGTGTGTGTGTGTGTGTGTGTGTGTGTGTGTGTGTGTGTGTGTGTGTGTGTGTGTGTGTGTGTGTGTGTAGTATGTATCTATATATGTAGCTCTTTGTACATCCGTGTGTCTATCTATGCATACGTTCATCATTTCAATAAAGCTAAAATATAGTATCAACAATATTCTCATTTGAGCAAGACACAATTCCATCTCACAGATTACCTGCAAAATGTGCAGCTTCAACAATAATTAAATAGAGAATTATTCATGAAAGAAACATCAATGATAGCAGCAGGCCATTAGATGAAACTGTGCCGCCTAATAAATAAGGATCCTTCCAAGTATCCTATACATCAGTGGATCAAGCAAAGGAAACATTATCATTAATGTACTGTTATCCATGTGCTAGTCTACCATAAGATACTGACCACATGTACAAAAAAAGAACATTTTGATACAGGAAAGCCATTTCATTGCCATTCCACGGATTTATAAAGAATTAGTCACTAAAATTCAAATTAAATTCAGTTACCTAAGTGCCTTTGCCAATAAAAAAAGGTAACTACTTTTTGCCGTCATCTCACCAAATTCTGGTAACAGTCCGCTTATAGAAACATTATCTTGTAGATCATATATATATATATATATATATATATATATATATATATATATATATATATATATATATATATATATATATATATATATATATATATATACATATATCAATTAATTGATCTACATAATATCTAACATTCTGTCCACACCATTAGCTATTGAGCATAAAACTGACTTTTTACGAGGCATAACGAGGTTATCCCCCGAGGCATACAAACGCAAAAAAAATCTGAAAATGGAAAACTGAATGTTGAGACAATCACACAATGGTAATATATAAAGGGAATTCAATTTGCTGATGAAAAGGAACCCGAGAATGTTCAATCGCGCGTACATGAGCGACGGCAGAGAGAGAGAGAGAGAGAGAGAGAGAGAGAGAGAGAGAGAGAGAGAGAGAGAGAGAGAGAAAATTCATATGAGAGCATTGATAACCATTGCTTGCTTATTGCCAATTGGACCCACTGGTACGTGATCAAGTTACTGCAAGCTTGCCGCTTCTTTCTGTTCTCCTAGACTAGTTTGTAAGAAGTGAAAAAAAATTTCACCTGTAACATACAAAGGAATACAAAAGAAGACAAACAGCAACAGACCCTTAGGTCCTTACTAAGCTGTTTGTGGAGACCATCTACTAACTACCAGTGCATAATTCCCACAATCTTACCATCTACGATTGAAACACACACACACACACACACACACACACACACACACACACACACACACACACACACACACACACACACACACACACACATACATACCATTAATCCCGAACAGAGGTAGTCCACAAGAAAGGGGAGTCGAACACAAAGCTGTAAAGGATTTAACTCCGATATCAGGCAATCACGGGCGAGGTTGGTGACGGTAACAGGCAAAAACATCTATTCGTTCGCATCACCACGCACATCACCACGCGAGGAAGCAGGCGAGGGAAAAGGGATGAAAGACGAGGAAATAAAGCAAGGAGGGAAAGAGGAGAGACAAAAGGTAAGGTCGGTGGGTACGATAAGGAAAAAGAAAAAAATAATGTAATTAGAAGTGTTTGTAGTGATAAGACGGTGAAGGCAGTGTTGGTGGTGGAACTAGAAGTGCCTGTGGCTATGTGGTAGTGGTGATGAAATTGAGGTAGTCATTTTTTTTCTGTAAGAGGAAGAATTACCAAGGCCATAAAAATGAAAATTATAAAAAAGCCCACTTGAATTGTAATCTCTATAAAAGAATAAAAAGAATTATTAAAAAATCAGGGATAAATGTCTTGATACCTCTCTCAAAAGAAGTTAAGTCGGAGAAAGATGGAGATATAGAAGCAGGCAGGAGTTCCAGACTAGTCGTGTAATGGAAAGTTTTTTTTTTTTTTTGTGGTGGTGGTTGTAAAGAGAGGAATGTTTTAGATTGCAGTATTGGTTGTCCTTTTATTTTCAAGTCCATAAAATCCAAAACTCTTTTCTGGAAGGGAGCTATACAGGTAATGATGGTGATGGTGGTGGTAGTGGTGGTGTGGCCAAGAATCAGGAAAATTGAACGTCTTTTCAGCTCCATAAAATCTGAAACTCCTTTCCTTCCCTAAGAAATTGAAACCTTTTCCCACGCAATTGCTCGTACACGTAAAGGAAATAATAAAGTTTAAGTGGCAATAAATACCTAAGTTTTCATTGTATGCCACTTGTACTAAATGTTCACTCCCAAAACCACCCGAAAACGATCCCAAATTACTTTCTCACAAGCAGTTTCCATTTTCTTTTCTTTTCATCTTTCTGTTCTACACACATTTGTGTTGAGAAACTTGTATGTTGAAACAATATGCGACATGATCTTGACTGAAAAAAAACTTTTATAACTTAAAAGACTCGCTCATTTCATTTTCTTGCTTCCTGGAAAGTTACACGGCCACATCATGTCCTTCATGCTGATGTAATAGATCTTGTAATACATACAGCTGTTTCTCTCTCTCTCTCTCTCTCTCTCTCTCTCTCTCTCTCTCTCTCTCTCTCTCTCTCTCTCTAAACTTCAAGACATGTGCATTGCGCAACTGACTTCTCTCCTCATCTCATTACGAGCAAAGTGCGGCAATTCACTACAAAGACTCGGAAACAAAAACACACTTTCTTTACAAGCAGGAGTCACTAAGTAACGCACGACTCTTGATTCGGGAATCCATGCATAAACATTACCTTTAGATTCAATTCCCAGTATAAGCGAATTCAGTTGCGCCTCTCACCGTGTTGACTCAACAGAACCACTAATGCAATAGGTCATGCACGTTCCTGACAGTGAAAGTATTTGAGAGTTACGGACAAAATCTACAAGTCTCACGTAAATCGCTGCTACTCGTTGAAATGTGGGCTTAACTTCCAGACGGGTGCAGGAATTCTCTTGGTGCTTTAAGATTCATAAGTGCCTTCAAAATCCTATAATGAGAGTTTAGGGATACATGACAGAGCTGTGGGAGCTTTGGGACTTTTGCAGAGTCTGGAAATAACAGGGAGGGAGGGAAGAGCAATGGTAATTACTTAGCCAACCTATGTGTGATATATATCATTGCTGTGTGCTGTATAAGACAGCACCTGTGAGAATGTACTAAAGAATGTAGTGTTTTCTATAATCATGTAATCTTTAACATTTTTTCGCTTATTTGATACTAGTCTAATGAATGAAAATTCTGTCTCTCTCTCTCTCTCTCTCTCTCTCTCTCTCTCTCTCTCTCTCTCTCTCTCTCTCTCTCTCTCTGCAAAGCACAGACCACCTGCATCTAGTGATAAGAGCCATATGCTACATCCGTCTGGCGAGCAGGCTTCACCTTTGCTTCACCTCGAAGCGAAAAGGGAAGCAAGCATTCCTCAGTTAAGAGAGAAAATTTAAATGTACACACTAATATTTCTGCATAAATAACCATACATACATTTATCTCTCTCTCTCTCTCTCTCTCTCTCTCTCTCTCTCTCTCTCTCTCTCTCTCTCTCTCTCTCTCTCTATATATATATATATATATATATATATATATATATATATATATATATATATATATATATATATATATATATATATCTTATCTATCTTTCCATTTCCTTAACTCCAAAACAAGCTCCCGATCCTACAAAGTACAAACAAATGGAGCAGGATGAGTAGCGTTCCGGTGGAGGCAGTACTGCACTGAACAAATGTGTAAATAACAGGAGGGTGCAGCAGGAGGGAGCGTCAGCGTTGGGGTTCGTAGGGGAGGAAGAAGAGAATGGGATAAAATTACACAAGCTACTGACAAGTATGAATGTTCGCCAAATTCACAAACTCAGTGTTGTTAAAAGGAACATCTGAATGTTTCATTTATAATGAGGCGCATCTGGCAGACTTAATTTACTTAATTTGACTCATTTCTTTCAGCTTATTTTCATATCAGTTGTAAATAGTTCCCTTTAAAAGCGGACGAAAATATTATAAGTATGCAATAGGCTTGTTTTATTTTCATCCATGGCTGCTTGTTTCTATTCGCGAAAAAGATAATATCCACTAACTCCTGACGACATTACAAAAACTTGTTACACATTCGCCATTACATAGCTACATCCTATCCCCTTATGAAATACACTAAAATATATTTGTTACACTTGAAGCCAGTAGTAAATTTATATAATACTTAGCCAGCATTCCCCCAAGTTGTGAAGGTAGTGGTGGGAACGGAGATACTCGTACCATGACAAACACAAACATGCCCCCAAAACCACTGCCAGCACAAGCAACGTGACCTACATTCCTGTAAGAGGCAGAGGAGACAGGGGAGAATCACCATGACAGGTACACACCCCAGCCACTGCCAGTACACACAACAGCTATGAAACAACAGGAAAAAACAGAGCAACGTTAGAATAGGGAGCGGTAAGAGGAGCGTTCTCCACCACCACCTAGTTCACGGAGAAAAAAAAAAAAAAGAAAAAAAAAAAAGATATACGTCGCGCTCACCCGCAGGCGGCACAAACCCAAAGCTGCCTACATGAAACGTGATACAGAGGCTTGTTTTGCTGCGTTCGATCACCCATTGTGCGCGTCACCCAACGATGCATTCTTTTCCTTACATAATGAGACCAACGTATACCTACACACAGCGACACCCACACACACACACACACACACACACACACACACACACACACACACACACACACACACACACACACACATATGCATACGAATAAATGCCGCATTGACATGAACGCCAAACACGACAGGACTAGCCGCAGTTTTAATCCATAAATTAAAACTTTGGGAATTTTGTCCAAAAATGCAGGTCTTTTTCAAACGCAAGCATTTCGATTCAATTCAAAATGTCAAAAAAAAGCTAGAAAACATCACACACATAAATAAACACTCACACACACACACACACACACACACACACACACACACACACACAGATACAACGTGCATACTCAAGCATCTGTAATAACACTCGTTCCATTAAGCCAGCCAGTACGAGTAATTGTTGACAGGCATTAATATCCCAATATTAGATGATAACATTGATGTGAGGGAGGTGGATGACCAGCTCCGTAGGCTAAAGGCGGAGAAGGCGTGCGGTCCCGATGGTTTGTCTCCAGGCCTATTAAAAGTGTTACCTCCCATTGGATTGTTACCATAACTGCCTTGTTTAATGCCATCTTTATGACAGGTTGTTATCCAGAAGCGTGGCAGATGGCAAAAATGTTCATGGTGTTTAAGCGGGGTGTTAAGACGTGCGTAAATAACTATCGGGGTATAAGTGTTATTAATAGTATGGCCAAGCTATTTGATATGGTAATGTGTGCCAGGCTTCAGCGTTGGTTTGTACCTTACCGTGAACAAGCAGGTGCTCAAGCCAACAGATGATGCGTAGAACATATTGTGACTCTACGGTTGTTAGTAGATACCGCCAAACGTAAGCGTCAAAAGTTATTTGTCACGTTTGTAGATTTTAGTAATGCATACGATCGTGTGCCAAGGAAGCAATTATTTGATATTTTAAAAAGTCTTGGTTGTGGGGTTGTGATGTTGATTACTATCATTGCCATGTATAGTGTGACGCAAAGTGTGCTGGGTACTGTAGTAGTGACAGCCACGGTGTAGGGGTCCGCCAGGGCTCGCCTACATCATGTTTGCTCTTTATCATATTCGTTAATGATATTATTAAGTTGATAAAAGAAAATTGTGAACCAGATGGTTTCCTGTCGTGGCTGCATATTCTGGTACTCATGGACGACACGGTGCTGCTCGCCACTTCGCGTGCTAGAATGATTGAAAAAGTTAAACTTTTAAAGCAGTTTTGTGATAGAAGGAACATGAAGATCAATCAAAGTAAAACAAAGTTTTTGTGATATGTGGTACTGAGGAGGATAGACTGACTTTAAATGTCGATGATGTGTTTATTGATTTTTGTGAAAAATATATGTATCTTGGAAGTGTGTTTACTAGTCAAGGCTCTGTAACAGCTGATATAATGACACACGCAAATAGCAAAATATGTCACATTTTAAAGTTTGTATCTTTTGTAAAGAAAAATAATGATGTTCCTTTTTATGTTAAGCGCAGAGTGTTCGACGCGGCGCTCGTGTCGTCTGTATTGTACGGGTGTGAGTCATGGCTGAGTGGTGACTTCAAACCCATCAACAAATTGTATAACTGGGGCCTTAAGCAGATGTTGGGGGTTCGTATCACTACTACTAACTTTTTGTGCTGCATTGAGAGTGGGTGTCCCTCTCTTGCTGACATAGTAAAGGGTAGACAGAAAATTTTTCAAGCGTATGTGGCAATAAAGGCAACATGTAGACGACGACCCTTTAGGTTGTCTCTCAATTGTCTCCCTCCGTTCCTCGTGCTTTTATCACTACATATTCCAAAGACTCACCTGCCTTCCACTTACCTACACACACTTCCACTTATACTTCTCGTTAGTGTGGTGGGAAGAAGAGTAAAGACAAATGAGTAAGGAGTCTTTATAAGCAGAAGCACATTGGTATTCGTATAGCTGGTGATCTTCAAATAGGAAACATGAGGAGGTGTGCACGGGTGAAGGAGAGAGAAAAGGGAAGAGGAGGTATGCTAAATTAGAGAGGGAGAGAAAAAAGTGCAGGATCAGAGGAGAGAGAATGGTAATGATGTGCCGGAAAGGGATAGATAAAAGACACAAAGAGATACACTTTTGGGTATGAGGATTATTTGAGGCCATATTTAGGACACAGGAGAGCAACACTATGAAACTGGAGAGGAACATAATGGTGCTGCATCATAACGAGGATACCAAAAAAGACGTTTATGAAAAAAAAAATAATAATAAACTAGTGATGGGAAAGATAAAAAGAGAACGTGTGTGTGTGTGTGTGTGTGTGTGTGTGTGTGTGTGTGTGTGTGTGTGTGTGTGTGTGTGTGTGTGTGTGTGTGTGTGTGTGTGTGTACTTTTCTGCCACCACTCCAAAATTCTCTTTATCTTCCGCCAATATCCCCTCTTCTCCATATCCCCATTTCCTGTCCTATCTCTCCCTGGACGTTTCTAAGCCTCTCTCTCTCTCTCTCTCTCTCTCTCTCTCTCTCTCTCTCTCTCTCTCTCTCTCTCTCTCTCTTTCACCCGCATATACTATCTCCTCCTCCTCCTCCTCCTTTTCTCCTAAAATACTCCTCGGCGCCCACATTTTATGTAACCTCTTCCAATTTTACAACATATGCCTCTGTTTCCGACACCCACAAAAAACTCAAAACAAAAAAAGTGAGGAAGCTTTTTTTCAGCAAAAAGATGCAAAAATATGTACTTCAAAGAGACAAGGTAAGTAAGAGGGTAGGCGAGTGGGTAGGTAGAAAAGAGAGAGAGAGAGAGAGAGAGAGAGAGAGAGAGAGAGAGAGAGAGAGAGAGAGAGAGAGAGAGAGAGAGAGAGAGAGAGAATGAAACTATTTTTCTCATAACTCACTTTAGTTATTAACATCATTAATTAAGAAAATCCTCTTCAAAATACTGTAAACACACACACACACACACACACACACACACACACACACACACACACACACACACACACACACACACAGCCCTTCCAGGAAACTTTGATTAACATAAAAACATCTGTAGCAAAACTTCTGACCGCTCTGATTCAACTTGCGCAAAATAAAAGATAAAAAGAAACAGGAAAACACCGCAATAATGAAAAACTCCGAACCATGCATGAAAAAAATGGGGCAATATTAGCACATAAACATTACATACAGAGGTATGAAGAGCGGCAACTTTAGACGTAATGAAAGAAATTAAGTGAAGTATTATGATTAGTTTAAAAAAAAGTAATGTTGAATATTTTGTTGAAGAAATTAAAAAGTAAACATAAGAAAATATATATATAGTTAAAATCTTAGAGAAAAAAAAAACGAAAAATGTATTACTCACATGAGGAAAGAAACAATTAAAAAATAACATCCGGACATTTGACGCTTACAAATGATGAACGGAATGTTGATATTCTTTCTCTATAAACACTTATATGATTTAATTTCACAGATGTACCTTTGTTTTCACGTTTATGACTCTCGTGCTTGTTAGCGTACTGTCTTCCTTTGCAGGAAGCTCTCATGAGAGAGAGAGAGAGAGAGAGAGAGAGAGAGAGAGAGAGAGAGAGAGAGAGAGAGAGAGAGAGAGAGAGAGAGAGAGAGAGAGAGAGAGAGAGAGAGAGAGAGAGAGAGAGAGAGAGAGAGAGAGAGAGAGAGAGAGAGAGAGAGACTGAGACATGGTAAGATTCATAAATATAAACATACTAGACATACAGACAGACATAAGTAAATAAGTTGAAAGATAGATAAATATATACAAAGACAGATAGATCGACATATAGTTATGAAGGCAAATAAGAAGACATAGTCTGATGGAAAATGGTGTGTGTTTCACTGTTTGATCTGCTGCAGTCTTTGACGAGACAGCCAGACGTTACCCTACGGAGCGAGCTCAGAGCTCATTATTTCCGATCTTTGGATAGGCCTGAGACCAGGCACACACCACACACCGGGACAAAAAGGTCACAACTCCTCGATTTACATCCCGTACCTACTCACTGCTAGGTGAACAGGGGCTACACGTGAAAGGAGACACACCCAAATATCTCCACCCGGCCGGGGAATCGAACCCCGGTCACCTGGCTTGTGAAGCCAGCGCTCTAACCACTGAGCTACCGTGTGTGTGTGTGTGTGTGTGTGTGTTTGAGACAACCGTTATTCTTTTTCCTTTCTGTCTCCAGTTAGTTTTGAAAAACGTCACTCTTTTTCTATCTGAATTTTTCCCTTACATTTTTTGTTTCTAGTTTCGCACAAATGAACCTTACAAGTCTGCGCAGTTATTCATTTATTTTTCTAATGCCGTGCAGGGAAAGCGAAATTGAATAATACACCCATGAATCATGCTGCAAGATTAAACTTCATGGAAATAAGTTAAAACAAATAAAATTTCAAGTCAAATTAATTTGAAAAGAAATACGATCACTAAAATCATATTTCACGAGTCTCTTACAGTTCCAGACGCGACAGAAGAGTAAATGTTGAGCTACTTAACACAAACCTGCTTCCACAATTATGGTTATTAAATTAGTGGATACAATTTCAAGACTATTTCCTAAGATTTGTCTTATAATCTAGAAGACATACAGAGAGTTAATGCAATGTTTATCAAATATTAAGAGATTTGATTAGCATTACCTTAATTTACGAACAGGACTTCTCCATCGGCTATTAATTCCTTAACTATTGAATGATTGCCTAGTAAATGTTTCCATGTTGTCTTCCTCTATCATGATTAATCTCTTATTATTTTAACGGTATGCGGTTCTGATGAGCATTCCGTTATTTTACAAGGTGCCTCGTATCTCCAATAGCTAGGATACTGGTCTTATTGAAAAAAAAAACAAATAATCTCTCCTTATTTTTTGCTTCGTCACTGGCTGGTTTTCGCAATACTTTTATCCTTTGTTAGATATAATTACACTGGCACCTCCCTTATTCTTGGAACGTGATATTTTCCTACATTCTTTTACTATTTCCTAGCCTCTCTTTGTCCGCAGTTTTTGCCACAAGACGTCTGGCAGCATCTTTTCTTTGCACTTTCTCTTCCTAATTAACATTTCTGTCGAAAGCCACTGTTTTCATTCACGCCGCTTCCTTTTCTTTTTTTTCCTCGTTCTTTACTGAATTTCCTTTTGTCTGCGTATGTTTCTCTCCCACGCCATCCATCCCATTGCCTACCTCTAACAAGTCCACGAGAAAACTCCATGATTTGTGTATCTCTTTCTGAACTCTCGCTGTTCTTTCCTGAGTTTTCACTGCCTTAAACTACGAAAAAAAATCCTTCTTTTCATGTTTAGTTATTTTTTTAGTAATATTTTGAC
>NC_059278.1:6775575-6788075 GCF_017591435.1 Portunus trituberculatus | reverse complement strand
TGTGTGTGTGTTGTATATCAGAGTATACAGCAACAAAACTATTATATATTTTTTTATACATACATTCCAGTGTGGTAACAAGCTAATGGAATTTACACGCTATTACGTAAAATGTATTACTTTAACTCGACACAACACATTGCCATGGTACGAATAACACAAATCAATAAAAAAAAACGGGAAACAAAAACGAAAACACGAAAAAAAATAATCAAACAAAATCGGGAAAAAATCTAAATATTTCAGTTCACCAGGTTCCGGCAGAGTTTGATGCAACTCACTCAGTCCAACACCCTCTCCTCAACCTTTCCAACTCCACTTTACACGAGACGAGGGAGAAGGAGGAGGAGGAGGCAATGCAGGGTAGTTTGATTTTGCTTCCAGCCAACAAATCTCACTGGAAACGGTCTCTTACAAGGCAAAGGAGTTAACAAACGACACACTATAAATGCTTTGCTTTCACATATCTGCAAGGAACTTCGCCTCCTCTTCCTCCTCCTCCTCCTCCTCCTCCTCCTCCTCCTCCTCCTCCTCCTCCTCCTCCTCCTTTTCCTGAGATTTCATTGTGTCTACTTCCTGTATCTCTCCGACTTTCTACTTACTGACATCCAACATTTTCTACAGTATTTTCTTACTCCTCTTCTCGTTCAGCGTCTCCTGTTCATTTTCATCACTTTTCCTTATCTTTTTACTGCTTCCTTCTCTCTCTCTCTCTCTCTCTCTCTCTCTCTCTCTCTCTCTCTCTCTCTCTCTCTCTCTCTCTCTCTCTCTCTCTCTCTCTCTTTTTTTTTTTTTTTTTTTTTATTTAAACATAATTTATACAGAAGAACATGTACCCAAAGGCGCACTGTCGTGTGCTACCTATTCTAAGGGTACTACAATCTATTTCTCTACAATATTTACAAGACTTAAAAATAGATAATATACAAGATGGTCAGCACTGTTCTTTTCACTTCACTAGCACTATTCACGCACTGCACTACACTGAGTGTCACGTCACAAAGAGTGTCAGAGGAGTTGGCAGTGTCTGTCTCCACTTATGTGCCATCAGTTTGACACTGTGTGTGTTCATCTCCTGGACGTGAGGCACCGCGGCCGTGAACAAGTTCCACATCCTGGAGACGCGTCCTGCGAAGGTGCGTTGATGCTGACACCCGTGGGATCGCGGCACCTCTACGGCGTCACCACCATTGAGCACCGTTCTCGTGCTCCGTGCGGTGACTCTCAGAGGATGACGCAGCCCTGCCAGATGTGGCACTCTTTGCACCTGTGCCTTATGGAACACTACGATCGCCGCCACATCTCTGCGGTGTTCCAGTGAATCAAGAGGACGCTCAGGCTCTGGGTGAGGTGGTATTGCAGCATCTACTAGCCGTATGGCGCGGCGTTGGATGCTGTCCAGTCTCCTTCTGTGTGTGGCGGCACAGGACATCCAGGAGAGAGCTGCGTACTCAAGGTGGGGCCGCACCTGTGCCTTGTACAGCAGCAGTCTCCCCTTCCTGTCGAGGAAACTGGCGATCCTTCTGAGAGCGGAGATCCTGTGAGAGGCTTTCTTGGCAATGGATTTGACATGGCTGTCAAACCTCAGCCCTCGATCCACCTCCACTCCAAGTATCTTGACGTCATCTTGGAGTGGGAGAGCAGCAGCGCCAAAGACAACTTTCCTGCCATTGCTGCCATGGCGGCTGGGGACCGAGAGACAACCATTGCCTGTGTCTTCTCCGGCGCGAATGTCACTTGCCAGCGAGCACCCCACTCCTCTATCACTCGTAGCTGCTGATTGATGGCCTCAGCAGCCCGCCCACTGTCCTGGCGTGGATAGGTATAGGAGAGGGTGCAGTCATCAGCATAGGCCTTGACTCCTGGCAGTAGCTGGAGAAGATCATCCACGTAGATATTCCACAGGAGTGGGCCAAGAATTGAACCCTGTGGCACTGATGCCTCCACAGGCAGGGACTCAGATGTTTGCCCGTTGACAACCACCTTGAGGCTTCTGTCCTGCAGGTAATTTCCCAGGAGTCGTAGCAAGCCACCCTGGATGCCTTTAGCACGAAGCTTTTCCAGTAATCCGTTGTGCCATACTTTATCAAAAGCTCCAGCTATGTCCAAAGCAACCACTATAGTGTCCTTGCCGTCGTCGAGGGCGTCCTGCCTTTACAGATTTCTGAGTCCCTACTACTTGTTCCTTTTTCCTTATTCTCCTTTCTCCTATTTCATAATGGTGTCTGCAAATTACAACATCACGTTTTGATTTTCTCTCACTCTTCCCTTCTCCACATCTCGTCTTTGTCTCCTTCTCCTTGTATGTCCTCCTCCTATTTCTCCAGTTCTTCCTTCCTCGTATAGTATAATGTCTTTGGTTCGTATCCCATATCAAATGAATGAAGAAAAATGGCACAACTTCCTTGGTCCTACTTATCTCACTTTATTCAAGCCTTTCCTTCTTTTCTCTCTCTCTATACACATAAGTCAAGAAAATAGTCTGTTTGATCCAAAGATAAATTTAGACCAAAAGATGCGAAGAAGTTGCATTAGGGAAGATAAAGTCTGTACCTTTATTTTTTTCTCTCTCTCTCTCTCTCTCTCTCTCTCTCTCTCTCTCTCTCTCTCTCTCTCTCTCTCTCTCTCTCTCTCTCTCTCACATGAGTGCATATTTTTAACCTTTAACCAGAACAAATGCAATATTTCGAGTAGATATTCGTAAGTAATAATTTGACGAAGAGTGGTGATAATACAAGCGCAAGTAATTCAGATATCCTTCTTTTTTTCATTTTCGTTGTGGTTTCTGTCTAATTCTAAGGAGTAGTGAGTGGATTAAACGGAAAGAATGAAATGTTTTAGCTCATCACATAATCAGGTTTCTAAATGACATAGCTAAATAAATCCCAACAATGTTTTTTTTTCAAATAATGTTTTTTATTTTTAGGTAAAAGACGTAAAACAATGTAAGTTGTGCTATCAACCAATCTTTCGTGAAAAGAAAATAGAATGAATACCGCAGAAATTGAACGTCCCTGCATTACCTTTTTTTTCTAACATAACTAAATATCCACAACCCATACAGTGACCTTGCCTACAAGCAAAAGGAATTCAAAGTGCGTTACACTGCGGGTCTGGCGGCGGTCTGTCTGCAGTGCGAGGGTACGCAGCAAAAATTACGACGGAATTATGAGCGTCATAAATCTCTAATGACTCTACGGGTCTCGCTTCTCTTTTCTCCATTGTGCTCGACGATGCGTGATGGGAACGCGGGCAGCAGGGACGATTACATATAGAAATGCAATAAGTACAATATTTTTGCTGCTGTATGTTAAGGAAAACTACGTCAAATTACACCACATGACCAGAGTGAAAAGCAACGATACCACAGCATTTCACAATAGTATGTACTAAATCCTTGCAAGATTTATCTTGGAGCCACTGTTCATCATATGATCGGCTCCAGCGACACATGGTTTCAAGTAATTGTGTGTATTGTCTGAAGTAAAGGAAATCATCATGAGGTCATATGCCAAGCAGTACGCTACACGAACGACACTCTTTCTCTTTGCACCCCGTGCTGAAGATCGATACATCACCAGGAGACGCAGCTAATTGTGCTATCAAAATGACCCAAAGATTACTTCCCAACAAACTGCAAACACATGCGCTAAGATACGCTGATTATGTGAGCACTGTGAACGATGGCATAGTTTTAACTTAATTGTGGCTTGTTTATAGCCGTACTTCACTTCAATGAAAATGAATGATGGTTATACTGCTCATTGTAGTCTCAGGATGAAGTCCTGGACAGAGCATTGGTTTAACAGGTGGTTACTTTCTAGAAAGAAATATTAACGAGGAAGAAACAATCGTGAGAAAGTTGACAAGGTCATTGATTCTTCTTGCAAAGAATATTATCCGTGCCAAAAACATAGTCTAGTTTCTGCCACGTCCTATGTGTCACCCCGCAAATCGACATGCTTACCAACCCTCCTGAATCTATCCGGTTGTTCAGTGTGAAGCTCGTTGGAACCCATTTTAACACTATTTTATTTTTTTATTTTGTATGAGCTCATAAAGATAACAATCGTTAAGATTTTCGTTCAGCCAGTTTGACACAACCGATGATGACATTCGATAAATAGTGCAAGGCCTTCGAAAATATTGGGTTGCCAGCTAATCCTCATGATGCGTCAGTTTATGTAGTAGTCATTTATTTTGATATAGATATAATTGATATGTTTGATTCATGGCTGAGGATACACACCAAAGGAAAATAAAAGTTACATCGTCACGCACCAGCACCAACTCCTACAAGATATCTTGTATAGTCTCTTCTTAATCCATCGATTATCCGAATATAATCCAAAATTTACTGAGTCAATAACTTACCTCGAGGAGCGTGCCTCGAGCCTCGTCCTGCATGAAACTCCTACACGCACAGTGGCAGTTAAAATGTGCCGCTGTGCTAATTAGGGAGATCACACGCTCACCTGAAAGCAAGAAGCAGCCGTGCGTGAGAAAGGAAAACTGTACATGATGAATGAAAATTACAGAAGAATGTTATATTCGTGAAGCTAAAACTGTTCACGAAAGAAAAAAAAGGCACGACTGAGAGCAAGGACTAACTGTAAATGCGAAGAGAAGCTTTAATAATTTCAGTCTACTAACCGGAAATGAACTGATACACCCAGCTCGATGGGAAATAGTAATAATGAAAATGCCAATAGTGTAGGTATCTAAATACACATTAGAGAGTATAGACAATCAAATAAAGCAAAATGAATACCAGAAAATTTCAAGTTAAACATAATTAGATGCAAAAGAACAAATAAATAACATAAAATGAATGGTAATTAAATAGATTGATTACAAAATTTTCTTATAAAACAAAAGAAATAATATTGAAAAAACATTTCATAATGAGTAAATGTAAAAATATATATCTGTTATGCGCAACATAATATGAAAAATGTTCTCGCAGAAAAATTCGAGAGTTAATGAAGCCTATTTCAGGATGAGAGAGAGAGAGAGAGAGAGAGAGAGAGAGAGAGAGAGAGAGAGAGAGAGAGAGAGAGAGAGAGAGAGAGAGAGAGAGAGAGAGAGAGAGAGAGAGAGAGAGAGAGAGAGAGAGAGAGAGAGAGAGAGAGAGAGAGAGAGAGAGAGAGAGAGAGAGAGAGAGAGACAGAGACAGAGACAGAGACAGAGACAGAGACAGAGACAGAGACAGAGACAGAGAGAGAGAGAGAGAGGTTTAGCTAAATTGAGCTTTCTTCGATCTGACAAAAGAATCCGTCTGGCTCCCGGTGGTGATGTAACCCTGAAGTCCTCATGATGACAAAGAAGTGATCACTCGGCGGGGCAGGTTTCCAAGAAAGCGTCAGGTGTTGATGGGTGATTAGCGGGCGAAGGGTCGATCGTGTAGTGTCAACCGTAGAAAATCAAGATAACGGCTCAAAAAAATATTTAAAGAATGGAAACAAACAAAATGAATAAATAGATAGAAAAATAGAAAGATTAATTAGAGAATGGAAACAAACAAAATGAATATATAGATATGAAAATAGATTACGTGCTAATATAATAAGGTATTCGGAATTCTTAACAACAACCTCAGTCCGCCTCTAAAATAGGGATAACACACTTTCACCTCGCCCGCAAGGCAAATATTAAAAACTGATTTTTTTCTGATCTTAATCTTCCATCTGCAATGTCAATATTTTTGTACCTCCGCACCTGTAAGAACATCTTATCTATAAAGACAGGAGAGTTGCAGGACCTCGAGCATGTTAAGATATGGCAGTGAGTGATCAACCAACTCTAGACCCGTATTTGATTTTCTCATGTATTCCATCTGCCTTGCTGATTTACTCATACGTATGCTTCTCCATAAGCTTCAGCACACAAAGGAGAGGATAGCAGAAGCCTAAGCTATGTTGAGGGATATGATCAAGCTAACAATTAACTCAGTAACTAAGTCAAAATGATAACCAGATACTGTGAGCGTCAATACTTGGATAGACCAAAGCTACGTAGGAGATGAATGAAATCTAATACCTGGACTAGAGTATTTCTAGTGGTAATTATGAATATAGCCATCGTTCTCTCAGCGTCTTTAAGAGTATCCAGCAAGCCTTTCATGTTTCAACGGGAAATTTGAAAATTTGGGTATCGACGGTTCCTTCAGATCTATAATCACTTTTTGAAACGTACCCAAAATTCCAAGATTCTCTCTCTCTCTCTCTCTCTCTCTCTCTCTCTCTCTCTCTCTCTCTCTCTCTCTCTCTCTCTTTGGCATGACAACTACCAGCAGAACCATTGCAGTGCACGGAGTACAGCACAAACACATTAACGAAAAGGCGAAGACAAAAAAGAAATAAAAAGAAAACTGGACCTCAACTTGCCTCTTTAGTATTCTTGGGATGGTGGCGAGGCTCCCAAGATAGTCACACACCGACATGACTCCCAAAACCTGCCCTGCTTAAACTCAAGGCATTTAGCTACTAAAGGCCCGCCTCCTCCCTGCCTGCCCCCTGCCTCCTCCCTGCCTCCCTGCACCTTTATGAACCTTGTCGCACTGGCAGGGAGCGGCTCCGGTTGTCTCGTTGAGTCAGTCCTTCTTTAGACCAAGACTCGAAGTGGAGGATAAGAGGAAGAAGGGAAAGTTAAGTGGATGAGGAGGAGGACGAGTGTGTGATTAAGAGAGAGAGAGAGTAAGGCAAGTTGAGAGAGAAGGCCGGTAATTAGAAAAGAGAACCGGTTATTGGAAAGAGAGAGAGAGAGAGAGAGAGAGAGAGAGAGAGAGAGAGAGAGAGAGAGAGAGAGAGAGAGAGAGAGAGAGAGAGAGAGAGAGAGAGAGAGAGAGAGAGGGAAAGTTGACCTAGTTGGCTTGTGTTAAGGGGGATGGAAGGGACCAATGAGAAAGTAATATTGTAGGTCGTAATAAACTCTCGGTTATATACCACTTTCAGTCCGTGTTAATACCACCATCTTCTAACCATAAAATAAATAGTAGTAGTAGTAGTAGTAGTAGTGGTGGTGGTGGTGGTGGTGGTGGTGGTGGTGGTGGTGGTGGTGGTGGTGGTGGTGGTGGTGTTGGTGGTGGTGGTGGTGGTAGCAGTAGTACGTAGCAGTAGTAGCAGCAGAAATAACAACAATAACAACAATAAATTCCTTTAGCCAACTCGCTTACAAGTTCCTAGAAAAGTGATCACGTAATAAGACTCAACGCTAATGTGTCGCGCCGCCCTTCATTATACACACGAGGATTATGAAATACAAAACGGCCATGAAGCAAATGGCCAGAAAGTGGTCATCATGTGTGACAATTCCGTCCACATGTAAACAAACGTCAATCAATAAATACCTCAATGAAAATGCTATGATTGGATGTAGTTCAGGATGAGTGACTCTGCTTCGGTCAGTCAGTCAGTCAGTCTGTCTGTCTGTCTGTCTGTCTGTCTGTCTGTACAACATATCAAGCATATACATCATGCACAGCTATCAAAAGCACCCATTACCACGCACGCAGGCACACGCACACACACACACACACACACACACACACACACACACACACACACACACATTTACCTTCATGGACATCAACGGTTTTCAAACACTTTTCATGAGCGAATCTATCTGAAACTTTTTAACCTTTCGTAACCCCCAGTAAATAGAACGTACTGCATTACTATATATCAAACGAAATTGTACGTATGCTCCAAATAATGAGATACTGGACACAACACTAAATACAGATAATAATTCATTGACTGGATGCGTGTCTGTTCAGTGTGGCTGGCCCCGACCACCAGTCCAACAAACGTATATGACGCAAGTGTAGTTTCTGTCAGAGGCATCACTAGGCCAGAGGTGCAGGATGAGGGAGGATGTGAGTAGAAGACGAACTGCCATTGCATTAACCTCTTCAGTACTGCGACGCATTTTTATCATGAGTTTTGGCTATGATTAGACGATTTTATTGACATTAGGAAGGGTCTATGGAGGTCAGAAGATTTGTGGTCAGAGTCTCCACTATTTTAATTTTCACATAAGTTTCTGAAGCTGTATGAAACCACTAAATATTGAGCAGAATAAATATGGAAACACGTCTTGGTACTGAAAGAGTTTAGTGATCATTTTAATTTTGACTGGAATGGAAAGAAATATACATCAATTGTAAAGCAAATTATTAACACATAACATTTCACCCGAGAAAATTTGATTAATTGGAGTCAATTCAACACACACACACACACACACACACACACACACACACACACACACACACACACACACACACACACTCGGTAGCTCAGAGGTTAGAGCGCTGGCTTCACAAGCCAGGGGACCGAGGCTCGATTCCCCGGCCGGGTGGAGATATTTGGGTGTCTCTCCTTTCACGTGTAGCCCCTGTTCACCTAGTAGTGAGTAGGTACGGGATGTAAATCGAGAAGTTGTGACCTTGTTGTCCCGGTGTGTGGTGTGTGCCTGGTCTCAGGTCTATCCGAAGATCGGAAATAATGAGCTCTGAGCTCGTTCCGTAGAGTAACGTCTGGCTGTCTCTTCAGAGACTGCAGCAGATCAAACAGTAAAACACACACACACACACACACACACACACACACACACACACACACACACACACACACACACACATACATACACACACACACACACACACACACATACGCATATGCACACACACACACACACACACACACACACACACACACACACACACACACATACACACACACACACACACACACACACACACAGTTAATTATTTGCTCATTTACTGTTCTCCAAAAGTTAAACATTTCATTGACAGTTATAATCAGATTCTCAATAGTAATCTCGATTTGATGACCAACACTGACCTTTAGGACTACTGGGTGAGAGGGAGGATAGAGTGAGAGATGAATGTATCAGTGTTCATTTGAAGTTGTTACATTACACTGAAGCATTAGAAGGTACGAGCTGCACTCACTCAACACTTCAGATGACGCCACAGATTAGGATTCTCTAGATAAAAATCAGTAACACATTTCATAACATCGATAATATTGAAATAACATTCGCCTTTTCTACTAAACGTTAGGTTAAGTTTTATTTTTATTTATTGGGTTAATTTCAATGTGGATTCTTTCACTGCATAGGTCACGACTTCAAAAAATCATTACATTATTTTGAAAAATAAATAACCAAAGAGTATCTAAAACATCACCAGATAAAATTCCACTGAAAAACAAGATAGCTTAAATATTACAATATCTAACCTCATCTATGTCCTTATGATAATAATAATGATTGGGTTCTCATTTCTTTTCCTTCAAATTAGTGTAGTTTAACAAAGCTTCACAAGGTCAACAGGTCTATTTTTGTTTCGTCCTTTGTGTTCCTTTGTGTACTCTTGAGTTACCTAAATACTCGTATTTCCGGTTATATGGAAGGAGTATACTGTGTACGTGTTACTATGCATGTGCCACCTTAGTTCCCCTTTTCTTCACTTTGTGAGCGTTACCTGCTGCGTTGCCTTTGTATTTACTACCTGAGCAAAACACAATTCTATCACATTCTCTTCCTTTTCCTCTTTACCTTATATTTTCTATTCTTATTCTTTGCCATATTTTTTTTTCTGATGGAGTGGCTCGCCTCCCCTCGGTCAATTCCTCCCTTCAAAAATGTTCACAAGTTGGAGGTTGTTTAGGACTAAATGTTCTTTGAATTCTTGTGCTCAAAAGCTTTGTGCGCGGAAAAAGCAAATGAACACATACACACAGACACACATAGACACACACACACACACACACACACACACACACACACACACACACACACACACACACACACACACACACACACATGATAATGCAATGGTAGCACGTTCAACCCATAATCAAGAGAGCCTGAATTTGATTCCCTGGTCGGGTCTGAAGAAATTTGGGCAAGGCTTCTATTGAAGTGTGTGGCCCCTGTTCACCTACCAGTGATTAGGTATCTGGTGTAAATCGGAAGTTCTGAACCCGTTGCTGGGCAGGAGAAACAAACTCGGAATAAAAGATATACAAGGCATGGCCTAACCACCCAAAGCCTAGGTCACTAAGCTTTTCTGGCGCTGTCCAGCAGTCGCCCTTTGGGATATCAGATGCCACCATGGGATTGTGTGGAATTACGATGTATGGATATTAGTATATAAAGATATGTATGCATAAGATGTAGAATTTTCATTTGACTCTGTAAGCTGCCATTCCAAATAAACCAAAATGTTATTATCATTAAACACACACACACACACACACACACACACACACACACGGCCCGGTAGCTCAGTGGTTAGAGCGCTGGCTTCACAAGCCAGAGGACCGGGGTTCGATTCCCCGGCCGGGTGGAGATATTTGGGTGTGTTTCCTTTCACGTGTAGCCCCTGTTCACCTAGCAGTGAGTAGGTACGGGATGTAAATCGAGAAGTTGTGACCTTGTTGTCCCGGTGTGTGGTGTGTGCCTGGTCTCAGACATATCCGAAGATCGGAAATAATGAGCTCTGAGCTCGTTCCGTAGGGTAACGTCTGGCTGTCTCATCAGAGACTGCAGCAGATCAAACAGTGAATTACACACACACACGCCGCTTAGTGTAGTGGTTATAGCACGCTCGGCTCACAACCGAAAAGGTCCGGGTTCGAAACCCGAGGGCGGCGTGGCAAATGGGCAAGCCTCTAACAGCCCTGTTCACCTAGCAGCATGTAGGTACGGGATGTAACTCGAGGGGTTGTGGCTTCACTTTCCAGGTATGTGGAGTGTGTTGTGGTTTGAGTCCTACCCGAAGATCAGTCTATGAGGTCTGAGCTCGCTCCGTAATACGGAAGGCTGGTTGGATGACCAGCAAACGACCGTGGTGAGTTACACACACACACACACACACACACTATCACCACCACCACTACTACCACCCGCTCACCCATACACTTACACAAGCCTCTTGTGTATTGTTACTAATACACAAATCACTAGGACAGAATCCATTTTTTCAGCTTGTTGAACCACACCACTTACACTAGAAACCACAATGTCAATTTAATATGTACTACATTTAGAACCACATTATTTAAAAACTGTGTATTCAGCTTTGGTCCTAAATTATTTAATTGCTTGCCTCTTCAACACAAAGTTTCCTTAGAAATAGCAATCTTATAATTTTCAAGAAAAAAATCAAACTACTTCTACTACTACTGCAACTTACTATGACTACTACTACTACTGCTACTGCTATTACTACTACTATTCCTACTACTGCTACTACTACTACTACTCCTACTACTACTACTACTAGTATTATCAGTACTATTATTAATTATTGATGCTATTGTTGTTGCTGTTGTTATTATTTTTATCATTATTATTACTATTATTATTATTATTATTATTATTATTATTATTATTATTATTATTACCATTAATATTACTTTCATTCTTCTTCTTCTCATTATTATTATTATTATTATTATTATTATTATTATTATTATTATTATTATTATTATTATTATTATTATCATTATTATCATCATTGTTATCAATATTGTAATTATTATTATCACCATTAGTGTTATTAGTATTATTATATTTTATTATTACTATAATATTATTATTATTATCATTATTATCATCATCATTACTAATTTCATTATCATAATTAATCATTATTATTCGCAACTTATGTATATATTTTTGTTAGCAATAAACTATTACTTACTTATTTACTTACTTACTTACACACACACACACACACACACACACACACACACACACACACACACACACACACACACACACACACACACACACACACACACACACACACACACACACACACACACACACACACACACACACACACACACACACACACAGAAACACACAATTTCCTATCTCTGAAGGGATCTCTGTCTTGTCATTATAGATACGTAGAATGGCAAACTGGTATCATCATGAAGAAAGCCATGCACACTTCAGTCTGAATAAGAAACCAATAATTGGTGATTGTTTGCGAGGCAGAGGTGTGATTGAAGAGTTCTTTCATGGGACTGCGCAGAAAAATAACATACAAGGAGATGTAAAAGGATATAACGAGGACATGCAAGGAAATCCACATTATTGCTGCCAAACTAGAATTGGAGAAAGGAGAAAAATGAAACCAATTTCCTTCCCGCCCTAGTTTCGGTGCAACGTCATGTTAGTAGGAAACAGAGCGAACACCACATATTTCTCAGAAGACCACGAGTTAGTTAATCACGTATACCAAAGTCAAAACAGCTGTAATGACACTTTCCCCGAACACACATAAAAGATGGAAGAATTAATGCATAACAGTCACGGTAGAGAGAGCAGGGAGATTACGTTCAGAGGAGAATCAACTAACTAGTCTTAGAAAACGTAATGAAATCACAGATAAAAGTTTCCTGCCGTTCTACACCTCGGTTTACCTATACGTCGCTGATAATAAATAACAGTTTACA
>NC_059278.1:6768075-6770575 GCF_017591435.1 Portunus trituberculatus | reverse complement strand
AGGATGTGAAAATATGAGTCAAGAGAGAGAGAGAGAGAGAGAGAGAGAGAGAGAGAGAGAGAGAGAGAGAGATGATCTACGACGAGGAAGATGAAGATGGCAGGTGGAACAAAATCATCGGGATGGACACTCTCCTTCCCTGATTGATGTGCCAATACTCAAAAAAGGAAGGGAAAAATGACTGACAATAAATAACAAACATAAGGGAAGGAAAATGTACAGCTAGGCCTACACGTTCAAGAGGCACACAATTTTGTCAGTGAGTGAAATAGGCCTGACTACACATGTGGCGTCTATATACATACGTAATTTATCACATTTCCTTGGGGCCTGACGCGAGGCAGGTATAAATGCTCACAACATACGAATAGAACGTGTGTAAAATATTTGATTCACTATAAACAGGAATCAAATTAGGTTAAGGTTGTTATTTTTTTAGACTAGGTAAAATGTGGGGACGGTACGTTTACATGACTTTAGGTTAAGCTATGCTACAATATATTAGAACACATATAGGAGACGAAACTCATTATTAAGAATGATTCAAACTATGTTTAGGAAAGTAATTTTAGACCAGGTAAGGTACAAGATGGTAAAGTTACTGTACATTACGTTAGGTTAGGTTAGCAAAGGTTAATTTACGTAGGTGAGCTCCATGATGATAGGTCTACATTTTATTAGGTTAGATCAGGTTAGGTTAGGTTCGGGTAGGTTAGGTTAGGTTAGGTAAGGTAAATGTAGAAAAGTAAGTTACAGGATGATGAGTTTATTGTATACTACATTAGGTTAAGTTATGCTAGGATATGTAATGTACGTGAAGGTTATTCAGGTATCGTTTCTCGTTTTATAGCCTCTTAGCATCTTCTCCAGATCCTGCCGCTAATGAGGCGACATTGAGGATGCGGTTCATTTGAGAGATGGGAGACTACCGATTCTGACGCCACGAGCCTTCAGGATGGGATCATTAGCCTCATGCACTTGACCAGGCCAGACGCATCCTCTCCGCGGGACTGGCAATGAATGCAATAGGGAGGAGACAAAGGAAAGCTACCGCAGCTTCCATTTCGTCATAGAAATTAACTAAAGGGTAATGCTAAGACTATTATAATTCCATGACCAGTTCTGTGAAACGCGGTTAATCAATTTAAGTGAGAAAAAAAGTAAAATAAGGAGAAAAACACTCACTTCAATAAATAAATATATAAAAATTATGTCAATGTAATTTTAATAAGTGTAAATGCATGGACAGATATTACTATACGGTATGAAATGCGCAAATTTTATTCTGGTTATATAATGACATATTGCAAAACAATGCCATAGAAGTAAATATAAAATGGATTATAGATTAAAAGCGTTAAAAATGCAATGAGCGTATACAGCCATTTCGTCTCCCACACAGACACACAAGGACGAAATATTCTGGAGCTCAAGATTAGCATAGGAATGGAAATTACTTTTGTAGTCTCCGTGCCTATGCTTCCTTGTCAAATCAGAACTCCCTATTGCCATGGAAACAGCAAGGCATCGATAAAATCCTTGAAATACAACTCAGCATTATGAAGAAGGGAAAAAGGTTGAGAACAAAGACTTGCATAAATCGAAGGTCCCACGTTCCTTTCCTTTTAAATTGAATCCAGAGTAAAACGTTCTTTGCCGTCCAGAAAGAAAGAGAATTAGAGAAGACTTTAAAGGAATTACTACACCAGTTTCTTAAGAATCGAGAAGGGAGAAAATGTACTAAAATGCAGAAATAAAACATTCCAACGCACAGAAAATTATAGAAAATATAGAGATAATATAAAGACTATGTTGTCAGTCTCTAAAGAAAATAAAAGATAAACGAAGGGCACCATTTAAATTTGGAAAAGTGTATCAACGTGTGCATAAGTGTATAATGTACCTAGTATATACATGGATAAATCACCCTTTAACCCCTTCATTATGCGACAATTTTTTTCCTTGTTGTGTACGATTAGGAAGGGTCTTTGGAGGTCAGAAGATTAATGGTCACAGTCTTTACTATTTCCATCCCCATATAAGTCTCTGAAGCTGTATAAAATCACTAAATAATAAGCAGAATGAATGTGGAAACGCGACACAGTACTGAAGGGGTGAAAACATATAACTGATTACCTTGCATCAACTCATTCACGTAACTATTTAAAGACAAAATGTTAAGAATTCCTCATACACATCTGCCTGTCTAATCCCTACAGCAAATCATCTGCCTTCCTTCAGAAATACTGGTGCGGTGTTCAAGGGATTCAGGACCCTATTGAAATTCTCCCCAATGCCTATCTTCGCCCTCTCATCTGGCGACTCGAGCTTTGTCCTCCTTTCTGCGCCCTCGTCTCGTTCACTCTCTACTTTGTATTCTCTTGAACCTTGTGTCCTCCCCATCCTGCTCTTTTTCTCATCTCTCTTTCCCTTCCCTTGGCTCTCTTCCGGTTCTTTCCTTTCTTCTCTTTGACTGAAAAATACGTCTCTCCCTCTCTCT
>NC_059278.1:6748075-6758075 GCF_017591435.1 Portunus trituberculatus | reverse complement strand
AATAAATTATCCCCTTTAGCCCATAAATTCTCGTGAAAAGCCCACATGGTATAAAAAAATAAAGAAAAAAAAGGGCCCCAAGTCTTCTTTCCTTCCTCAGTACGTCTTTCATGATCACAATCTTTCTTTGCTTTTATATTTTCTCTCATTCATACACAAAACTTTGATTCTTTGACATTCTTGAGAGTCGTAGCGCGCGCGCACACACACACACACACACACACACACACACACACACACACACACACACACACACACACACACACACACACACACACACACACACACACACACACATGTAAGATCAGCTGGAAAGCTTAGCTGTAAACTTTTCTTGTGTTGTTCAAGAAGCCTCCTTGAAGCAATTTAAGAAAATAAACTAAGAGTCCTAATTAACCTCTCGTAATTTATTGCTCATCTGGACACGCCAAGTCACCCAACTTAACCTGCACATCTTATTTCCGTGTGTGTGTGTGTGTGTGTGTGTGTGTGTGTGTGTGTGTGTGTGTGTGTGTGTGTGTGTGTGTGTGTGTGTGTGTGTGTGTGTGTGTGTGTGTGTGTGTGTGTGTGTGTGTGTGTGTGTGTGACGGAAGGCCTTTCCCATTCGTCGCCCAGTTTCCAAACAACGTCATAAAAGTGTCACAAAAAGTTTTATGCTGCGCGAATACTGACCAGCGTGTCAGGATTGGCTTCGTGAAGGTTGCTGGCAGGGAATGACTTAGTGGAATGAACCCTGGCGTTTCTACGGTGAGGGTGGGGGAGGGGCGGCATGAGTTCTGGGAATGCGGCAACAAGCGCGCGGTTCTATTTATCGACGAGAGAATTGAACATTTCAGTATCTCATCTGGGTATGAGATTTTTCGTTGTGGAATATTTACATCTATGGAGACAAATAGATAGTCATTAATATGTAAGTAACAATCAAACAATCCTCACAAAACACAAAAATAATGATGAAAACATAATATGTTTACAAATTACTTTATCAAATATTTTTTGGATTGGTAATGGCAGTGTACGCATTATTTATTATTGTGGCTATTTAGATGCTGGGGACAGACACTTCTTTCTCGATATCTGAAGAGGAAACTGCCTGGCTCCCGCGGCCCGACCCCTTCTGGACACCAAACAGAGAACAGGCACAGTGAGTGAGCTATGATTCTGTCAAGCTGCTAAGACATTGAAGGAGGAGGAGGAGGAGGAGGAGGAGGAGGAGGAGGAGGAGGAGGAGGAGGAGGAGGAGAGGAGGAGGAGGAGGAGGAGGAGGAGGAGGAGGAAGAGGAAGAGGAAGAGGAGGAGGAGGAGGAGGAGGAGGAGGAGGAGGAGGAGGAGGAGGAGGAGGAGGAGGAGGAGGAGGAGGAGGAGGAGGAGGAGGAGGAGGAGGAGATGGAGAAGAATGGTAGGTTAGGACCATAAAGACGAAGGAAGTGATCCACAAGAAGAGGAAGAGGAAGAAGACGATAAGGAAAAGGAAGAAGAGGACGGCAAGAAGGGAAGAAGTGAACAACAAGAGGAGGAAGAAGTGGACAGCATTCACTTCAACGCATCCTTCAGCAACTCGATCCCTTGAAAGTCCACTGTCTTTTCAAGCCTTCTCTCCTCTACTGCGCCACCTCGCCTCTCAACTTCCTAAGCCTTGTGCCAAACTTCCATCACAACCAAACTTTAACCCCAAAATTGTCCAGCCGATCTAAACTTCGCGCATCGATGCCGTAAGTTTCCAGAACCGAACTTGGAGTATGCCTCACGTCTTCAGACACATAGGTAGGCAATGAAGAAACAATTATACATGTAAAGAAAATCCTATAAACGGAATCAAGTATTAAAAATGATCTAGACGGCTTTTTTTTAATTGGATAAGATAGAAATAATTAAAAGTAAAAATCATATTATCATTTAATGCTTTGAAAGTAATAAACTTGTATGTACTTTACACATTTCAGGTTTATAAAGGGAGAGAGAAACAAAATATACTGGAAGAAACGTCAAGATACTACAGTTTGATAATTTAAAAACACTTGATTATGCGTGTTTTCATCGCTTCTCAACCTTTTGATTTGACTGTTCCCTTCCATCCCGCCCCTCCTCAAATGCTCTCCGCTTCATCATCGACCCGTCACTTTCCCTCCAGTGTGATCCTACCCATCGCCTATTTTTGTGGGGCGAAATGAAAAACTTTCTCCTCCAAAACTCGTAATCCATAACTCCATTTATTTTATACTATACCCCCTCCCAATCTCTCTCTCTCTCTCTCTCTCTCTCTCTCTCTCTCTCTCTCTCTCTCTCTCTCTCTCTCTCTCTCTCTCTTTCACTTTCCTATAATCTCTAGTTCCTTTTTTTCTCCTCTTCATTCTTCCTCTTCGGTTGCTTTCATCATCTTTTCTATTTATGTCGATGACAAATTTCGCTGAAGCTTCTCACTCCCCATCATCTCTCTCCCTCTCATCTCCCTTCCATCTCTCTCCTCTCCCACACTATCCCTCTTCTCTTCCACACCATCCCTCTTCTCCTCTCCCACACCATTCTCTCTCACCATCTCTTTTCCCCATTAGTGGCCAAGTTCCTGTCTCTTGTGGAACTGTATTTTCCCTTGCCCAGGACCCACGACATTTCCTTTGAGATTTTATTTTTTTCGCTGTCACAAAAAATTTAGGACTCTTATTTTCGCGGTATCTTCTTGTCTCCAGTCGTCGTCTTCAGAAAATAAACACTACAATATTTGCGTTAGGTAGTAGTTCCTTTTTCTCTTTTTACTTTTTCACTTCATAGTTCGTGACACAAAGGAAGCAAAAAAACATAGAGGAAGGAAGAACCAAGACACAAGTTATATAAAGCTTCACAAATACTTCATGATTAAAATGATCATACTTTAATGCTTCCTGCATCTCGACTATTTTCTTTCCCAGATCTTTAAATATATTTCAAACCGCCTTCCTTTTCTTCCTCCTCCTCCTCCTCCTCCTGCACCCTCCTACCTTCCTATCATCCTTTTTCTTCACTTCGCTGCTACTTTCATTCTCTCTCTATCTTTTCTCTCTCTCTCTCTCTCTCTCTCTCTCTCTCTCTCTCTCTCTCTCTCTCTCTCTCTCTCTCTCTCTCTCTCTCTCTCTCTCTCTCTCTCTCTCTCTCTCTCTCTCTCTCTCTCTCTCTCTCTCTCTCTCTCTCTCTCTCTCTCTCTCTCTCTCTCTCTCTCTCATCCTTTTCCCCACTGCCTCACCAACACTATACCTTAACAGAGAGTCAAGGGGGACGTGCTCCACGCACGTGCTTCCTCTTGTTTTTAGACTTAAACAACTTTTTCATAACCGGAATCTTCGCAACCAAAACTTCACTGGTCACGCCCGAGATTCAAGCCGCTGCAATGTAAATATATGAAGGCAGAGGGCAGTAGCTGAGATTAGCATGCTAATGATGTGAAACACGAAGTTTTGATAGAAGCCACAAAGACCAGGGCATGGACTTTTAAGGAGTTTAAAAATGAACAGGAAGTGAAATAAATGAAAAAGTGTAAATGGGAAAAATGAACGAAGTATATGACTACGTGGCCAAGATGTTTGAGATGTTAGATATCGACGATTAAGAGGGGAAAAAAAGATATGAAACTAAGAGAAATTAAAGGTAATGGATTAAAAGAGCAGCATTGCATCGCTTCTTTTTTTTTTTTTTTTGCCATGCACAACATTGTATCAGTGCGGAATTGTGTATGATAACAAGTGCTGCAACATTCATATCAAGAGCTAACATTCAATTAAAGGCGTTAGATGATGAAAACTTCTAAATACGCAAACACGAAAAAATCAACATACAACACATGATTATCAAAACGAGACGTTAAACGAAAATACTTTCAATTAATTACAAATAAATACATCATTGAATTATCTGAATAACTGTTAGAGGTGAGATTATCATGATAGATACGAAAGAACTCCTCCTCTAACCTGTTTACGATCACCCCTCACCTGTCCGTGGCAGGTAAGGGAGAGAAAATCAATGAATAATCACTATCATAGATGTGTGTGTGTGTGTGTGTGTGTGTGTGTGTGTGTGTGTGTGTGTGTGTGTGTGTGTGTGTGTGTGTGTGTGTGTGAATCCTCGAACGCATAAACATGAGGAATAGAGACAAAATCCAAAGAAAACATGGAATTCACATCAATCATTCAAATAAATGGGAAAAGAAAAAAGGAAAGAGCAAAGAAAGGAGAATGCCAACAAAAGAACGGAAGAAAAAAAAAAGAGGAAAGACAAAGGAACAGAAATATAAACATGAATAAAGAAAATGTGGATGAGATAACGAAGATATATAAAAGGACGGAAAGAGTACGAAACACGAAAAAAAGAAGAATAAAAAAACAGAAAAAGCAGAAAAAATACATATACATAAGAAGAAAAGGTGATACGCAAAAGAAGAACGAAAGCAGTATAATAAAATAAGTAGAACAAGAAAATAGTTACAAGTACAAGAGGAAATAAAAGAAAACAAATCAAGGTGAGGATAAGAAAATGAGGAACAATATCAAGAGGGCCAGCCTGTTAGAGCTGTCACTGTCTGACCTCCAAGACGTCCCACAGAAGACACCAATAACTTTCCACCCAGTCAATTGTTTCGAAGCAGTGAAGCCGAACCGTGGAACCCGTCAGGCGATTTCAAGGCAATGAGACGGAACGAGAGAGAGAGAGAGAGAGAGAGAGAGAGAGAGAGAGAGAGAGAGAGAGAGAGAGAGAGAGAATTCTAATATGTAGACGGATTAGATAGAATAAGTTTCCAGCACTTCACCGAAAATTTTTCAACATATGTAAAGATGTAAAAGAAAAAAAAATGACGTCGTTAAATATGTGTGTGTGTGTGTGTGTGTGTGTGTGTGTGTGTGTGTGTGTGTGTGTGAGAGAGAGAGAGAGAGAGAGAGAGAGAGAGAGAGAGAGAGAGAGAGAGAGAGAGAGAGAGAGAGAGAGAGAGAGAGAGAGAGAGCGCAGTAAGCTACAGTTCCCTGGAGGATCAAGGTCACAGGATCAACATCAGCACCGGGATTTAGAGGGGGATCCAAACATCATTGAGGGGACTGTAATGACGAGGAGGTGAACAGTTTTAGGGCGGCGTCATCGTTGAGGGGAAGACAGCACGAGTTGGCGTCCACCTTTACGAGGAGGTTATAAAAGGGTGAGAAAGTTAAATTACTATATACGGTTATGGGAACGGACGCAGAGAGAGAGAGAGAGAGAGAGAGAGAGAGAGAGAGAGAGAGAGATGGAAGAGGCCTATAAAATACAATCGCTACTCATTCGTCAGCTGAATAGCACATCCAACGTTCTAACCGATTTTTTTTTCTTCTCTCATTATTCTTGTTACAATTGTTCGTTCTCTCTCTCTCTCTCTCTCTCTCTCTCTCTCTCTCTCTCTCTCTCTCTCTCTCTCTCTCTCTCTCTCTCTCTCTCTCTCTCTTCCATTATCTCCATCTTTTGTAGGTCACGTGCAGACGCCGAAAAATCTGGCAGGCTTTTTACCGCGGCGTGTTGCAGTATTCACACGGCGCTAAATATATGCAGCGAAACATAAAAGGACGACCCCACGGACTTTACAACCTCTGCGACCTCCATGCCCTTACTGCTACTGCTACTTCTACTGCTATACTGTGCTACTACTACTACTACTACTACTGCTATACTGTGCTACTACTACAACTACAGCTTTTCTATGCTATTCCTACTACTACTGTTATATTATGCTGCTGCTACTAATGCTATACTCTGTTGCTGCTACTACAGGTGCTGTTATTATTATCGACATGTTCTTTTTGTAATATAATGTTACCACTCGGATTACAACTTTTGTCTGTTGCTAATACATTTGTTACTACTGCTACCTCTACTGCTACTACTGGTAGTAGTAGTCTACTACTACTACTACTACTACTACTACTACTACTACTACTACTACTACTACTACTACTACTACTACTACTACTAGTACTACGAATGATACTGTCTACTGTTGTTGTTTTTGTTAGCTAAACAGCTCCTCTAAATCTTCTTCGTCACCGCCACCACCACCATCACCCTTACAACAAATAATTAACGAATCACAATCTTAAACTCTTTATTTCAAAACGTTTTTAAAAAAATCGAGTTCGGTAAGTCCTGTAAAAGCCTCCAGAAATATTAGTGTGAGTGTTTCGTTCCTTGTCAACTATATGAGGGAAATGGAGGTGGTTAGTGTGTGTGTGTGTGTGTGTGTGTGTGTGTGTGTGTGTGTGTGTGTGTGTGTGTGTGTGTGTGTGTGTGTGTGTGTGTGTGTGTGTGTGTGTGTGTGTGTGTGTGTGTGTGTGTGTGTGTGTGTGTGTGTGTGTGTGTGTGTGTGTGTGTGTGTGTGTGTGTGTGTTCTGTTCCCTAAGGCATCAAACATGTGGTCTCATTTCAATACACATTTAATAATTTTTCTAATTACATCTCCTTGAGAGTCCTTCATCTCCTCATTTCCCTCTCACTCACCTCCCAGCTCCCAATCCTCTCCAGTTCCTGTCTTCTCTGATAATCAAAAGAACCGTATCATTATATCTCGATTTAATAGTATATTTTTCCTTTGACTTTTCAAGTTGTCTTTTCTTTCGTCATAAGGAAATCATTATGAAAAAGCAAGTTTTTTTTTACATAGTATTAGCCAATGAAAGTGTTTTATTTGATTTGTTATTTTTTCTCATTTCCTCTATCATTGTCTCTGGTCGGGTGGCTAAAGAATCGCCATTCATGTATATAAAGTTACATTACTAAAGGATTTCTTATATCTTTCTCCTCTTTGATTTTTTTCATCTTTACCTTCATGAGATTTTTTTCACACATGCCTTCTTTTTCATGTGCATTATCGTTATCAAACTATACTAATAATCAAAATAATTACAATTTCCTTGCTCTATGACGGAGTCACAGCATTGACAACATTTTGCCGAGTAGCACAAGGGGTTCCACAGTTACGTCAGGGGCAGATGACGCCCTCAAAGTAATATTGCTATATTACTCCTTACTGCTTCACTCCATCCCAACCTCAGTAACATCCTGCTGCACCGTTCACTAACATAATACTCCCCAACATTACAAGCCCGTCGCCAGATTTAATATATTTCATCCAATTACACGATATAAAAAAAAAAAAACACTGCATGGCTTTCAAATCCCATCAGTTCGGCCTCCACTTCTCCCATTCAACTACTTGTTTACTCAGTACACTCATAGTCTCGTCCCAATGCTAAATTAGCACCCATATTCACATCCCAGTATTTTTTTTGTCAAGTTAATTCAATCTCCTCCAGAGTATTCCATTTAACTATAATCATTCCTCGCCCTGCTCCTATTCACCTCAATACAACTCAGTCTCCTCAATATACGGTAAGGAACTTTTACTTCGATCACTTGGACTCGACTCACCAGCTGCAAGGAGGGGACAGCTGTTTAGAGTTCTTGTCTTTTTTTTAGTTTTATTTCACTCTCGTTAATGGCTGTGTGCGAAACTGCCATGTGTGTGTGTGTGTGTGTGTGTGTGTGTGTGTGTGTGTGTGTGTGTGTGTGTGTGTGTGTGTGTGTGTGTGTGTGTGTGTGTGTGTGTGTGTGTGTGTGTGTGTGTGTGTGCGCGCCCGTAAATGTAACAATGGTTTTCTAGCATTTCCATTTTCTATGACCATTTTTCTTTTATTTTCACTAGACATTTTCACTGGTATAAAATGTCAACATGTGATCACGAGCCACCATGAGATAAACTTCCCTTTTTGTTTGTTCACATTCCCCATTATGGATTTATCTCTCAATGTCTTCCTCTGTCAAATGTTTCCAGCCCACTAAGAACCCTCGCTAGCTGCCTGTCCCTTCAAGTCCCCTATATCCTTTTGGTAAATCCGTCTGGTCTGTCCACCGTCGTCTTCAATCCAGCAATTGAGTTACGCACGATAGGGGGCCGAGGAGGAGCGGAAACGAGCGAAGGGAGAATTTATACAATTGAGTTTCCCTCCTGTACGGGTGATCTGGTTCTCCTGCACCTATAATACATTCAGGAGAGGTTTGTTTTTATCTACAAGTGACTCGCCGTTCGTCTTAATTAAGCTCCCGGTGAGTAGCTTTACAAGAGTAATAGCATTACTCCCTCTATACTTTCTCACTTCAAAACCTACTTACATCTCAGATTCAACCGCTCGGCTCTAGAAATATTACAATATCAACCGTACATAATATATGTATGCATATAATTTCCAATATCTTTGTAGACGTCACTTTGTTACAAGCACTGTCATAGCAGTCTATATATAATTTACTGTTCTGTTGATCTTCCTTTCTGTTTCTTTCTAAACACGCCCTATAAACTGCGAAGATAATGGCAATGAGATAAATACCTACTTTGATCTCCAGGAAAAGGAAATTGTATTATCCCAGGTCATTTTCTGCCGTGGGTCTTCTTGTCAGCCACCCTCGTGTGATGTCTTCGCGAGTGACAAGCAATGCGGAGGGTAAAAGGGTCACCATCTCCTCTCCCGTAACTCACACTGCCGTGCCATTTCCTATCAAGATTACTATCAGACATGATTTTGAAACCGGGAAATTCACAGAGCTTTACCAGCTGCTCCTGAAAGAGCAGGGTAGCCTGATGTGCCTATCAGGATGTGTACATAAGGGAATGAGGAGAGACGAGGGGAGAATTGAGAGGATAAGAGAAGGGAATACGTAAATTGGGTACAGACAAATTTTGTATTATTGTGTGTGTGTGTGTGAGAGAGAGAGAGAGAGAGAGAGAGAGAGAGAGAGAGAGAGAGAGAGAGAGAGAGAGAGAGAGAGAGAGAGAGAGAGAGAGAGACTTATTATGAAATACGTATAGAAAAAAAAGATACATCAGATCGAAGAAAACAAAGCAAGAATGGGAGTCACTAAATATAAGATCTCCTGAGCATGGCTGGTGATGCAAAAAGGTCACTATCACAGGCTCGATCATATAAAACGTCCCTAGCACTGGCTTAACCCATTAAAAAGGTCTCTAGCACTGGTTCAATCCCCACAAGAAACACTAGCACTCGCTCGACTCCCGAGGACACTAGCACCGGCTCACTTACCAAAAGTTCAATAGCACTACAAGCAAACTACAAAACATGACTCTCAAAAAGATAAATGTCACCAGCACTGCCTCGACCCCAACCACAACCACCAGCACCATCTCACTCCACCTTCTGCCTACGCCCTCAAAAAGCTGCTCCAAACAAACAGGGAGAACGAGAGCCTCCGATCGACGAGACGTAACTCCGAAGTCTTCCTAAGTTTAAGATTTTCCAGCTTCCTTATAATCAATGCCGTGATTCCTGATCGACCCAAAAATCGCTAGGAAATGAGAGAGGACCTAAAAAATGGAAAACACGGAAGGGATGAAATGGTAGAGGATTACACGGGATTAAAGGTGGTAAGATTTTATGTTGAAAATAACTTCTTATTAATGCTATTGATAAAGTTTTCTCCCGAAGGTTTACTAATATTAATACGATAGTTTTGAAATACTTCGTAATTGTACACGAGAACACACACTTACAGGAATCCGTAAGACTTACCTCTCTTATAGTCATCCAGGTCACCAAAAATATAATTTTCTTTTTTGAATCTATATAATTCAAAAAGGTTAAAAAAGGAAAAGAGTTAAAGTTCTAAGTCGCCATTTTTCAAATGCCCTGTTGGGGGTTTATATACACCTTGTTCAGTGATGCTGCCAGACGCACGGTTCTGGATGGAGGTTTGACTCGCCAAAATTGCAAACCTGCGTTTCAAAATTTGTCCACTACTGTCAAGTCCCATCTACCAGCAGCCCTAACTGGGTCAGGTGTAGCAGGTACCGTTCACCTATCCCGGCAAAATGGTGTTTTGTGGAGGGTGGACGACAGACAATGTATGTTTGCCCGTGTGCCGCGTGTCTCGTCACTACCTGCCTGCTGTCTGTATATAAAAGAGTCAAGGTCGTCGTTATTATCATCATCATCATCATCAT
>NC_059278.1:6735575-6738075 GCF_017591435.1 Portunus trituberculatus | reverse complement strand
ATATTCAGTAAGAGACTTCTAGCTATCTTTTCAATAGCAAAAGACTTGATAACTGACACGAATATTACCAGAACTTTTAGCAACAGTCAGCATAAAATACATCCATTTAACGTTAACAAAGAACGCAAAATTAAAACTAGCAAAAAAAAAAAAAAAAAAAAAGATGGACTGTCAAAAAATAAATATCCCTTGACACTGATCAATATCAAATAAAGCTGACTGAACTAAAATATCAAAAGAAACAAAAAATGATAGTCTGTCGGGTATTCATCTCAATATCAGGCAGGACAGTACAGTCACCTTCAACGTTCCTTCCACAACAGACGTTCACCAATAAAACAGAAAGGTAAGCAGTGGCGAACGGAGATGAGGAACAGCCTTTCTTTAAAAATATATCTATAAATGACAAATAAATAAAAAAGTAAATAAATAAATAAATGAATAAATAATCAACAATAATAATAATAATAATAATAATAATAATAATAATAATAATAATAATAATAATAATAATAATAATAATAATAATAATAATAATAATAATAATAATAATAATAATAATAATAATAATAATAATAATAATAATAATAATAATAATAATAATAATAATAATAATAACAATAACAATAATAATAATAATAATAATAATAATAATAATAATAATAATAATAATCAATAATAATAATCAATAATAATAATAATAATAATAATAATAATAATAATAATAATAATAATTATAATAATAACATTAATAATAATAGCAAATATTGCCGTACCACAAACACAACTACGTGCGGTCAAACTGATACGCTAAATATGATATGCAGTGAGACCAAGCCAATAATGATATACAGCAAGGAAAGGTGAAAGAATAAGAGAAAAAAAATGTTTAATCAAAAGATAATAGTTGGTTAAATAACAAAAACTGTCCACAGATACAATACCGGATAGGTTAGCAAGAATAATAGTATTCATACAAACGACCCTACAAACTACTACAAACATTTTCTTTTCATGTTTATATTTGCTGTAGCAAGATGTACATCAAACTAAACTTATATTATAAAGACAACAAATTTTACATGGTGCATTTAAGAAGAAACTTCAGTAGACTAGTGAATAAAATTCCTATATCCTATAAAATTTCCCCAACAATTCTGAAAAATACCAAGCTCCAAGTCAACCACAATTAAGTCTATTAAAAAAAACCTAAGTAAACGAATATCATATTTATAGAATTACTTGATCATCTGTTTGGTATATATATTATTTCATTATTCTATGTTATCGAAACTAATGAAGATTACCAGCAAAATATCAAAATATAGTTACAAATAGGTTTTCCTTATCTTTTTGATCAGTGGTGTCAAACGCAAGGTGATCTAACCATGATGGCACGCTGCAGTAAAAAAAGATGACTTCAATTTAGAAATAGAGGTCGCTTACTGAACGTCCATAATGACAATCCCAAGTAAACAACATGCCAGTGTTCAACATCCGGACATAAATAAAAAAAAAAAAAAACTCTTAATATCATCGTTTCCGTAGACTTAAGAAAGAGCTGCCAATAATCAGAAGCTGTAAAGAGAACAAAAAAACTGACATATATAATTGTAATACCTTTGATTGCCGAGTTTGAACGAATCGTAATTCTTATCACTTCCTCGTACATCGTTACCTCGAATGTTGCTTGTAGTTTTGGCCACGCAATACCCGACACTTTCCTTGTGTCCAGGAAGAAGTAATGGAGTTTATTAAAAAAATGTATAATATCAGGTCATCTCTTCATACCGGATTAAAATGAAAATCTTGGAATATGCGCAAAACAATATCCTTCAGAAAATTGCCCAAGACAGGCGGAGGGAGTGCGTGTGAAATAATTTAAGAAAGAAGAAACACAGTTTATTCAACAAAGTTACAACAACAGGTTATGAAATACCTGAGAGATTCATGACATCCGATGATAAACTTGAACTGATCTCTGTTGGTCGTAATATTCCTTTCGTGGTAACTCATCCATGTCTAGAATTCTATTTCATTCATCATTAAACAACAGCAACAACCAAAAAAGTATGTTGTTTCTTTTTTATTGTATTCTTCTCCCTGTTTTCTCTCTTCTATTCTATCGTCCTTCACAACTTCCTCCTCCTCCTCCTCCTCCTCTTGCTCCTCCTTCTTCCCACCCTCCCTCCCCTTCTACCCGATGGTCAGTTAACGATGGAGAAAACCTAGCAAAAGAGAAAACTTTTCTTCACTTTATTTTCCGTTAGATTCCATTTTTTTCTTTAATAACTCCTTGTAAACTTTCCAGTTCATACTTCATGAGCGACACCTGGACACGAGCCTTTATTAACAAGAAACCAGAGATTGTATCTATCAGCTTGGGTATTGCTGTTCCCTCAAGACTAGGATATAAGCACGAGCGACGGCAAGCATTGTTAAGGAAGAAGTAATGGAGTTTATTAAAAAAATGTATAATATCAGGTCATCTCTCCATACC